>NC_086101.1:94882571-95203942 GCF_963921235.1 Mobula hypostoma
CTCAACAAACATGATTAATCTTAACTTAATCCCAGGACTATTCACAATGACCAACTGACCTTGCAGGTGTGTTTTTGGACTGTGGGGGTGAAATGAACACCCAGGGAAAACTCATGCACTCTACTGTGAGGATGTAGAGACTGCTGACAGACGGTGCTGGCATTGAAATTTGAACCACAGAAAACGCTTCAAGCTATAATAGTGTCTCATAAACTGCAATGCTACCATGACACTCACAATTTAACCCTTCTCCCTACCCAGCTTATAGCCCCCATTTTTCCTACACACGTGTGCCTATCAGCTTCTACCACCATTCCTCACCACCCTTTATATATAAAAAAAAACTCTCTCTGACATCTCCTAAACTTTCCTCCACTCACCTTGAAATGATGTCCTCTGGTATTTGCCAATGCTGCCCTAGGCAAAATAGGTGCTGGATGTCCACTTTATCTATGGCTGTCATAATCTTATACACCTCTACCTGGTTGCCTCTCATCCTCCTTCACTCAAAGAGAAAACACCCTAGCTTGCTCAATATTTCATCATAAGCCATATTCTCTAAATCAAACACATCCTGGTAGTCTCCTTTGCACCCTCTAAGGCTTCCACATCCTTCCTATAATAAGGGGATCAGAAATGGATGCAATGTCCTAAGTGTGGTCTAATCGGAGATTGAAAGAGCTGCAATATTACCTTATGGCTCCCGAACTCAGTAAATGGGATACTCATCCCAGCCAGAGACAACAATGGCCACTTGCAGCTGAAGTACTTCATTACGGTCTTTCGTCCGCCAACACGATGATTATGGGTGGCAGAGTTTCACCAACAGTACAGTTGCTGCCTCATAGCTCGAGTGACTGGATTTGATCCTGAAGTTAGGTTGTAAATCCCTGATTTAATGGATAACGTGCAGGGATATTTAGGGTATCACACCTGAGTGAGTGTTACAGAACAGCTGGATACCTACAAGAAAGAAGCTTCAGAGATGACATGTAGTCCTGGTGGTGATTGACTTGTAGTATCTCCCTGACAGCAATTTGGTGAATAGGTGACTGCTAAGATGGATAGAGTCAGCAGTAATTTTTCCAGCTTTTTTCTTTGCTCTGGCAATGAGTAGGTCTTTTCATATCAGTAGCTGATAACCAATGATCTTCTCCATTGAGTGGACTACTAATTGCAACCTGGACTTGGAGAGGGAGGAGATGGTAGGCAAATGGTGATAGAGTTTGCATGATCTGCCTATGACTTGTGTGGGTTTCATTTGGGTACTCTAGCTTGCTCCCATATTCCAGTGACATCAGATCATAAGAAATAGGAGCAGAAGTCAGCCATCTGGCCCACTAAGACTGCTCCACCATTCAATAAGGTTCTGGCTGATCAGGCCATGAACTCAACTTCACCTATCTGGTTTTACACACATCCCTTAATTTCTCTGCTACTCATCTGAGTTGATAGATTAATTAGCCACTTTAAATTCCCCCTGGTGTGCAAGTGAGAGGTAGGACCTAAAGTGGTCACTGGAATAACATTGAATGAGTGTAGGATTAGATTCAAGATTCAAAGTACATTTATTATCAGAGAATGTATAAATTATGCAATATTGAGATTTGCTTGCTTAAAGGCAGTCTCAAAGCAAAGAATTCGAAAGATACCAATTTTAAAAATATGACCAACCCCCAGTGTCCACAGAGAAAGATAAAAGAACAAATCAAATCATGCAGACAACAGAAGCAAGCAACAACAGTATTCTGAACAAAATTGCCCTTGCTCGCCTCATTTTCTGCAGTGAGTTTACCATAGTTACTTCAAAAAATCATGTTATTAATAATGTTTTTAAATCAAATTCCTTTGCTTTTAAACCACCAGTAAGCTGTCACATGCCATCAGTAGTGTCATCTTAAACTGGATTAGTGTAAATGAGTGTTTGATGGGCAAAGTTGACTTGTTGGCATAAATTGCAAGCCACATTACCTAATGACTCCTTCCCTTTCTCTCATGGTCCACTCTGCTCTATCAGATTCCTTCTTCTTCTGCCCTTGACCTTTCCCACCTACAGGATCACTTCCCAGCCCTTACCACATCCCCTCTCTCCCTTCCGCCCACCTTCCCCCTCACCCAGTCTCGCATATCACTTGCCAGCTGATACTCCTTCCCTTCCCCAGACCTCCTTTTTCTGGTTTCTGTCCCTTGCTTTCCAGTCCTGATGTAGGGTCTTGGCCCAAGTCGTAGACTCTCCATAGATGCTGCCTGACCTGTTGAAATCCTGCAGTATATTTCATGTGTTACTGTGGATAACTCTCCATACCACTCAGTTCCTCCAAGTCTGGCAACATCATTATAAATCTGCTGTTATACTCTTTCTGGTTTAATAAGAACTTTCCAAGAACAGGGTGAAGAAAACTGAACACAGTACTCCAAGTGTGGTCTCACCAATGTCTTGCACAATCACACCACTACCACACAACTTCTATATTCAGTGCCCTGACTGATAGGAAAATGACATATTGCTCAACAACTTTTTTCCTTTCTCGCCCATTAGAACTGACTTCTGAATGCATCTAGCTCAAATTTATTCCAAATGTCTGCTCATTAAAGATGATGTTTGCTGACTGTTTGATCCTTTCATTACTTATGCCGAGATGGAAAAAAACTCCCCTCTGGTAGTTCCAGTTACTGAGAAACTCTTTGATAATATTGAATTTATTTATTGCTTTGACACTTTGCATGGATTTGACATGAGAAATAGTCTTCATAGATTTATCTTATTTCAATTTGTTGATTGAAATATGTGTTTTTTAATCCTGTTCCTGTTGCTTTGAACTTCAAAGAAATATGCATGCAGTTTCTCAAATCTTTATTTTGTGACATTCACAGGGATCATTGTAGAACCAGGCCAAGGCTGGTGAGGGAAAGGAGAAAATGGTGTGCTATAAAAACTGATCACTGTAGATGTGTCACAGAATAAAGGAGGTGCCTGTCCTGCTTCTAAAATTTAGAAGCAACTTCAGAATTGGACAGGAGTTGTGAGGGAAATTAAATAAAACTTAAGATGCTATCTGACATACTCAGTCCCTTTCTAGAATTCTCCATTTTCATTTCTTCCCATTCTATATGCACAAGTCTAACCTGCCAGGCAAGTTCTAAACCCAAGTGCAAAGCAACACACACAAAATACTGGAGGAACTTAGCAAGTCAGGCAGCATATCTGGAGAGGAATAAGCAGTTGATATTTGGGGCCAAGACTCTTCTTCAAGGCAGGAAAGGAAGGGAGATGAAGGCAGAATAAGAAGCTGGAGGGTTTGAGGATGGAGTACAAGCTGGCAAGTGACAGGTGATTCCAGGTGAGGGGGAAGATAGGTGGGTGCAGGAGGGAGGATGAAGTGAGAAGCAGGAAGGTGATAGGTTGAAAAGATAAAGGGCAAAAGGAATAGAAATTGGAGAGAAGAGGAGAAGGGGAATGAAGTAAGAAGCTGGGAGATGGAAGATGTGAAGGTCTGAACTGGAAGAAACCTAAGAGGAGAGGACTTGGGGCCATGGGAGGAAGAGGGACACCAGAGTGAGGTGATGGGTGAGTGAGAAGAGACGGGATAAGGGGGAGGCAGAATGGGGAAATGGCAAAAATAAAATATTTCCCTAATATGGGAGGAAATGACCTGCCAATGTTTTGGGTTGAAACTCTAAATCAGGATTGAGAATACAATGCAGGGTTTTAATCTGAAATATCAACAGTTCCTTCCCTCCCACAGATGCTGCTTGACCTACAGAGTTCTTCCAGCATATGATATGTTGCCCCTTATTCCATCCATCTGCAGTCTCTTGTGTCTCCACATTCTACTCTCTCAGTTCTGGCGAGTGGTCACCATTCCCAAATAGACACCGATTAACGGAACAGCACCTCATATTCTGCTTTAGTAGTCTCCATTCTGAAGGCATGAACATCAATTCCACTAAATTCCGGCATTCCAGTAATCACTTCCCTCTGCCCTTTCCTGGTTCTTCATTTTCCCTTAATCTACTGCTTCCCCCATCACCCCATCTTTTTCCACCCCACCCTTTTCCACCCCACCCTCTCCATCTGCCCATCACCCACACAATCCTCCTAGCAGGTCTCCTCCCACCTCCTTCCCTTATTCCATGGTCCACTGCCTCCTCCTCTCAAATTCCATTTAGTTCATGCCAAACTGTTATTCTGCCTAGTTCCATTGACCCATAACTGGACCCGAGCACTCCATATACCTCCTATCCATGGAGATGTCTTAATAATTTTAATACCATCCAGAACAAAGCTGCTCAACTGATTTCTGCTCCCCTCCATCGCTAGTGGATGTTGGCAGCAGTGTGTTGCATATACACACAGTTATTTACCAAGACGAGTCAACAGTAGGTCCCAAACCTATCAGCTCTACAGCCGAGGGCAAGAACAGTCAGCTCATTGGAGCATGACCACTCGCATACCATCTGAACCTGGAAATATATTGCTAGTCATTGCATTATAAAACACTACAGCAAAGAAAGTGGTCCCCCAGCTCATCGAGTCAGTGGCAGCCTGGCCTTCTGCCTGGTCCCATATACCTGCGCCCAGAATCAAAAATCAGGTTTCTTATCACTATGTTGGGAAATTTGTTGTTTTGCAACAGGAGTACAGTGCAATGCACAAAAAAGTTACTACAAGTTACACTAAGAAATATTTATAAATAGTGAGAAAGATAGTGTTCATGGTTTCAGAAATGTGATGGTGGAGGGGAAGATGCTGTGCCCAGACCGTAGCCCTCCATACCCCTCCCATCCATGTATCCATCCAAACTTCAATTAAGAAGTGGAGAGTGTGAGCAACTTCAAGTTCCTGGGTGTCAAGATCTCTGAGAACCTAGCTGGACACAATATATTGATGCAGCTAAAAAGAAGGCTACATTTCATTAGGGAATTAAAGGAGATTTGGTTTGCCAACTAAAGCATTTAAAAACTTCTGCAAGTGTACCGTGGAGACCACTCTGACTGGCTGCATCACCCTTTGGTATGGGGGAGGGGGTCACTACTGTACAGGATCAATCAATTGCAGAAACTTGTAACATTAGTCAGCTCCATCATGCTACTAGCCTCCGTAGTATCAGAATCAGATTTATTATCACTGGCATGTGACATGAAATTTGTTAACTTAGCAGCAGCAATTCAATGTAATATATAACCTAGCAGAGAAAAAAAAATAAATAAGTAAATCAACTACAGTATACATATATTGAATAGATTAAAAAACGTGCAAAAACAGAAATACTGTTTATTTTTTAAAAAGTGAGGTAGTGTCCAAAGATTCAATGTCCATTTAGGAATTGGATGACAGAGGGAAAGAAGCTGTTCTTGAACTGCCGAGTGTTTACTTCAGGCTTTTGTATCTCCTACCTGTTGGTAACAGTGAGAAAAGGGCATGCCCTGGGTGTTGGATGTCCTTATTAATGGAAGCTGCCTTTCTGAGACACCGCTCCCTGAAGATGCCCTAGTACCCAAGATAGAGCTGACTTGATTTACAACCCTCCGCAGCTTCTGTCTGTCCTGTGCAGTAGCCCCTCCATACCAGTGATGCAGCCTGTCAGAATGCTCTCCACGCTACATCAATAGAAGTTCTTGAGTGTATTTATTGATGTGCCAAATCTCTTCAAACTCCTGATAAAGTATAGTCGCTGTCTTGCCTTCTTTATAACTACATCAATATGTTGGAACCAGGTTAGATCCTCAGAGAAACACTCACAGTGCGCTGGAGGAACTCAGCAGGTCAGTCAGCATCAGTTGAAAAGATTAGTTGACATTTCAGGCCGAAACCCTTCGTCAGGACTGAAGGAAGAACTTTGGGGAGGGTTTGAAGAATGCTGGTAGTTGAAAAAAACAGTAATTTGAAAGACAAAAGGGTGGGGGAGGGGAAGCATGGAGGTGATTGGCAGGAGAACAATGCGCAGTAGTAGAAGGAGGCGGAACTATGAGGGAGGTGATGTGAAATAGGGATAGAGGAAGGGAGGGGGAGGGAATTACCGGATGTTGGAGAATTCTATGTACTTGCGAATCTGTTGGGGTCATCTATTGCATCCAGTGCTCCCAGTGCGGCCTCCTCTACATCGGTGAAACCCGACGCAGACTGGGGGACCGCTTCGTCGAGCACCTCCACTCCGTCCGCCACAACAGACAGGATCTCCCGGTAGCCACCCACTTCAACTCTGCTTCCCATTCCCATTCAGATATGTCCATACATGGCCTCCTCTACTGCCATGATGAGGCTAAACTTAGGTTGGAAAAGTAACACCTCATATACCGTCTAGGTAGTCTCCAGCCCCTTGGTATGAACATAGAATTTTCCAACTTCCAGTAATTCCCTCCCCCTCCCTTCCTCTATCCCTATTTCACATCACCTCCCTCATAGTTCCACCTCCTTCTACTACTGCGCATTGTTCTCCTGCCAATCACCTCCCTGTTTCCCCTCCCCAACCCCTTTGTCTTTCAAATTACTGTTTTTTTCAACTACCAGCATTCTTCAAACCCTCCCCAAAGTTCTTCCTTCAGTCCTGACGAAGGCTTTCGGCCCGAAACGTCAACGAATCTTTTCAACTGATGCTGACTGACTTGCTGAGTTCCTTCAGCGCATTGTGAGTGTTCCTTTGACAACAGCATCTGCAGATTATTTTATGTTTAGATCCTCAGAGATCTTGACACCCAGGAACTTGAAACTGCTCACTGTCTCCACTTCTGATCCCTCTATGAGGATTGGTATGTGTTCCTTCATCTTACTCTTCCTGAAGTCCATAATCAGCTCTTTCATCTTACTGACATTGAGTGCCAGGTTGTTGCTGTGAGACCACTCCACTAGTTAGCATACCTCACTCCTGTACGCCCTCTCGTCACCACCTGAGATTCTACTGATTATTCTTGATGATGTGATTGGCACTCTCCTGTCAGCAAATTTGTAGATGGTATTTGAGCTATGCCTAGCCACACAGTCCCGTGTATATAGAGAGCAGCGCACACACCCCTGAGGTGCGCCAGAATCCACAACATCTTCAAGGAGTGGTGCCTGATGAAGGCGATGCTCATCATTAAGCATACCCATCACCCAGGCCACAACCTCTTCTCATTATGTCCATTGTGAAGGAGGTACAGAAGCCTGAAAGTGCACACTCAGTGGTTCAGGAACAGCTTCTTCCCCTCTGCCATCCCATTCCTAAACGGACATTGAACACTAGCTCACTACTATTTTTAATTCTGTTATTTCACACCATATCAATTAGACTTAAAATAAGTATACACATGCATACACACAGACAATGCAATCAGGTTTTTCTCTACATTTAGATATCATGTATTTCATTGTACTGCTGCCATAAAATTAACAAATTTCACGACATATGCCAGTGATATTAAATCTGATATTGATTTTAAATGTTACAATTGAACCCATATCCACCCCTTCCACTGGCAACTTGTTCCATGCTTGCTCCACACTCTGAGTGAAGTTTCACCCTCAGTTTCCTGGTCAGGTTCTCTTCATATTTCCTGGTCATTCATTGAGGAGTGTAAATCTAATCCATGTATTGTGTCATAGAACGCAGGACAAGACGGCACAGGAACAGGAGCATTTTGTGCGTGTGTTGCTTGCATATCCAGCATCTGGACATTTTCGGTTGTCTGTGACAGGAACACAATGTGGTGCCGAACAAATTAAAGCAGTAATTAAATGCCTAACTAAACTAATCCCTTCTGCCTACACATTATCTGTTTCCTTCCGTTCTCCACATATTCGTGTGCCTATCCGGGCTTCTTAAATACCTCCATTCTATCTGCATCTTCTACACCATGGGCATCACATTCCACACCATCCACCACTACCCATGCAAAATAAAAACTGATCCACACATTTCTTTTAAACTTCACCCCTTTCACCTTAAATGGCATGTCCTCCAGTATTAGAAATTTCAACCCCGAGTGAAAAGATACCCGCTGTCTACATCGTCTATGCCAAAGCAACGAATAAATTCGGTATTATCAAAGGGGTTGTCAGTAAAAGATGATGAGCAGTATGGGGCTTCACAGATTCAATGTGAGTAATGAAAGATTTCAGCTTGAGAAACAGCATCTCTTGGTACATTGCAACTTTGTGAACTCAGAGTCAGAATCAGTTTTAATATCACTGGCATATGTCATGAAGTTTATTGTTTTTTCTTGGTAGCAGTACATTGCAATACATAATAAAAACTATAACATCCAATAAGTATATATAAAAATACATTAAATAAGTAGTGCAAAAGGAGAAGGAAAAAGCACTGAAGAAGTGTTGAAAGATTCATTGTCCATTCAGAAATCTGATTGCAGAGGGATAGAAGCTGTTTCTGAAACATTGAGTGTGTATCTTCAGGCTCCTGTACCTCTTCCTTGATGGCGGCAATGAGAAGGGGGCATGTCCTGGGTAATGGGATCCTTAATGATGGAAGCTGCCTTTTTGGGGCATCACCTTTTGAAGGTGTCCTCAATGCTGGGGAGGCTAGTGCCTATGACTGAGCTGGCTGAGTTTACAAATTTCTGCAGCTTTTTCCCATTTTCTGCGGTTGGCCCCTCCATTCCAGATGGTGATGCAACCAGCTAGTACATGGTACATCTACAGAAATTTGCAAGTGCCTTTAGTGACATAAGAATTCTCAGAGATTTAATGAAATAAATCCGCTGTCGTGCCCTCTTGATCATTGCATCAATATTCTCATTGCTACCATCAAGGAGGAGAAAAAGCAGACTGAAGTTACACACTCAATGTTTTGTGAACAACTCCTTTCCTTTCACAATCAGATTTTTGAACAGACAGTGAACCAGCCAATGAACACTTCCTCACTATTCTTTTGCTCTTTTTGCACTACCTCTTTAATTTATTTTTAACATATATACATACATTTCTTATTGCAACTTATTGTGTATTTTATGTTTGCACTGTACTTCTGTCACAAAACAATAAATTTTATGACATATGCCAATGATATTAATCCTGATTCTGACAGCCTCTCTCACTGCCATTAATAATCTATAATCAGTGCAACCACATTGGTTTACCCTACCTGAGATATTCCCTCTGTATTAACCGCTCCTCTACCATCACCTTTTTGTGAAACCTTCAGCTTTTTCCCCCCACTTTCCCAGTTCTGTCAAACAGTCTTCAACCTGAAACATTAATTCTTTTTGTCTTTCCACACCTGTTGGTGGTTGCCAGCACAGGTCAGTGTTTATTTACTGCTGTGTTTTATCTGATTCCTTTCAGAAGACCTAAGTGTTTTACAGCTAATTGAAGTACTTCTGAAGGTCCGCCACACTTGTAAAGACCTGGCCTCCCCCAATTGCCATTGAGTAGACAACAGCAATTCTGCAGATGCTGGAAATTCAAGCAACACACATCAAAGTTGCTGGTGAACGCAGCAGGCCAGGCAGCATCTGTAGGAAGAGGCGCAGTCGACGTTTCAGGCCGAAGACGTCAGACGAAGGGTCTCGGCCTGAAACGTCGACTGCACCTCTTCCTACAGATGCTGCCTGGCCTGCTGCGTTCACCAGCAACTTTGATGTGTGTTGCCTTTGAGTAGAGCCACCTCTCGAACTCTTTAAGATCTTCTGCTGAAAGTGGTCCTACAGTGCTGGTTGTGAATAGCTGTTGGAGTTACACTCAGCCACGAGGAAGGGTTGGCACTGGACAGGGTGTAGCTTGTCTGCTGATATAGTCTACGTGGAGAGGATGTTTCCTTTGGTAGGGGTACCCAGAACTAAAGGGCACAACCTCAAAATTGAAGGGCGGTAAGGAGGAATTTTTTTAAGGCAAAGAGTAGTGAAATTGTGGAATGCTCTGCCACAGACTGCGGTGGAGGCCAAGTCCATGGGTATTATTAAAGCAGAAGTTGAGAGTTTCCTGATCGGTCAGGGCATCAAAGGAAATGGCGAGAAGGCAGGTGTATGGAGTTGAGTGGAATCTGGGATCAGCCATGATGGAATAGTGGCTGAATGGACTAATTCTGCTCCTATGTATTATGGTCTCATGGCTTGGAGGAAACCTGCAGTTGAAATTGTTGTTGTCTTCCTTGCTTCTAGAAATTTAAGAGGCATATTTCAGTGACCTGGACAAATGTCTGCAATACGTACTGTAGATGGTAGACACTGTGTCAGTGAACATAAAATATTACTGCACAACACTGGCCCCTCCACTCATGTTGTGACAACTTTTTGATCTTCTCTAAGATCAATATCACCCTTCCCTCCAACATAGCCCTCCATTTTTCTATCATCCATACACCTCTAAAAGAGTCTCTACCATTATTCCAGGTAGGGTGTTCTATGTATCCATCAGTCTGTTAAAAACAACTTTCCACTCACATCCCCACTCTACTTTCCTCCAATCACATTAAAATTATGCCTCCTGATATTAGCCATTTCTGGCCTGGGAAAAAGTGAAAGGGATGAATGTTTGGAGTGGTTGAAACCAGATGATGTTTTGTCATGGAGGGTGTTGAGCTGCCTGAGAATTGTTGATGCTGTACTCATTGAGAAAAGTGGAGAGTATTCAGTTTCAGTCCTTATGGATGATGGAAAAGTCTTCAGGGTATCAACTGCTGACTGCAGAGCACCTTTACAAAATATCTCGCGGCTCACCTGCTTTTGGAAAAGTTTTTCACTATGGTTGAATCCAGTCAATAACAACTTCCAGGAAGGTATTAGTGAAAGACTCTTGTGATAATGTTTGAAAGAGTAGCTTTATTTGTTACATGCAAATTGAAAAATACAGTGAAACGATCAACACAGTTCAAGGATGAGCAGGGGTCAACTCACAAGTGTCGCTATACTTCCATAGCCAACATTGCATGCCCACAATCAGAATCTGATTTATTATCACTGACATACCATGAAATGTGATGTTACACAGCAGTAGGGTGCAGTACATTATATATAATATACTATCAACTATAGTGGGAAAATGTGTAAAAATATAGAATAAGTAGAGCAAAGAACAATTTTTAGAAGGAAAATGTGTGGGAAGAAACCCACAGTCATGGGGAGAGCTTATAATTTCCTCACGATAGTGGGAATCGAACACCAATCAGTGATTGCTAGTGCTGTAACGTTTTGTGTGATAGTGATGTCTATGAATGGCAACTGTAGGTAGGTTAGATTACAGCAAAAATCAACCTGTAGGAGGAAGTCAGATAGCTGAGTGGCATCTGTGAGTGAAAAAGAATTGTCAACTAGATTTCAAGTTCAAATATAATTGTCATTCAACCACACATGAATATAGCCAAATGAAATAGTGTTCCTCCAAGTCCAAGGTGCAAAACACTTTATCAACAGCACAGAGCATAGAGCACAGTACATGTAGCACATAGAGCAAATAGCACATGTGGTTATGACTTCAGGAAACCATACAGTCAAAGAAAAATAAAATAATGTACTCCAAGTCTGATTGGCATGACTGTAGAATTAATGGCAAGTTGTCCGGTTAAGCTTGTTCTTCCACTGCGTGAGCACCAGGGGGCAGCACTGATGGGAGTGTCCAATCCCCAACCCAGGAAACCCTGCAGTAGGCTGAGTGTGGAGGGGAGATGGCCTGTATAAAGAGAGGACCGATGAGAAAGGAGTCCAACGAGACTGCTGAACAGAGAGAGAACAAGATGAATGCAGATATTGCCAGATAGAGGAGGGGATTAGGGAGAAACCGAGAGACAGTGGCAGGTGGTTGATAGATGTAGTGAGGTGAAAAGAGAAATAAATGGGCAAACGATGAAGAAACAGATGGAGAGGGGGTAGGGGGAAGGGAGTATAAAGATTGGAGACAGCTACTTGAGAAAGATGATCAGTAGCTGGTTATTACAGAGCACTGTTAATGCTGAACTCTAAGTAAAGGAGGATGAAGATTAGGGGAGCAGTGAATGTCAATTTGGAACTAGATTTAGGGGATTAGGGTGCAGTTGGGTTTGGAGGGCACCTGTGGGTAGACTGTAGTGACTGGTGGGTGAATGGAGTTAGGAGGGGGAAGAGGAGTAAGGTGGGCTGAGACAGTGTAAAGAAAAAAAACAGCAGAGGGTTACCTAAAGCTGAAAAGAAGTGACTAGGTAACCCGCTTAAGAAAATGTTGATTATGGATAATGATTGAGCAGAACAACAAGTCCACAGCACGATGTGCATCTCATCCAAACAACTGCTCAGTGGGTCCTTAGTATTAAGCACTTAGTGACAGATGTTTTTGTGCTCTGTTTACTGAAGTGATATCAGACCCTGTTCACAAAGGAAAACAAGTATTTACTGCTCTTCCACAACCAGCAATATTCAGATTCAACTTAGAAAAAGGAAGCTTTTTTTTTGTTTGGTTGAATGCAATGACATGAACAACCCATCTGTGATATTCTCTGCCACAGGAAACAGTTGAGTCCAGTTCATTGGCTATATTTAAGAGGAAGTTAGATATGGCCCTTGTGGCTAAAGGGATCAGGGGGCATGGAGAGAAGGCAGGTACAGGGTTCTGAGTTGGATGATCAGCCATGATCATACTGAATGGTGGTGCAGGCTCAAAGGGCCGAATGGCCTACTCTTGCACCTATTTTCTATGTTTCTATGCTTCATAAGTGATGAGTGACACAGGAACTGCCAGGACAGGAAGGTCATCTCACCCCTGCAGGGAGACTGGAGAAATCTCGGTGTTTTCTGCTGGTGAGGGGAAAGAGCATGATGTTTGAGTATCAAAGCTCTCCTATTAAGCCTTCTCCCCATAACCTTTGTTGCCCTTTTCTAAGGAAGAAACTATTAAACTCTGCTTTAAATATAGCCAATGACTTGACCTCCACAGATTCGCCACCTGCTGGCTAAAGAAATTCCTCCTCATCCCTGTTGTCAATGGAGACCTCTCTGTTCTGAGGCTATACCCTCTGGTCCTAGACTCCTCCACTATAACAAACATCTTCTCCACACCCACTTTATCTAGGCTTATTAATATTAGATAGGCTTCACTGAAATCCTCCTTCATCCTTCTAAACTTCAGAGAGTCCAGGCCCAGAGCCATCAGACACTTCTTATATGTGAACCTTTCATTTCCGGAATCATTCTTGTAAATCTCCTCTGGACACTCACCAACGCCAGCACATCCTTCATATGTAGCCTGACCAATACCACCTAAGAATTCATGGACAAGTAAATTAGTAAGTTGCAGATAATATACAAATTGAACAGTGTAGGATTACCACAGGATGCAGTTGGATATAGACCATTTACAAATATAGGCAGAGAAATGGCAAAGGAATTTAATTTGGCCAAGTGTGAGATTAAACATAAAGAGAGAGTACACCATCAACAGCAGAGAAGCTAATAGTGTTGATGTACAGAGAGATCGAGGTCCAAGTTCACAGCTCCCTGAAAGTGACTGTACAATTTGGTAGGGTAGTAAGAAACCATATGGCATGCTCGTCTTTGCTAGTGGAGTCACTGATTCAGAAGCCAGGAAGTTTTGTTGCTGCTTGATAAGACTCTAGTTAGGTCACATCAGGAGAATTGCACTCTCTTCTACTATTATAGGAAGGATAAAGAGCCTTTGGAGAGAGTGCAGATGAGGTTTACGAGGGCACTGTGTGATCAGAGGGGTGGTTGGACAAAACTTTGGTCCTTTTTCTGGAGCTGTAGAGACTGAGGGGATACCTAATAGAAGTTTATAGAATTATGAGAGTAGACAGCCAGTAGCTTCTTCCTAGAGATGAAGTGTGTGGTACTAGAGAGCATACATTTGAGGTGGGGGGGAGGGTTAAATTAAAAGGAGACAGGAGGGGGCAGGTTTTTTTAAAACTACACAGAATGGTGGTTGTCACACCACATCTTCAGACCCAAGTACATAATCACACAAAGACTCAGAAGAGTTAAACAAAACTAGAATTTTTTTTTAAAGAGAAAAAGCAGAACTGTAGAACTTATAAGGTCTTGGATAACTCAGAATAATTCCACCTGAACTTTTCTAGGCAAGAATCAGGACCACCAGGGCCCCAAGGGGCTTAGCCCTGCTCCTTTAAATACAATCCAGGGCATGCAGGAGTCCATGGCCAGCTAACTAAAATGTCAGACTCTTGACAAGCTTACAGGTAGCTAATCTTGATTAGAAGCAGAAATCCAAGGATACTTAATTGGATACCTGCAGAGTCTCAAGGGGGAATAATTGGAAGTATCTAAAGACAATTGCAACATAAATGTAAACTAGAGGAGACCTAACTGTAACACAAAAAACCAGAAGTGCAGCAAAATATTATAATTAATAAAATCCTGAGAATACAAGAAAATGAGAGCCTCAGGACTCGCACCACCAGGTTCAAGAGCAGTTACTACCCCTCAACCATCAGGCTCTTGATCAAAGGGAGATCATTACACTCATTCTACTTCTGCCCCACAACCGATGGTCCACTTTAAGGACTCTTTATCTTGTTATTTCATGCTCGTTATTTATTGCTATTTATCTATATCTGCAGTTGCACAGTCTGTGTCCATTGCTCCTGTTTACAGCTACTGTTCTATAGATTTGTTAGGTATGCCCACACAAAAAGAATCTCAGGGTTGTATGTGGTGACGTGTATGTACTCTGATGATAAATTTTACTTTGAACCTTGAGCAAAAAACTCAGAGCTCTAAACATACTCTACCGATGGCACAATGTGACAGGTGGGTACCTGGAATGTGCTGACAAAGATGGTAGTGGAGATGAAGCCGATTATGGTTTTTGAGGGGCTCTTAGATAGGCACATGAATATGCAGAGAATGGAGGGATATGGATGTTGTGTAGGGAGAAAAGACTAGTTTAGTGGGTGGTTAATTACTAGTTTAATGTGGTACATTGTGAGCTGAAGAGCTATACTCTTTGTTTTTTTGGGCAGCTCAATCTTGATTTCTGCTTAGGATGCATGACCTAGCCATAAATATGATCACTGAAGACACCACTAATTTCCAGGTACTCTTTGGTACCGGGCAAATAGCTTGTATCAAGATTCTTGATTGCAGTCTCAGGTAACCTCGCCATAACTGCAGCTATCAGTTTTCCTCCTTCTTGACACAAATGGAAAGTGATTGCTATCTGTAGAATGCTTTCACCTTGAGGTCTGGCACAAGGCCGTGGCACTGTAAATAAATGTGTTTCTGAGTCAGAAATGATTTAGTGTGAATGAAGCCTGCTTTTCTTCAGGGAAGTTGACACTGATTCTGACGAATAAGCAGAATTCCTGATTTATTCCAGAAGCGACAAGGTAGAGTTCTTTTAAATATACACTCAGTGGCCACTTTATTAGGTACATCTGTACATCTGCTCCTTGACACCAATATGTAATCAGCCAATCGTGAGGCAGCAAAAAGTATGCAGATGTGGTCAAGAGACTCAGGTATTATTCCGGCCATGTATCAGAATGGGGAAGGTTTGCGACTTAAGTGACATTCACCGTGGAATGATTGTTGGTGCCAGATGGGGTGGTTTGATTATCTTAGAAACCGCTAATCTCCGAGGACTTTCACAGACAACAGTCTCTAGAGTTTACAGAGAATGGTGTGAGAAAACAAAGAACAGCTAGCGAGTGGCTGTCCTGAGGGTGAAGACATCTTATTAATGACAGAGGTCAGAGGAGAATGGCCATACTTTTTCAAACTGACAGGAAAGTGACAGCAATGCATCTCTGAACACACAACCCATCAAACTTTGAAGTAGATTGGTGACAGCTGCAGAAGACCACAAGCAATACGCTCGGTAACCGCTTATTAGGTACAGAAGGTATCTAATAAAGTGGGCACTGAGTGAATTTTTGAACGGTAAGATGTGGGAAAATTGATGTGAACGTGAAGAGAGTGCAGATGGATGCTTGATAGCTATCATAGTCTCAATGGGCTGAAGGGCCACTTTCCATTCCATGTGACCATATACCTCTATCGTCTTCTCTATATGGATTGCTGTCACAGGCTGCCTTTTTCTTGGCATCTTACTATGTCAAGATCATTACGGATTATTATTGTTACATGTGCAGATTTGCAGTATAAAGCTTTTGTTTAGTGTTCCAAGCAGACATTTCACTCCTTATACAATTACACTGAGGCAGTAAAAATGGAAACAGAATGCAGAATATAATATTACAGTTGTAGAGACAGTGCAATGCAGGGAGATAAATGAAGTATATGGGCTACAACAAGGCATACTGTGAGATGAAGAGTTCACCTTTTAGCAAATGAGAGGACCGTTCGGGAGTCCGATCACAGTGGGATAGAAGCTGTCTGGTGTGGGCATGTGGCCAAGTGGTTAAGGCATTGGACTAGCGACCTGAAGGTCGTGAGTTTGAGCCCCAGCCGAGGGAACGTGTTGTGTCCTTGAGCAAGGCACTTAATCACACATTGCTCTGCGACGACACTGGTGCCAAACTGTATGGGTCCTAATGCCCTTCCCTTGGACAACATTGGTGTCCTAGAGAGGAGAGACTTGCAGCATGGGCAACTGCTGGTCTTCCATACAACCTTGCCCAGGCCTGCACCCTGGAGAGTGAAGACCTTCCAGGCACAGATCCATGGTCTCTCAAGACTAACGGATGCCTAAGAAGCTGTCTATGAGTTCAAAGTCAAAGTCAAGCTTATTGTCATTTGCACAAGTGCATGCATGCACAGGTGCAATGAAAAACTTCCTCGCAGCTGCATCACAGACACACAGCATCATATAAGCAGTATTCTCAAAAAAACATAAATTATGGAAAGTTTTTACAATAAATCACAATTAGAAAAGCAGAAATAAACTGAGTCTATTTTAGCTCAAAAGGTCAAGGTGATCAGAGTTCTAAGTACATTTATTATTAAAGTATGAATACAATAAACCACCTTGAGATTGCAGGCAGACACAAAACAAAGAAACAGAGTAGAACTTGTTTAAAGAAAAAAATCTAAACAACAAGACCATCAAACTTTCAATGAGTGAAAAAAAGTAGAAATTGTGCAAACAGTAAAAAATAAAGAAATAACATTAACCGCAGAGTTCCCAAAAGTGAATCCTCAGTGTTCTGCCAATGGCTGCAGGCCACGGCTGCAGTCAGTTCAGCACTGAAGAGTCCAGAAGAAATCGTGCAAGTAATAAAATCAGAAGTAAACAAAAAAAAAACAACAAAGGGAATATGAACTGCAAAGTCCCTGAAGCAAGTCCACAAATGTGGAACCCATTTATCGCTGAGGGGAGCCCGTCCAGAAAACTGATGGTTGCAGGCAACAGCCACTCCCGAAGCCAGTGGCATGGGACCCAGTATTTCTGAGCATTCCACCTGCCAGCAGCAGCAAGAGAGACCTGTCACACACAGGCAGACGGCACTGAATACCTGATGGTTCTCTGCTCTCATCCTCGACGATTTTAATCTTGCTCAGTGTTTGAATCAGTACGGAGTAATGGAGCTGCCCACAGGTTCGAGTTTCACCATCAGGAACCGACACAGAATCCCATCCATACCAAATCCTCAGGAGGTTACAGAAGGGCCAGATCGTTCAGTCACTCCAAAAATACAATCTTAAAAGGGAAATTGTAGGCTGCAATTGACTGCAGTTCAGAAGAAGTACATTTAGAAGAAGAAGAGTATCTATTAGTTTTGTAGGGTGTCTGCAAGATGTTGCCATTGGTCACTGATGCTACCTTGCCAGATTGTTAATGCCCCAACAACAAATATTCTTTTTTTTTGTTTAAACAACTTTGCTTTTCACGTCTCAGTTCAATACATGAGGGCCACCATCTACTCATCCCACAATTCCACTTTTTCCCTATGGCGTGTGCCTGCGTAACAAGGTAAGTGCATATGCCTACTCAATGCTTACATAGTCCAAATGAACAGAACTCAACAACCTCACATCCTTTTTTATGTGTATATTAAAAAGTTAAATTTAAAAAAATCAACAGGACAGGAGCTGGAGCTCCCTTCTTTGTGAGACACTGAGCTAGTTGTTTCTTTGTAGTTGACCATAACACGTGATGAATTTTCTGTGTTGGACAAGTTCCTTGATACTGCTTATCTCTAGATTTCTCTGTAACTGACTTGGTGGATTTGATGGCATCAACTGAAGTGTAGTTGTCTGTGACACAAGTTATTTGTAGACTGTTCACCTTTGGTTCACCATGGACAAGTTCAGAATAGAGTGTGGCCAGCAAAACAGTATTATCAATACCTTCAGGCATTGCAAGGGTTTATCCTGCTAGCATACTGCATACAACTTTTTGGACCATTTTTGATTGCCATAGAGAGGTGAAAATCTTACCCCTTCTCCCATCAGTGTATAAAATGTCCCAATTGAGACGTCCAAAAGGAAGATTTCCAAGTGAGGCATCACCGAAGACAGTAAGCCTCAGTGAGCTATCTTTTCCAAGCTGTTGAAAATTCAAGAGGACTTTTGCTGATTGCATTCTGCACACCATCTTGTTTGCCTCATGCAAAGTTTGTACTGGGGCATTTTTTGTGCTGGATACAAGTTGCAGGCATCCAACATGATCTTCTCTGCCTTGCCATCCATAGAATCTGACCCATCTTTGACCTGAGTTGCTCAGCTTCAGCTTCACTCAGGGGTGCATCCCGTTGTGTGGCACGTGAGGATTCCATGCGGATTGTCTGAAGATCCCTGATGAAGCTTTCTTGCTGCCGTTGTACTGTTCCGTCAACTGCAAGGATGTCCATCCCTACATCGCAGAATCTGTCATGTCCACATTTTCAACCTGAAAGATTGACTTTAGCTGAGGATAACTATTGTGGCAAAGTTTTGTGAGCCTCCTATATGAAGTCATCCACATGACAGGCAAGTACTCTAGTCACATGATAACCTGAATTTTGCAAGTACAAAAGCAGCTGGATCCACTTGTGACATCTTTCCAACCGTTTTCAACACTATTTCCTTGACTTTTTTATACCAGTGGAGTGATGCATCTGCTAGACCAAACACACACTTTTTGAGTTTCTACAGTGTTCCTTCACTTCAGGCTTCAAGAGGGGGTGTAATGTAAATGACACATGTCAGCTCCATTCCCAGTAAGGATGTAGATTTTATGTCCATGAAATGGGATTGCCAATGCTTTTGACATATCACTGAGCGAAGTAGTCGGATTGACTGACGCACATTTTGGTGAAACCTTGTGTATTCTTTTATGTTCAGTTCCTCAAAATCTTCAGCCACCAGGCATACTTTTGGCATAATTCCTGTTTGGGTTTCTTTCAAGATGATCACTCATCTTGTAGACGCAGTCTTTTGGCCAATGTTTTTGGCTTCCTCAAACACTCCATTATTTCTCCAACTTCTGATTTCATCCTGTTTTACATATTCAAACAACACCTCTTTAGTTACTAAGACATTTTCATCTTGATATTTTTCAGATGGTCCAGCCTGATTTATACTTGATTCAATATGAAGTCTGTTTACATGTGACATACCAACTGACGCTGCAGTGCCAGCGACCGTGGCTGGTTCTAGGTAATTCAAGTTGTACCAAGTTTTATATCTCCCAGTGGTTTTGACTGCTCGTCCGAAGACTTCAGTTTTGTATGAGATACCAGCGTCCTGGTCTACAAGTTTCACAGTTTGTCCTGTTTTAACACTGAAACTTCCATGTGGTCTTTGCACTCGTGATGATTTCTGTTCAGGCAAGTCTGTTGAGTTCTCAGCTGCACTCCCTTCCACACTGTCTGTGTCACTGTTGGGCAACTCTTTTGGGTCCTTAGCTGCATTCTCCTCATCCCTGTCTGTGCTATGTGACCTTGTGCCAGGTAAGTGCTTTTCCTGTTTTGTGTCATTCTCCACAGAGTTCTGATGGTCTTCAGTTTGTGCTTTACGTAATCTGGAATGATACACTTTCACATATACCTCACGAATACCTCAACTCCAGGGTCTTTCCATTCTATCCAGTCTGTTCTTTTGTAATACACTTTGTCCCCTGTGTTATACTTGTCATTTGTAGAATGGTCCTGTGCCCTCAATGCTCTTTGAATTCTCTCTGAACATTCTGTTTCAGTGAGAGACTTCCTTGATGCATTCAGTGCTGAAATATGTTTCCCAACCCACTCACTCCTTGTAGTACCCTCTAGAGTAGGTGGTCTGTCACCCTGTACAGAGGGAAGGTTTGGATTCTGGCTGTACACCAATTGGTACTGGCTAAAGCCGTGTACATTGTGCATGGCATTCTTTGCCATAAGCGACCAGTCCAGGGCTGTGTTCCAATCACAGCCATTGCTTTGCTTTACCATTCAGCATTATTTTAGTAAACATTTGATTGTGTCGCTCCAGAAGTCTATTACAGGTTTCCCCCGTCATCTGAAGGTAGAGCGTTCCTATGAAACGGTTCATAAGCCAAAATGTCGTAAAGCGAAGAAGCAATTATCATTTATTTATATGGGAAAATTTGTGAGCATTCGCAGACCCAAAAATAACCTACCAAATCATGCCAAACAACACATAAAACCTAAAATAACAGTAACACATAGTAAAAGCAGGAACGACATGATAAATACACAGCCTATATAAAGTAGAAATACTTTTTCACAATCATTACCGCACAGATCTCCGTAGCGAAAATCGCATGCAAGTGCCATTGGCAGAAAATCTAGCGCAAGCACTCTCAGCAGAAAATCTTACGCAAGCACTGTTGGCAAAAACACGTGCAAGCGCTCTCCAGTAATCTTTAAACTATGAAGCTGCCAAATCATACCAAATAACACGTAAAAATACACAGCCGATATAAAGTAGAAATAATGTATGTACAGTGTAGTATCACTTACAGGAATTGGGAAGACAACTTGCCGATGGTGTGTTAGACTGAGTCGTCGCAGGTTGGGTGGTGCAGTGGCCCACACCCTCCAGGCCGCCGAGCGATACATTGCCGCGAAGCATGCAGGGGTCCAGCGGTAGCCGGGAGGTACACAGCACATCTTTAAGAAAAAAGCCAAAACAAACATGCTAATTAATTAGGTGCCGCCCATAATTGTCGGCCCAGATCAGTGCCGATTTCCGATTGCGTCGTCTCTGATCTGGGCCGACAATTACGTGTCGGTGGCACCTAATTAATTAGCGTGTTTATTTCGGCTTTTTTCTTAAAGATGTGCTGTGTGCCTCCCAGCTACCTTAGCATTCTCCACAAATCGGTACAGTATCTGTCCGTGGCCTGAGTGTTGGGGTGGTGGGATGCTGGGGTGTCATCTCGTCGCCTGTTTCTATTAGAGCAGGCAGCTCATCTTCTTCTATCTCTACCTGCCTCGATGTTGAAGGTCGAGGTTCGTCGTCTGCTGTGGCTGATGTGGAAGGCTTGCTTGACTGCTGAGCCTCGCGCATATTTCTATCACACAGTTCTTTAATAAGGACTCAAACCATACTGCAAATATCCCCTAAACCGACGTATCCTTTCAAAATTAAAGTTGTACTTTATCATTACTCATTCGGTTTTGATTGTTATCCTTTTTTCTTCCAATTGCACCAGCTCTTCATCTGTCAGTTCTTGGTGTTGGGGTGCCAAAACCTCTTCAACATCATGTTCGTCAGCTTCCACAAGCCAAACTCACGTTGTCCTTACTTCGTTCACCACGATCAAAACGCTTAATTATGTCTAGTTTTACCGTAAGTGTAACACCCTTACGAGCTCTTTCAGGCTTTTCTGATACCATAGGACTCATCTTGCAAACGGCTGCTCACAGGCACGTGTTAAAGCAAAGCAGTTGTGAATCCGGGGGAGAGCGGCTGCTCGGGGCACGCTGCCTTTTATCATGCACTGAATTTTTTTTCGTAGTAGTGAAAACACCTTCTGAAAGCGAAAATAGGGTACTAATGTAGGTCTTTCATAACAGTGAGGTTTCATAAAGCGAACGTTCAAAAAGCGGGGGCCACCTGTACACCAAGGACTGTATGGCACTGCTGTCTTTGTTTCTATGTTAAAGTTCTCTGAATTCATCATTATTAAATTTACCATCATTATCACTGAATACTTCCCAAGGTGGGTCACGTACTCTTATCCAGGAATGGATGAAGTTTTTTTGACTATCTCTGAGGATCTCTGTATTTACAATGCTAACAGCACTGAAATGTGTGAACTCATCAATGTTACGGAGATACCACACTCCTTCTCCACTTCATGTAGGTCTACAGTTATTATTTGATTGTATTCAGATGCTAGTGTCAGAACAAAAGCAGGCTTGGGCTTGGGCTTTCCAAACTTTCGGCACATCTCACAGCTGTCAATTATGTGCTTTAGAATGGAAAAAAAAAGTCTGCATCTTTGTTTCCTGAACTCCTTAGCAGTTTCTGAAGTCTATCAATTGAAGTGTGTCCAAACTGCCTGTAAAGTTTAAGCAACACCTTGCATTTCTCATCTATGGTCATATTTTGTGTGACAGTTTGTACGTCGATCTCATATTGGTTCTCAGTAATGTCTTTATCGAGAATGTTCACACAGTAATGTCCAGAGCCGGTGAGCTCAACAGACACTGGTTGTTGAAACATCATTACATGGCCATTCTCCACATCCAGTAACGATCCTGCTTTCTTTAGGGGAAGATTTACTCGAGCGTAATGGAATGTTCACTGTTACCACGTCCGTTTCAATGTAGCATTTTGTCTGCCCTATTTTTGTGGGAATTTACACTCTTTTGGTGGAATGTACTATCTTTCCATCTCCAAATTTGAATGCTTTGTTACTAGGTGTGTCTGTGTTCACCAGTTTCTGCATTTCATTCCAGTTTAGTTCACTTTCAAGTCATTTATTCTACACACTGTATGTGTGCATGCTGCATCAATACTAGAGATCCTAGAGATTCTATCATCAAAATCTCTGCATCAGGTGTCTCAGAATCAGTTAGTGATTCCTTCTCAAACAATGTGATATGGCACTCTTCTACATCTTCAGATTTGTTATTTTCTTCAGTTAGCCTAACTTGTTCAGTTCTGTGCAGACAGTTTCCTGTCCAGTGGTAAATACTTCGACATATCGCACATTTCAATCTCCTACCATGCTTGTTTATTGGATTTGTGCCAGGTAATGGTACCCTTGTCTGGACCCTCTGGGATCTAAGCTTACTGTAGTCTTGTCAAAAAAGAAACTCAGTGAAGTAGGTCATTTCCTGACTAAAACTAATTCTGACTGTTGTCTTAGCAGCCTTTTTTCCAAAAATCTTCTTCAGTATTGATTTCCTAAATGCAAATCTAAGTTCTGTACATGCAGTTACTGCTAACTGTGTGAACTTTGTCTAGACTCACAGTACCTAACAATTTAAAAGCTAATACAATGCCAGCAAGTTCAATTTTGTATTTATGCATGCAACTGTACTTGAGTTCAAAATCAGAACTGTAATCAGCCATATTTTGAATATGCCTCATACATCCAATCCTTTTCTTCCTTCAAAAAAACAGAGTCAAGCGTATTTATTAGCATATTCATACCGTCATCTTTGTTCAAGTCTTATAGCCATTGCGGTCTCTCTTGCTCTTCCCAAAAAAGGCAAACAACAGCCAAGGCTTGCTTCTTCTTCTCCAGTTCTGTAACACGTCCATACTGCAATTCTGTTTTTCCATCTTTCAAAAGGCTTGCTCTCATCAAATGCTGGTGGGATCCTATAATTGGAATCCACCCTCTGCTACCACTGTTAATAACCAAAAAACAAAGATACATTTTTCTTTTGTTTAAGTATCTTTATTTTCAACACCTCAGTTCAAAATATATGGGCCATCGCCTTTTCATCCTACAATTCCCCTTTATCTTCCAGTGCACATACACGTAACAGGGAGAGTACACATGCGTACTAAATACTCACATAGTCCAACTAGACAGAATTCAACAGGGACACAGTGTTGCTTCAATGATTAGGGCTTTTCCAGTTGGTTGAAGAATCAAATGATGGAAGGACAGTAGTTGTTCTTGAACATGGTGGTGTTGGACTTCAGGCTTCTGTGTGTCCTGCGCAATTGTAGCCGCAAAGAAATAGCATGGTCAAGGCGGTGGAGATCTTTAATGATACAGGTTGACCACCTCAAATCCAGCAATTGGTAATCCAGTTACATTGCTGGTTTGACATAATTTTCTCCAGCCTAATTTCAAATTTACCGTTATGCCATGCCAACCTGTTGCCATTGTTTTAGTGACACCATCAGCAGAATCAGCTGTTGGCATAGTCTTTAAAAGAGTCAAGGCATTCCTCTGTGCTATACTGCATTTTGATCATAAGACACAGGAGGTCAATACTTCCTCTATCTGTGCTAAACATTCCCTAATTCAATTTATAGTTGGTCATGGAGCACATATGTCCAAAGATAAATTAGCTCGCTTTTATTCCCATATTAATCCTTTTTGTGATAGATGTCCGGGGCAGATACCTTCTTTAACTCATATGTTTTGGTCTTGTCCTACTCTGGAAACTTTTTGGAGAGACATTTTTAATATTATCTCCAAGGTATTGAATATAGATATCTCTCCTCACCCTATTACTGCTATCTTTGGACTACCTAAAATTTCCAGTAATCTTTCTCCTTCAGCCCGTAGAATGATTGCATTTCTTACTTTAATGGCGAAAAGATGTATCTTACAACATTGGAAAGAGCTTAATGCTCCAACCACCTTTTTTTGGTTTTCTCAGACGATATTATGCTTGAATTTAGAGAAAATTAGAAGTAATCTTTATGATTCCTCACTTAAATTTGAACAGACCTGGAGATCTTTTATTCAATATTTTCATTTAATGTAATTTTTTTTCTTCTCTTTTTTTGCTCCATATTTATATACCCTTCTTGTTTTTTTTTACTGTTTTTAATGGAGGTCGGGTTTGAGGACGTGATTTTAAGTTCTTTAACTCTGCTTGGTTCCAAGTTAGCCCATTGCTTTGCTTTGCTTTTAGTTAGTTGCACGGTGGGTTTTTTTTTTGAGGGTTTTTTTTTTCCTTTTCTCTATTGATATATATATATATAAATTAGTATACTATTATGTTACCTTAGTGTGTTATGTTTAAATTACATTGTTTGTATCACTTTTTTTTCTGTATTAATATCTCCTGTAATTTTCAGCCCATCGAGTCTACTCTACCATTCCATCATGGCTGATCCCAGATCCCATTCAACTCCATACACCTGTCTTCTCACCATATCCCTTGATTTACCAACCAATCGGAATCTATCAACTTTTGCTTTGAATGTACCCACAGATTTGACCTCCACTGCAGTCTGCGACAGAGTATTCCACAGATTCACCACTCTTTGGCTAAAAAAATTCCTCCTTACTTCTGTTCTAAAAAGTCGTCCCTCAACTTTGAGGCTTTGCCCTCTAGTTCTGGATACTCCTACCATAGGAAACACCCTCTCCACATCCACCCTATGTGGTCCTTTCGACATTTGGTAGGTTTCAGTGAGATCCCCCCCCCGCCCCCCCGCATTCTTTAAACTTCCAGTGAGCACAGGCCCAAAGCTGCCAAATGCTCCTCATATGTTAACCCCATCATTCCCTGAATCATCCTCATGAACCTCCTCTGGGCTGTCTCATAGAAACAGACATAGAAAACCTACAGCACAATTCAGGCCCTTCGGCCCTCAATGCTATGCCAATCATGTACTTACATTAGAAATTACCTAGGGTTACTCACAGCCCTCTATTTTTCTAAGCTCCATGTACCCATCCAGGAGTCTCTTAAAAGACTCTATCATAAACGCCTCTACCACTGTCGCCGGCAGCCCATTCCACGCATTCACCACCCTCTGTGTAAAAAAACTTATACCTGACATCACCTCTGTACCTACTTCCAAGCACCTTAAAACTGTGCCTTCTCGTGTTAGCCAGTTCAGCTCTGCAAAAAATCCTCTGACTATCCACATGATCAATGCCTCTCATCATCTTATACACCTCTGTCAGGTCACCTCTTATCCTCTGTCAATCCAAGGGAAAAAGGCCAAGTTCACTCTACCTATTCTCATAGGACATGTTCTCCAATCCAGACAACATCCTTGTAAATCTCCTCTGCACCCTTTCTATTGTTTCCACATCCTTCTTGTAGTGAGGTGACCAGAACTGAGCACAGTACTCCAAGTGGGGTCTGACCAGGGTCCTATACAGATGCAACATTACTTCTTGGCTCTTAAATTCAATCCCACGGTTGATGAAGGCCAATGCACTGTATGCTTTCTTATCCACAGAGTCAACCTGTGCAGCAGCTTTGAGTGTCCTATGACAATACATCCTTTCTAAGATAAGGAGCCCCAGACTATTGACAATAGTCAAGTGCAGCCTGCCTAGTGTCTGATAAAGCTTCAACATTATCTCTTTGTTTTTATGTTCTATTCCCATTGAAATAAATGCCAACATTGCATTTGCCTTCTTCACCACAGACTCAGCCTATGAATTAACCTCCTGGGAGCCTAACACAAGGACTCCTAAATCCCTTTGCACCTCTGATGTTTGTATTTTCTCCCGATCTAGATAATAGTCAGCACTATTGATCCTTCTACCAAAATGTATTATTATACATTTCCCAACACTGTATTCCACCTGCCACCTTTTTGCCCATTCCTTCAATTTGTCTAAGTCCTGCTGCAATCGCATTGCTTCCTTAGCACTACCAAACCCTCCACCTATCTTCATATCATCTGCAAACTTTGCCACAAAGCCATCAATTCCGTTATCTAAATTATTGACAAACAATCTCAAAAGTAGTAGTCCCAGTGTTGACCCCTGTGGAACACCACTAGTCACTGGCAGTCAACCAGAAAAGGCCCCTTTTATTCTACTCGCTGCCTCCTGCTTGTCAGCCATTCCTCTATCCATGCCAGTATATTTCCTGTAATGCCATGGGATTCTATCTTGTTAAGCAGCTCATTTGAAACACTTTATCAAACGCCTAATCAAATCTAAGTAAATGACACCCACTGCCTCTCCTATGTCCACCTTGCTTGTTACTTCCTTCAAGAATTCTAACAAATTTGTCAGGTAAGATTTCCCTTTGCAGAAACCATACTGACTTTGACTTATTTTATCATTAGTCTCCAAGTACCTCAAAATGTAGTCCTTAATAATCAACTCCAACATGTTCCCAACCTCTGAGGCTAGGCTAACTGGCCTATAATTTCCTTTCTTTTGTCTTCCTCCCTTCCTAAAGAGTGGGGTGACTTTTGCAATTTTCTGGGACCATGCAAGAATCAAGTGATTCTTGAAAGATCATGTCCAAGGCATCCTTTATCTTTTCAGCAACATCTCAGGACTCTGGGATGTAGTCCACCTAGTCCAAGTGACCTATCCATCTTAAGACCTTTGAATTTGCCTAGCACTTTTTCTTTATAATTGCAATGGCTCTCATTCCTGCTCCCTAACACTCATGAACCTCTGGCGCACAGCTAGTGTCTTTCACAGTAAAGACTGAAGCAAAGTGCTTATTATGTTATTTATTTTTATAACTTGTGCTTATCTTGCCCAAGCCATGTCTCCATTAAATAAAGGAAGTGCTTCTTGTGGTGTAAAGCGCAACAATGTACGTTATCTATACAAGATAAGGTGGAAGTTCTGAAACAACTCAATAGTGGTGTGTCTGTGAAAAATATATCTGACTTGTATAACATTGGATCTTCCACAGTTTATGATATAAAGAAACAAAAAGAAAAGTTGCTCCAGTTCTTTTCTGACAGCGAAACAAAAAAAATAGATATGCATAAGGAAAACAATGAAAGATGGAATATGTTCACAACTAGGTAAATTTCTCATAAAGTGGTTTAAATTCTGCATAAGCCAAGGTGTAGAACTGTCGGAGAGATGGTGAAGGAACAATCAAAATTACTTTATGAAGTCAGACTGGATCATCAGTGTGATTACAGTAAAGTTTGACTTCAATGTTTCAAGCAGTGATATGGCATAAATTGCTTCGGAAGTGGCAGTAACCAATCTCCTGATGTAATTAAATACAGACACCTTGCAAGCCAATTCGCCTGAACTGTACTTCAATAAATTTCACTTACTTTTCAATTGTCATTTATATTTTTGTTATCCAAATTGCACCATTTACAGGGTACTTTATAGTTAGGGTGAGGTGATTATCAAGTGTGCTAGAGGTACTTATTTACTTGCGATTTGGCAAAATCACTGTTCAGGCACTGCAAAGGACCAATCATTCTACGTTTGTGGTGATCAACCTGCAGATATTGCCTTCTAGAGACAGCATCTCATATACAGTTCCTATAAAATGTATTCATCCCCCTTGGAAGTTGTCATGTTCTATTGTTTTACAACATTGAATTATAGTGGATTTAATTTGTTTTTTTTACATTGGCCAGCAGAAAGAGACTCTTTCATGTCAAAGTGAAAACAGATTCTTACAAAGTGCTCTAAATTAATTACACATATAAAACACAAAATACTTGATTGCATAAGTATTCACCTCCTTCAATTCAGTATTTGGTAAATGCTTCTTTGGGAGCAATTACAGCCTTGGGTCTGTGTGGATGGATCTCCATCAGCTTTTCACATCTGGACGCTGCAATTTTTCTCCATTCTTCTTTACAAAACTGTTCAAGCTCTGTTAGATTGCATGGGGACCATAAGTCAACAGCCCTTTTCAAGTCCAGCTACAAATTCTCAATTGGATTGAGGTCTGGACTCTGACTTGGCCTCTCCAGGACATTAACAATGTTAATGATGACCTGCTCTAGGACTAGGAAATTTTCTAGTATCCATCTCCTGATGTGCTTTTCAATAACATTTTCACGGAGTTGCTTATAGTGTTCTTTTGTCTTCATGGTGTAGTTTCTGCCAGAATACTGACTCACCAGCATTTGGACCTTCCAGATTCAGGTGTATTTTTACCACAACCAATTCAAGCACCTTGACTGCACACAGGTCTCCAAAAACAGATCTCCATTTAGTATAAGAAGTGCAAGAAAATACTTCAGAAAGAAATCAGGAGGGCAAAAAGAAGACATGAGGTTGCCTTGGCAGTCAAAGTGAAGGATAATCCAAAGAGCTTTTACAGGTACATTAAGAGCAAAAGGATTGTAAGGGATAAAATTGGTCCTCTTGAAGATCAGAGTGGTCGGCTATGTGCGAAACCAAAGGAAATGGAGGAGATCTTAAATAGGTTTTTTGCGTCTATATTTACTAAGGAAACTGGCATGAAGTCTATAGAGTTAAGGGAAACAAATAGTGAGATCATGGAAACTGTACAGATTGAAAAGGAGGAGGTGCTTGCTGTCTTGAGGAAAATTAAAGTGGATAAATCCCTGGGACCTGACAGGGTGTTCCCTCGGACCTTGAAGGAGACTAGTGTTGAAATTGCAGGGGCCCTGGCAGAAATATTTAAAATGTCACTGTCTACAGGTGAGGTGCCGGAGGATTGTAGAGTGGCTCATGTTGTTCCGTTGTTTAAAAAAGGATCGAAAAGTAACCCGGGAAATTATAGGCCGGTAAGTTTAACGTCGGTAGTAAGCAAGTTATTGGAGGGAGTACTAAGAGACAGAATCTACAAGCATTTGGATAGACAGGGACTTATTAGGGAGAGTCAACATGGCCTTGTGCGTGGTAGGTCATGTTTGACCAATCTATTGGAGTTTTTCGACGAGGTTACCAGGAAAGTGGATGAAGGGAAGGCAGTGGATATTGTCTACATGGACTTCAGTAAGGCCTTTGACAAGGTCCTGCATGGGAGGTTAGTTAGGAAAATTCAGTCACAAGGTATACATGGGGAGGTGGTAAATTGGATTAGACATTGGCTCAATGGCGGAAGCCAAAGAGTGGTAGTAGAGAATTGCTTCTCCAAGTGGAGGCCTCTGACTAGTGGTGTGCCACAGGGATCAGTGCTGGGTCCATTGTTATTTGTCATCTATATCAATGATCTGGATGATAATGTGGTAAATTGGATCAGCAAATTTGCTGATGATACAAAGATTGGAGGTGTAGTAGACAGTGAGGAAGGTTTTCAGAGCCTGCAGAGGGACTTGGACCAGCTGGAAAAATGGGCTGAAAAATGGCAGATGGAGTTTAATACAGACAAGCGTGAGGTATTGCACGTTGGAAGGACAAACCAAGGTAGAGCATACAGAGTTAATGGTAAGGCACTGAGGAGTGCAGTAGAACAGAGGGATCTGGGAATACAGATACAAAATTCCCTAAAAGTGGCGTCACAGATAGATAGGGTCGTAAAGAGAGCTTTTGGTACATTGGCCTTTATTAATCAAAGTATTGAGTATAAGAGCTGGAATGTTATGATGAGGTTGTATAAGGCATTGGTGAGGCCGAATCTGGAGTATTGTGTTCAGTTTTGGTCACCAAATTACAGTAAGGATATAAATAAGGTTGAAAGAGTGCAGAGAAGGTTTACAAGGATGTTGCCGGGACTTGAGAAACTCAGTTACAGAGAAAGGTTGAATAGGTTAGGACTTTATACCCTGGAACGTAGAAGAATGAGGGGAGATTTGATAGAGGTATATAAAATTATGATGAGTATAGATAGAGTGAATGCAAGCAGGCTTTTTCCACTGAGACAAGGGGAGAAAAAAACCAGAGGACATGGGTTAAGGGTGAGGGGGGAAAAGTTTAAAGGGAACATTAGTGGGGGGCTTCTTCACACAGAGAGTGGTGGGAGTATGGAGTGAGCTGCCAGACGAGGTGGTAAATGCGGGTTCTTTTTTAACATTTGAGAATAAATTGGACAGATACATGGATGGGAGGTGTATGGAGGGATATGGTCCGTGTGCAGGTCAGTGGGACTAGGCAGAAAATGGTTCGGCACAGCCAAGAAGGGCCAAAAGGCCTGTTTCTATGCTGTAGTTTTTCTATGGTTTCTATGGTTTCTATTTAACTAATTAGTTGACTTCTAAAACCAATTTGCTGTGCCAGTGATGATTTGGTGTGCCATATTAAAGGGGGTGAATAATTAAGCAATCAATTAATTTGTGTTTTATATTTGTAATTAATTTAGATCACTTTGTAGAGATCTGACTTCATTTTGACATGAAAAAGTCTTTTTCAGTTGATCAATGTCAAAAAAGCCAAATTAAGTCCAGTATGATTCAATGTTGTAAAACAATAAAACATGAAAACTTCTGTGGGGGGTGGGTGAAAACTTTTTATACGCAGATTAGATATTACCGATGGTTGGAGGGATGTGCCTGTGATATGTTAGGCTGAGTCCACTACTCTCTGAACAAACTCTCTTTCAGCACATTAGATTTGCTGTTCCAGACCATGATTCAGTCAGGATACTTTCAGCTGTACATCTATAGACATGGTTTTCGAGTGTCTGATGACAAGCTGAGCCTCATTAACCTCATAAGAACGTAACGGCATTGTCACACCTTCCTTCATATTCCACCTATGTTCTGGGGCTTCCAATATGTTAATACGCAGGAATTTAAAGATGGTTATCCTCTACTGCTAATTCCCCAGAGTAGTCTATGGTTTGTGCTTTTAGAGCTGCAGTGGCATCAAGCAGCCATCAGACCAATTTAACAGCTCCTATTTCTAATTGTCCCTTTTGCTGCAGTTTCTTCTTTCATTGCTCATTCCTGCTCTGTTCTTGAATCCGTTCAGTTCATTTCAGATCCCGCAATCTGCCAAACGGTTGCAGGGTCACTTTCATGTGTCTTGGGTTTGTGAGACCTGGCAGCACCAATCCATCTCCAGGCCAGACCACAGCCAATATCCTCTAATTCAGTGGCTCGTCCTGGTCTGGACCAAGTGGCTGTTGTAGCTCTTCCGGAAACTCATCTGCCCTGGCCGGTGACTTCATTGACGAGGTCCTTCGCCCTGTGGTGCCATGTTAACACCACCCCATCATGTTGTTTAGCCCACCAGCTGAAGCTGTGTACCAGGGCGTGCCACTAGGAGGACCAGTGATGCCCGTCCACCTTACTAGATAGAGTGCAGCTGCCAGATATCAAAGGTATAGTATTACCTCTGTCCAGAGCCCCCTACTTGTCATGTTCCATGTTAGCTGAACAGAAATAAAAAACTGCTTGGCATTACATGCTTTCAAACTTCTGTATCTTCAGCCTGATGGGGGAGGGCTGAAGAGAGAATGACCATGGTGGAAGGGGTCTTTGAATTTATTGGTTGCTATTCCAAGGTAACACTAAGAGCAGACAGAGCCAAAGGAAGGGAGGCTGGTTTCAGTGATGAACTGGGCAGCATTCATACCTCATGGCAAGTCCTCGAGGTCTGGCGCTGAACAGTTGCCATACCAAGTTGCAATGCATCTGAATAAAATGCTTTCAGTGGTTGATGCATAAAAATTGGTAAGAGTTACTAGACACATACCAAATTTCCTTAAGTAGAGGTGTTGATGTACTTTCTTGTGGTCATAGCATCCACCTGTTGTGTGTTCACATCCTATCTCAGTACATAATCAGATAATATAAATATCATGACACGACGCTTCATGCTCTGAGCGTGTCTTTATGTCTCATGCTCGCTTCCCTGCTCCCTCATATCATGTGTTGTTCTGTCCGCAACTGATAACATCATCACCGTACCTGACAGGTATCAAACTACATGAACTGACCTTACCATTTCAATACATGACATCCCTCCTTTACTGAGAAATTAACTTCAATGTTCTAGAACACATTCAACTCACTGATTTAACCATTGCGATTCAACACATACTCTCTGATATGCATGACCATAACCAACATATTTTCTGTTTCAGCTTAATGATAACTCTGGAACTGAAAAATTCATTTTCAACTTAGAACAGTTTTCATCATTTTAAAGCCCACAACATAAAGCTCTACTTCAATACAGAATCGTTAAACTTCAGAGGTTGCTTTCTAACCCTTTGAGGTCTCTGTACTAGTTTCTCTTTTCTGTCAATATCTGGTAATGGCTTTTCCTTACTGTGAAATTGAGCTTGTCCATCATATTGTTCTCCGGTCCCAGTCTCTCATTATCAGATCCTTGAATTTCCTTCTGTTTGTCAAAAGTCTCTTGTGTTAAACCTTTACATGTGTGGTGTTCCTTGCATACTGCACTCCAGTTGAAGATTCAACTACCACTTGGTTTCCTGTTTCCCTCACCACTCTGTGTGGTGTTGTGTTGAAAGGTGTGGTGAATTTGTCCATGTTTTCTTACTGGACAAGCACAGTGTCCCCAACTTTTACAGTTGACTCCTGTGCTCCTCTGTGATCATCTGTGTACAGTTTGTATATTCCTTTTTCTTCTGCATTCCGATCTCATATTTCCAGTTCTGCTGTGTATATCTCCTTGATGTCTGGTAACTTCCTCATTTTGTGGTTGTAGAGAAGTTTGGCAGGACTTTTCCTTGTAGTGGCATGTTCCACGTATCTGTACACAGTCCCATACTTTCTCAGTTCACGTCTCCAGTCAAGTCCTTCTGCTTGAGAAATCCCAATCCTTTTCATCAGTAATCCATTTTGCCACTCTACTTCACCACTTGCTTGAGCCCACTTTGGTGTTGTTTTCAGGTGCTTGATAAAAATACTCTCACAATATTCTTGAACTGTTCAGATCTGAATTGAAGTCCATTATCTGATTTGATAGATATGGGCAGTCCATTGTAGAGGTCAAAATGCCAAATTCATAAAATCAGCTGTAGTAATCAGCTACTACTAGAATGGAATGGTTTGTTGGTAATGGTCCAAGCAAATCAACAGCTACCTCCTGCCAAGGACCATCCAGTAACAGTATCAGTCTTAGTGGTTCTGGAGGGTTGGGTCATGATACTGTTTGACAGCCGTGACAAGTTTTGCAGTATTTCTCAGTGGCTTTATCCATACCAGGCCACCAAACCTTGGTTCTGAAATGCTGTTTTGAAGCAACTATTCCCAAATGTCCTTCATGAGCTAGGGTGCGTGCCCGTGTGTGCAGAGCTTTAGGTAACACAATCTGTGTCCCTCTGAGGATAAGATGACCCACTACACACAGCTCATTTGCAATGGGTGCGTATGCCTTACAGTTCTCAAAGTGCCTATTCATGGTGGCTTTACGCACCTCCTGCAGCTCTGGATCTGTGGCTGACGCTCTCTCTACCTCTCATATTGTCAGGGCTTTAGGCATTGCACTCACAGCTGTGAACCTGACACATTCCTCTGAATCATGCTTGTGTCTCTCTTTTTGAGCAGTCTCTCCCAGTAGCCTCCACAGTGGGTCTGCAATGTTCTATTTTCCTGGCATGTGTACAACTCTGTAGTCATACAGTTGCAATCTCAAGACCCACTGCTCTATGTGTGCACATGGTTTAGATCTTGGGCTGTAAAACATTTTCAAAGGTTTGTGATCTGTGATCAGGTCAAATTTTCTCCCATACAAATAAGGATGAAGTCTCTCACAGGCCCATACTAATGCTAATGCTTCTTGCTCTGTTTGTGAGTATATTCGTTCACAGTCTGTCAGACTATGGCTCACATAGTAGACAGGTACCATTTATTCATTTTGTTTCTGTATGAGCACTGGCTCCCGTCCAAATGGGCTGGCATCTGCTATTACACATCTTTGGCACATCTTTATCAAAATAGACCACTGTACCTGCTCTTGCTGGCTCCTTTTTTAGGGCTTTGAATGCTCGTTTCTGTTCTTCTCTGTCCTTCCTGGTCGATGGTCTCAGTGGTTCTGATGAAGTTGCAAACTGTGGTTTGAATCTGCTGCTGTACCCAACAAGACCCGGGAAACTCCTCACTTCCACGGTGTTTTGTGGTTCATGAGCCTCCATTACTGCTCACACCCTCTTCCGTTGCCTTCCTGTGACTAGAGAGTTCCCATGAAAACTAGTCTGTCCATGTTGAACAGACATTTCTCTGGGATCGGTGTCAGTCCACACTCAGCAAGTCTCTTTCAGACAGCATACAGTCTCTTATCATGCAGTTTTTGTATAGGCACATGTACAATCACATCATCTAAGCTGTTCTCAACTCCTTCCATTCCAGCTAAAGCATTTGCTATCTCATGCTGGTACTGCTCACTGGCTGATGACACACTAAATATCTGTCTCTTGTGCCTATACACCCCATTATGCACAGCAAATCTGGTTCTCCCTCTAGATTCCAGAGTTAGTCCCATTTCAAGTTGAGTTTGCAAACACCGCAGCACCATTCATACCCTGTAATATCTCATCTACATTTGGAATGGGATCTCTCCCCCTCACAAATGCTTCATTTGCCCTTCTCATGTCTAGGCATATTCTTATGTCCTTATTGGGTTTTGGTCAAACTACTACCAGGTTAACCCCAATAATGTTCAGTTTCATTAGCTGTTCCATTTTTTTCTCAACAGCCTCTGTTAAGTTGTAACGTATGCGTCTGAGCGGCTGGGCCACAGGCTTTACCTCTGGATCAATGTACAGACTGATCTGCTTAGTGTTCAGCTTTCCTACCCCTTCAAACATTTTTGGGTGCGGCAGCTTAACTGACTCTTTAACATCTGTCACTACTGACATGTTTTCTCCAATCTTTAACACACCCAATTTTGTGGCTGTTTCTCTACCTAGGAGTGGTTCACCACTGCCTTCTATCACGATGAACTCTGTCTACTCTGTTCTGTTTCCAATACCTATTTCATATTCAAACTCCCCTTTAACCCCCATGATGTGCTGGATGGATATGGGTACAGCTTTCTCTTCTGCTTAGGAATATATGAATAGCACTTTATTTTCTCTGACAAGTTTTTCACACACATTTTCACCCAGTAAATTACTTCTGGCTCCTGAATCTACTAACATGCACAAATTGACACCCCATACACAAAAAGTAATTTTTTCAGAGGACTGTCTCATTAACAACAAATACAAATTCCTTCTGTTCATCCTCAACATTGTTCATTTTTGTGTTTTTAATCCTTTTGTCTGGCACATTTTTGCAAAGTGGTCCTTTCCTGGGCATTTTCTGCATGTCTGTCCGCAAGCAAGGCACACTGGGTCTCTACCCAGGTGATCTGTGTTTCCACATCTGCAACTTTTCCTTTCATTTGTATTAGTAGACTTTCTTTTTCCACTCTGTCTTTTTGCCATGTGCTGTGTCCTCATGGTGTGAAACATGGTCTCTGGCTGGCTCCCTTGGAGTGACATGGCTGACAACTGTTCCTCTACTTTTTCACATTGTGTCGCTATTTCCAGTGTGCAGGCAAGCATTAGGCCCTGCATCTTCTCCAGTAGTTCTGTCCACACATAGACTGCGTACATTTTCCCACTATGGCATCCCTGATTTGGTTGTCTGTGTCCATTCGAAACTTCCAGTATTTTGCTGCCTGCTGAAGGCGAATAGAGAACTGTTGAACCATCTCACCTTGTTTTTGGGCAAGCTGATGAAAAGCTGCCGGGCAGACGTAGTGTTGACCTGGGGAAGGAAGTAACCATTCAGCGCATCCACTATTGCTGCGTGGTCTGTGACCTGTCCCGTGTTTGTCAGTGTTGAGAATATATTCTGCACATCTGGTCCTACAAGGTGCAAAAGGTAGTGCTCTCCGCCTTTGTTTCGAATGATCTGTTGTGTTGTTGTCCACAATCAGTCCTTTAACGTCTGCATAAAATTCAAATGAATTGAGCCACCGTGTCCTTCTCAGACCAAGAGTAGCTGGCTCCGTAAAACATTGGAGGTGTTGGTTCCATGATTTCTCCATTCTTATCAACTAATGTTAAACTTACTTCAAAATAAACTTAACTTATTTCAAAATCCGTATCCTGGTCACTACTGTTGTGCATTTGCATCCTATCTTGGTACTTAATCAGATAGTGTAAATATCATGACACGACACTTCATGCTCTGAAAGTATCTTGACGTCTCATTCTCGCTTCCTGCTCCCTCACGTCATGTGTTGCTCTCTCCCTGACTGATGACATCATCACCGTACCTGACAAGTGTCAAACTACATGAACTAATCTTACCGTTTCAATACATGATACCATCTTGCAACCTCCCATGACCTGTAACTCACAGAATAGCTACAAATGATATATCAAAACTTGATACCAAGCATAAAACTCAAGTCTTTCCATTTTTTATGTCCTGTTTAAAATCATAATTTATTTGGATGTTTCTATCTCAAGAGAAATCATAAGAGCTACCTGTTGCATTCCAAAATTCTGAACTTTGTCATATCCATTCCTCCTAACTTTGAATCTCACATTTTGCAGTAGCTGTGTATTCAGAACAATTACATTAATTGCAAAGAGTGTTAAGATGTTCTGAAAGGGGAGAAAAATTGCTTTGTAAATGTCAAACAAATATCAGTGAACTTGATGATATTCTGGGTTTGATATTTAGAGAAAGGCAGGAATGATGCAAGTGAGGACATGAATAGGTAGACACTTAATCCACTGCAGAACCTGATACACAAAGGACTCAGAGGAAATGTCCTGTAGTGGGGAGGATGTTTCCTCAGAGGCTGTTTCCTATAATGGGGGAGTCTAGGACCAGAGCCAGCTGGTGGTGTAGTGAAACCCAAGGCTCCCAAGTTCGAATCCAGCTGGCTCCCTTGCACACTTCCCGTCCGTGCTGGGTTGAGTGTCAAGCTAGTAACATGGCCTCATAAAAATAAGAAAGCCTGCTGAAAAAAATGCCGCCATGATGGCATCCCGATGACTCCACCCAGAGTTAAGGGCTTTCTTCTTCTTCTTCTAGGGCTAGAGGGCACTGACCCAAAATAGAATAGAGATGAGAAGAAATTTCTTAAACCAGATGGTGTTGGATCTGAGGAATTAATTGACACAGATGGCAAGTCATTGGGGATATTTAAAGCGGAGATTAAAAGTTTCCTGATTAGTCAGGGCACTAAAGGTCACAGGGAGAAGGCAGGAGAATGGGTAATCATCAATCAGTCACGATAGAATGGCATAGCAGGTTCAATGGGCCGAATGGCCTAATTCTGCTCCTGTGTGTTATGGCCTTACGGAAAATAAAGAAGTTGAAATGCCGCTGCAGAGAACATTAAAAAATTATTGCTTTTTTTTGGAGCTTAGGTGTTTGGAGGTGTCAAGCTTTGAATTTTTCATCTTTACTTGACGTGAAAAGTATGTAATGATTATCCTACAATGATGGAGTTCAATTTTACATTGTTCTCTAATATTGTAGTTTCCCAATCTTTAGCCAATCAGATATGGGCAAACGTCATCTACTTTGGCATATCTGCTATACACTCAGTGGCCACTTTATTAGGTACACCTAAACACCTGCTTATTATTGCAAAAATCTAATCCGCCAATTGTGTTGCAGCAATTCAGTGCATAAAAACATGAAGGTATGGTCAAAAGGTTCAATTGTTGTTCAGACCAAACATCAGAATAGGGAAGAAATGTGATCTAAGTGACTTTGACCGTAGAATGATTGTTGGTGCCAGATGGGGTGGTTTGAGTATCTCAGAAACTGCTGATCTCCAGGGATTTTCATGCAGAACACTCTCTAGATTTGTGCAAAAACAAACAAAAAAAAATCAGTGAACTACTTAGAAATAGTGCAAAAAGAGAGCCAATAAATAGTGAGGTAGTGACTGTATACAGTGACTACTAGTGAACACTAGTGAGGTAATGGTCTTGGGGAAGTTGGCTCATATTCCCAAAGTAAAAAGTGAAATCCTATAATTGAAATAACTTTGCAGCTTAACAACTTGATGAGACAGCAGACTTTTGATCAATTACAGTCTGTAATTAGAGTATGTGTCAGCCAATCCACCTCATAATTAAGGCACGGTGTTTTGTTTAGTGGTCCCTCATCACCTCATTTCTGCAGCTAATTGATTATTTCCAGATTGATATTTATCCACCCTTGGGCTGTACTTTGTGGAACAATTGATGTTAATAATGGAATGTTAATAAAATCCGTTGTTTCATTGCAAGTCCATCCTAACCCAAAAACATTTCATTTCCTGATATAATGTTTGCATACTCCTGCACTTTATACATATGGCTGGTTGTCACTGTTTGCTTGCATTGACCTTCATTGTGTAGAACCGCTGAAAGACTTTCCTACACTTCTTCAGGTGCTAGAAATCCAGAGCAACACACACAAAATGCTGGAGGAACTCAGCAGGTCAGGTAGCATCTATGGAAAGAAATAAACTGTTTACCTTTCACATTGCGATCCTTCATCAGGACTTTCCTGCATCTTGTACTTGTTCCTCCTTCCCTAACACCCGCACAGTCACACACAAACACAAGTACTCTCAAGTGCACACACATGTAAAAACATGTGTACACATTTGTATGTGCATACACACATACACACACTTGTTTTTCAATTTTTTAATTCACAGTCTCTGGGGCATCACTGTCAAGGCTGTTTCTTATTCACTCTGAACTGAGTTCTACTACTTCAGAAAGTGATTAAGAATTCCTTTGTTGTGGATATGAAATCAGATTTTCTTCAGGCAAGATGGCAGATTTCCTTCTCTGTCGGATATGTTTGTGACAATCCAATGGCTTTGTGGTTTCCATTGCTGGTTATAATATTTTATACCACCGGGCAGCACTTTCCAGGCATCTATTATTCCATGTGTTTAAAAAATAACCTGCCCCACACATCTCCTTTGAACTTCCCCCCCTCATCTTAACTCTAAGTCCTCTTGTACTAGACATTTTAATTCTTGGAAAGAGATACCGGTTCTCCACTTAAGCCTCTCATAACTTTATGAACTTGCATCAGTTTGAATTAGGTCTGGTGACTTTACAACTCAATCTCAGCATTATTTATTATTATTATTACTTGTTTCTTTTTGTATTTGCACAATTTGTCAGTCTTTGTGTGCAGTTTTTCATTGATTCTATTGTACTTCTTTGGTCTACTGTGAATGCCTGCAAAAAATAAATCCCAGGATTGTGTTTGATGCCATATTTGCATTTTTGATAATAAATTTACTTTGAACTTTGCGGTTGCAAACTCAGCTTCTGCCATTCCAGAGAAAACAACCTAAGCTTTCTCCCTTCATGGATGTGGAGACTTTAGAGAGGGTGCAGAGGAGATTTATCAGGATGCTGTCTGGACAAGAGGGCATGTTTTATGAAGATAGGTTGAGTGAGCTAGGGCTTTGGAGTGAAAGAAGATGAGAGGTTACTTGATAGAGGTGTACAAGATGGTGAGATGCATAGATAGAGTGGATAGCCAGAGACTTTCTGGGGGCAGAAATGGCTAACATGAGGGGGGCATAATTTAACGGTGATTGTGGGAAATGATAGGGGGGATGTCAGCTACGTTCTTTACACAGAGAGTAGTGGGTGCATGGAACACCCTGCCAGGGTTGGTGGTAGAGGCAGATACATAAGGAGCATTTAATATCTGACACACAATCATCGACTGAAGGGCCTGTACCGTTTGTCCAGCCTTTCCTTATGGCATCCGCCCTTGAATTGTGATATTCTGATAAATCTCTTCTACACTCTCTCTAAAACATCCAGGTTTTATTTCAGTTGTTTACTTTGTGACGAAAGAGGGTTACAAAAAGTACACATAGACTAAGATGTTAACTGTCCTGTGCTGGCACCAGTGGGATCAGCAGTTGACTTGCCACCTGTCTTCAGGAGAAAGAGAGATAAGGAAGACAACAGAGCAGCATTTGGAAATGTTAATGAAGAGATGAGAGAGTTTAACGGAAGGAGACACCGGTCTGAGACCTGTCAAGATCGGCTCCTTTTTGAACCCTGAACTGTTTGAAGTGTGATGGACAGGCGATACCCCAGCAGGGGGATAAAAAGGGACAGGTTCGCTAAGGCAGGACACACACGACACCACGAGGTAACGAGACCCTGGAAGCAGTGCGCCTCCCACAAGTCGGTGGGAGTTTTTGGATGGCTGGTTGCAGGACCAAGCCATAGACGCACAGGGTGGAAAGGTACGATCGGCGGGAACCTGGTGTGTGTCCGCCCTTGCCTGGGTGCCAGGTTCACTGCAGAGGAACGATCGTATCTGAAACGGAGGGGTCACAGTCGGTGACCTCTGAAGACATTACAAAGGGCTCGCCCGAAAGCTGACTGTGAGGAATATCGAAGGTCTGTTTGGAATCCGATTTCGAATATTCATTCGCGCTCTCTCTCTCTCTCTCTCCCACGGCATGGCAGTGCTTACTGTGAACTGAACTGAACTCAATTGAACTGATCTTTGCATCACTTTGAAACTGGTCATTTACCCCTCGACAACGATAGAGCTTGATTGATCCTATTATCCTAGTTCTGTGGACATGTGTGTTTATCATTGCTGAACTGTTGCATTTATTATTCTTTCGATCAGAGTACTGTGTTGCTTATTTCTTTAATAAAACTTTCTTAGTTCCAGTAATCCAGACTCCAACTGAGTGATCCATTTCTGCTGGTTTGGCAACCCAGTTACGGGGTACGTAACAACTTCTTCAACATTAATTGAATTATTTTTGTGTCGGTTGATTGCCAAGATGCACTGACTGAGCATGCTATCAAGACTGTTTAAAACTTCTAATTAACTCAGGTCAACACGCAAAATACTGGAAGAATTCCACAGATCAGGCAACATCTATGGAAATGAATAAACAGTTGACATTTTGGGCTGAGACCCTTCATCAGGACTGGAAAGGAAGGGGGAAGATGCCAAAATAAAAAAGGTGGGGGTAGGGAAAGGAGGATGCAATCAGGTTAGAGGCTGCCTAGATGGAATATGATATATTGCTTCTAGATAAATAGATAGATAGATAGATAGACATACTTTATTGATCCCGAGGGAAACTGGGTTTCGTTACAGTTGCACCGACCAAGAATAAAGTATAAATATAGCAATATAAAACCATAAATAGTTAAATAATAATATGTAAATTATACCAGATGGAAATAAGTCCAGGACCAGCCTGTTGGCTCAGGGTGTGTGACCCTCCAAGGGAGGAGTTTAAAAGTTTGATGGCCACAGGCAGGAATGACTTCCTATGACGCTCTGTGCTGCATCTCGGTGGAATGAGTCTCTGGCTGAATGTACTCCTGTGCCCAACCAGTACATTATGTAGTGGATGGGAGACATTGTCCAAGATGGCATTCTCCACATGAGAGTAATATCATCAAGGCAGGAGAGACTTATTCTGACATGAATGGTGATAGTAATTAAAATGGTTGGCCACTGGGAACTTCTGCTTTTGTCAGATGGGGTGGAGGTGCTCGACAAAGCGGTCCCCCAATTTACAGCAGGTCTCACTGACATAGAGAAGGCCACATTGGGAGCAGTGGATACATTAGATGACACCAACAAATTTGCAGGTGAAGTGTTGCGTCACCTAGAAGAACTGTTTGGGGCCTTGAATGGAGATGAGGGAAGAGGTGAATGGGAAAGTGTAGCATTCCTGTCACTTACTTACAAGGATGCATGCCTGGAGGAAGAAAGGGACAAATGTACGAGGGAATCACATAGGGAGCAATTCTCTCAGGAACTGCAGGAGAAGCTTTGCATAATGCACAGTTTGGCTAGTTCCCCAAAATAACCTATTTATGTTTATTAAATGACACTTAGTCATGGACAATGGTTATTGCCTCACCCAGTGAAGTATCAATAGTCCAGACAAGATGTCATTCGCTCTCAGGTGGTTACTTTGGGAAATTCTTTGTTCAAGGTAAGTTTTTATTTAATGTGAAAAACAATCTGCCATGCTGCTGTCATGAAATTTGACCTCCCGATCTAAAAAGAGGTGCAAACTGTAATCCTCAAGTCAGAAAATTGTAAGGCTCATTTAGTTCATCTTTGATGTGGCTTTGAGCAAAGCTCCTGAATATGTGAAAGGGATTTATTCTCTGGCTGTCAATATCTCGCATATTCATGCAGGCACAGGGCAAAAACGAATGAACCTTGTCAACAGACAGATGGAGATTACTCATAATCTCTCGCAATGCTACAAGACATTTTGCTATCCATAACATCAACAGCTTTGGCAGACAGTACACTCTTTTGAGCCTAGTCTGGTCAGACATCTGTTGTACCTTGGCTTCTACAGGTCTGACAAATCTGACAGCTCCATGCATCCGTTGTTGCTATTGGAAACACCTGGGTGTTCCTAAATATCAATCTAATTTTTGTACCATGATCCTTACAAACGGTAACAAAAGACTAATGGACGACTAACCTCTGTAACACTGAATGTGGCATATTGGCTTTAACACATCACTAAACACAACATGGAATTGACTAATGTAGAACATAGAATAGGCACTTCGGCCCGCAATGCTGTGCTGAACGAGTTACCTACAGGTTGAGTACCCCTTATCTGAAAATCCAAAACCTCAAAACCACAGAAATACGATTTTCTATAAGCACTGATATGATGTCACTACTGGGAAATTCCACAAGGCGGTAGGAAGATTCTCAAGCAATACACAAATCTCTGCACACCATAGACAGTTCTGAGAAATGATCTAACATATGTAATGAACAGAGGCTAATGAAAAACAGGTAAACACTGCATAAAGAGAGAAGTGAAGATCTCGATCGTGTATTGAAAGAGTGGATTTATCAGTGTCAGACTGAATGCTGATCATGAAATAAGCAAAGATCTATCATAATGAACTAAAAATTGAAGGTAATTGTGAATAGTCAGCAGGCTGGTGGGAGAAATTTAAGAAAAGGCACTGCATTAAATTTTTAAGGATTTGTGGTGATAAAGCATCTGCTAAGTAGCAGAGAAATTTATTTATGAGTTTGCCAAGATTGTTCCTGAACACCAGAAAAAGTCAACAATGCAGACTTTTTATATCTTACATAAAACCTAAAAAACAAGATACAAATGCAGTGTACTGTAATTTTTAAATCAAAACATGGCATTGGAGGTGGAAACTTAAAGCTTGCCATTGTTTGTTGTTGTTCAACAGCTGATTCGAGGTCATCTCCTCTCCTGATGCTGCAGAGCTGCTTTTGTTACCCTGCACACTTTATATTGTTATGATATTGATGTTATGTAGTAACTTTCACTGTGAAGCACATAATATGATGAACAAGTGTAAGACAAAGACTGCTTACCAATAACATATAAATTCAGAGTCGGAAATGATGGCAATCCCAAACTATCTCATAATATATTCCAAAATCCGAAAAAATCCAAAGTCCAAAACATTTCTGATAGGAGATACAAACCCATAGTAATTAAATGCTTACCTAGCAAATCCCCTTGGCCTACACAAGTTTCATATACTTCCATTGTCTGAATATTCATGTGCCTGCACCACTCTGTAAAAACTTACCCGACACATGTCCTTTGAACTTACCCCTTCTCACCTAAATCCACACCCTCTAGCATTGGACATTTTGACCCCAGAATAAAGACACTGACTGTCTACTCTGTACAGTGCCTCTCATAGTTTTATATACTCCTACTTTATCTCCTTCATGCCTCAGAGAAAACAACCCAAATTTGTCCAAACTTTCCTCATAACACATGCCCTCTAATCCAGGCAGCATCCTGGTAAACTTCTTCTGCACCCTGTTCAAAGACTCCATATCCTTCCTACCATGGGGTGACCAGAAATGAGTGCAATACTCCTGACGTGGTCTAACCAGGGTTTAATTTTGTTGCATTCTTGCCTTTAGAGGATTATGAGCCAGACACATGCAAAAGGGATAGGCATTTGTTAGCATGGACGAGTTGGCTGGAAGAAAGGCCTGTTTCTGTGTTGTATTATTCTCTGACTAAGACTGAGGTGTTTACAGCCAGTTTCAGTAGGAATACTAAACAAATATTCTATGTTAGCCTCTTGCAGTTGCTATCACTACAGAAGATAATCTTCACCCAAAACGATTCAGTCGATGTAATGTTGAGAAATGCCGGGTAACAACCACATTCTGTTGTTGGTATGTGGCAACTTTTCACTCAAAGGGCTGAAGACGTGCATCCCCGCACTAGTATCCCTAGTGAAGTTGTTCTGAAGTTGAGAGAGTTCAAAGCTTCAAGTTTCCAGGAGTAAACATCACCAATAGCCTCTAAAGCTTTCAATCCATGTACCTGTCCAAGAGATTTTTTAAATATTTGTTATTGTACCTGCCTCAAGCACTTTCTCTAGCAGTATATTCCATCAACTGGGTAAAGAGGCTACATGTCAGGACCCTTTGAGATCTTTCCTAGTAAATCTTTTTTTTTGACTGTATGTATCCATTCTACCTATACTTCTCATAAACTTACACGCTGCTATAAAATCACCTCTGCCTCCATTATGTTGCAAGGTATAATATCCGAGCCCACCCAACCTCCTCTACAAGTTAACCCCTCCACTCCTGCAAACATTCTTCTTTGTACTCTTCTAGCTTAATGATATCCTTCCTATACAAGGTTAACCAAAACTGTACACGATACTCCAAGTGTAGCCTCCATAGCATCTTGTACAGTGACACATCATCCTGTGCAACTGTAACTTGCCTGAATATAGAATGCAGTACAGGCCCTTCAGCCCTCAATGTTCAGCTGACATTCTAACCTACTCCAAGATCAATCTAACCCTTCCCTCCAACATAGCCTTCCATTTTTCTTTCACTAGGTGCCTATCAAAGAGTCCCTTAAATGTCCCTAATGTATCTGTCCCTTCCACTACCCCTGGCAGTGCATTCCATGCACCTAACACTGTGTTAAAATATCTTCCTCTGACAGCTCCTCTTCGCTTTCTGCCAATCACTTTAAAAATATCCCCCCCTCACATTAGCCATTTCTGCCCTGGTAAGAAGTCTTCAACTGTCCATTTTATCTCTGCACCTTATCTTCTTGTACACCTCTATAAAGTCACCTCTTATCCTCCTTTGCTCCAAAGAGAAACGCCCTAGCTCACTCAGCATTTTCTCATAAGACATGATCTCTAATCCAGGCAACATCCTGGTCAATCTCCGCTACACCTTCTCTAAAACTTTCACATCCTTCCTAAATTGAGTCGACCAGAATTGGACATAATATTGCAAGTATGTTCTAACCAGAGACCAGTAAACTTTGCTTATTATTCTTACTAAATCTATGCAGACAATTAGAGCTATTCCAAACAACTGTTAGCTTCAATGGAAGAGTTTGATCTGTCTGTTAATAGACTTGTGTTGGCTGGAGCAATAATCATGAGGAAACACTTCTTCCATAATTTCCCTACCAAGTCACTTGACTCCCACCCATCCAGTTACTGAAACAACTCTCACTGTATGTTAATTCTAATTCCGAATATTGGGGTACATAGACATTACAGGAACAGGCCCTTTGCCCCATAATGTTGTACTAATCTTATGACCTTCTCCAAGATCAATCAAGCCCTTCCCTCACACAGAGCCCTCCAGTTTTCTTTCATCCACACACCCATCTAAGAGTTTCTGAAATGCCCCTATTCTATCTGCCTCTACCACTGTCCTTGGTATCAAGTTCCATGCTCTCGCCACTCTCTGTGTATGAAAACCTATCTCTGACATGCTCTTCTATATCCATCCAGTCACCATCAAATTATAGCCCTCATATTAGGAATTTCCATTCTGACTGCACACTCTATCCATTATGACCCCTCATGTTAGAGAGGATCTCCTTTGGGTAAAATTTTAAACACAGACACTGTCCACTTTCTCTGGAAGATGTAAAAATATTCCAACGCACTTTGAAAAGTACAGCGTGAATTTTGATACAAAAATGTATCCCTCAATCTGTCATGAGGGGACGTTGGGAGCGGACCTAAAATGCAAGATACAGACACTGAAGTACTGGGAACTGGACTGGACTAGAGTTAGGGGCGGGACTGGACACAGACTAGGATCTGGGACAGGAACACAGACTTGGGCTACGACTTTGACTAGGAAAGCGGGACCAGGACAAGGAACTGGGAACTAGGAGCCTGGGCTTGGACTCCGAGCCAGAGACTGGACAAGGACCCAGAACCTGAGTCTTGACTCGGGCTCAGACCCTGGAACTAGGTGAGAACAGTGTTCTTTGAGGCTCAGCTACAGGACTAGGCAAGGCCCAGGTTCTTCGAGGCCCGGGTCGGTTAGGCCCTTGAGTATGGAGCCAGGACTCCTTCTTAGAGCATGGCCGGGACCCTTCCTAGGATGCAGGGCTGGGATGCTTTCACAGGGCCAGGCCCCTTCCTTGGACGCCGGGCCGGGATGCTTACTAGAATGTGGGACCAGGATGACTGCCAAGGTAAACCGCCAAGGAAACTGTCAGGGATTCAGCTGGAGAGGGGAAGGGAACAGTCCAGCCTCAGGGTAACGGCAAAGACGGCCTGGCTTACCCAATGGAGGCAAGGACAGGAAGGGACAGATCCAACCACAGGGTAATGGCAAAGACAGCCTGGCTTACCCAATGGAGGCAAGGACAGAAAGGGAGCTCAACCCGGGGAGGCTCTGAGTCTTGGGGCAGCCAGCAACCTTGGCTGGCCACAGAAACAGCCGAATCCATATCCAGCTCAGAGTGGCAGACAGCCACTCAGCTGGTCCCGGAAACAACGGACTCCATACCACGATGACTGCTCCGACAAGAGACAACAAGGCTCCATGAAGCAGTAGTCCTTCAACCAGGCCTGGAGATCACGAATGGCTGCTCTAGCCTTCCACCAGCAGGTTGCTCCAAGGGGATACTGACAAGACAAACCAGCACCCATACTACTTCTTCTTCTTCCTCTTCTTTTTTGTTTTATGGCGGTTGGCAACCAGTTTTCAGTGCATTACCGCCACCTGCTAGACTTCTTGTGTTCCAACCGAATATGTCCTGGAGTTCTCTACTTTAGATAATCTAGTTCAGCCTGCAGTTCTCTATTAGCATCACTCTGTAGTTGCAATTCCTCGTGAATGCTTAATGCGCTCATTAGAAAATGCCGCAAACTGCTATTCTTCCCTAATTTTGTCACATGTTTTCATGTAGTTGCATTACCTCAATTACATCGATTTCATCTACATCACTTGTAAGATTAAAATCGACTTGTTAAAGAATAGTAATTATCACACATTATACTTTTAAAATCGCTGTTTTTCCAAGTTTATCTGCTTTTTCAGGTTTTCCTTTTCTTGGATCGTAGCCTGCAGTTGTTTACTGAGACCTTGGAGTTCTTCTTCATTTGCTTCCATGTTTTCACTTTATAATCTGAATGTAGATAATTCACTTTGCAACAAATTCCTTTTCCTTTTGTATCCTTGTAATAATTTCCTCCATTTTCCAATCTCTTTCCAACTCACAGTTGTTCTTGTCGGGTACTTCTATTTGTTGTTGGAGTTCTGCACATTTACCCTGGGCTTCAACCATAAAATCTGAGCATTTTCCTTAAGTTCTGAAACATTTCTTAAATTCTTGACCATTTGCAATAAATATACTGCCATTAAGAATCCGTCTCCCCTGCCTGTGAACTGTTGGATTCTCCATTCAGCATTACTTTGACTTCTTCCCACCTAATCCCTTTAATACCGAGATACTTTTCTGCAGACTTGACGATAATTTTAATTTTCTCAGTACTTTTGCTTGTTTGCACTGAACAATTCATTGCATCCACCATAAAAAACACAAAATCCTTTCTACTCATTAATAGTGTACCCTTATTTTTCATATTACAGCCCTCACAATTCACCAGTTTATTATTCCCTGTACTTGTTTGCTTGACAGCCTTTTTTTCATCAAATTCTTTCACTGCCTCTGCATAACTGGTTCCTTGAGTTACTTTTACATATTGTATCTCAGCCGCCTTCTTGCTATAAACGCACCCTCGATAAGTTGCATTGTGTTCCTCGCCACAATTGCAGCACTTCAGCCTAGCTCCCGCTTTACATTTCCCATATTCATGTTCTCCAGTGCATCTCCCACATCTTTGTTTTCCTCTGCAGACCGCTGCAATGTGCCCGAATTTTTGACATTTATAGCATCTTAAAGGCAATGGTATGTATATTCTAACCGCATAACACATATACCCTAAGTAAACGTTAGTCGGCAATCTCTTTTCATCAAAGTTAATCATTACCGATAAACTATCACACTTTTTCCCGTTTCTTGTAACTTTCAAACGTTTGGCCTCAAAAAGTTTTGCTCCTTTTATGTTCTGTTTAATCTCGTCCATAGTAACTTTTGTTGGTATCCCCAAAATAACTCCTCTAGTCCACTTTCTATTGTTGGGTACTGAGCATTGTACTTCTTTGCCGTCTATTTTACATAATCTTATCACTTTGCCTTGCTGAGCACTATTCCGACAAATCACTAATAGCGATCCATTTCGTAAAATCTTTGCTCTTTTAATCTCCCCTATAATTTTGTTGAGCATCTTCATCAAACGAATCAGGTTCCAATCACCAAAAGACACCCTGTTTTCGCTTAGTTTTATAATTGCTTTAATCTCATTTTTTTTCCATTGTTTTGCTGTCCTGTTTCGATCATCCGCTGACTCCTCAGAGTTTGATATCCCGTACCTCTGCTTTCTTTTCTTCCTCTTTCCCGCCGACCTCCATCTCTAGTTCACTTCCACTCTCGCCAAAAACTTCCTTCAACAGCTTGGCTCTTTTCTTGATGTCCTCTCTCTCCGCCATTTTCCAGTCAGCCATATCAACCCAGTGCTTCCAACCAATAAAAACTTCTCCCCAGCACCCACACTCAATCCCAGGGCCACTTATATTCCCAGCCCCAAGATGAGCATCAGGTGCCTATGATTAAGTCCAACTGAAACAAGGGACAGCCGGAAGACCCAGAGTCCGGAGTCCACAGACCGGACCGTGAACCGGAACGTGGATTTCATGGATTGGACCATGACACAATCCTTTGTTTTATTGCTATTTTCAGAACCTCACTGTACATTCACTCATTGCTGTTTTTTTCTATAACCTAGAAGTGGCAGCACTTCAGAAATACAATGGACTCCAGTTAATTGGGACACATCAAGACCAATTAAGTGGCTGCCTCAGTTAGCCGAAGTTTCATGGAAATAGTTAAAAAGTTACTAAATCAGCAAACTATCATTTAACTAAGATACAAATTATGCATTTAAATAAGATGTAGAACAAGTTATAATATTAACAATACTACTCCGATACTATTAACTCCTAATAGTTATCGTTGGAGGAATTGAATTCATCTAGTGTATGCTGCCATGTTCTTTTGATTTACTATAAAAGAAAATCAGGGCAGACAGTGGACTGCCTTCCTGTATAAAGACAAAACAAAACAACAAAATTATCAAAATTCACTGCCTTTCGAATTGGCATCCATTGACCCAAATGGATAACATTACACAAGCAACTAATGCTATGTAAAAACCTATGGCTTCACATGTCCATGCAACTGACACTAATTAGAAACTATTCAGCAATGTCTCCTGTCCTAATTAGGTGGCATAGTGTCCTAAATAAATGAAGGTTATCCCAGTAATTTTCAATATTAGTTTTTGAAAATCATTTGATGATAACTGTACTTTGAATGTTTGTTCTTTAAGCAGAGGTCCTGATTAACCGATGGCCCAATTAACCGGAACCCACTGCACTTCATTGGCATTAAAGTGCATTGGTTGAGATTAGGAATGGGACATCAAAGCATTTTATTCTATAAAAGGTATTTAAGCAAAATTAAATGCATGCTATATTTTTGTTATCAGTGTTCGCAGGTTCCTTCTTGAACCCGATTATTCACATCACTGTGGCTTCTAGTCTAATTTAGTAGTAGTTATCATCATTTAAGTTTTGATTCATGTTGCTTCATTTTCTTCTCTGCTGCTTTGAAGAGCTGTTCTGACCGCAGCTTGAAATCCACTTGTCAAACACCAGCTCTTGTTAAGTACTCTGCAGCAGTTATTTTTAAAATCATTTCTCGGCGGTTAGAACGAGGCAGGGATAAAGGAGAAATATGGACTCAGCAGCCACTTTATTAGGTACCTCCATCTACATACTATCTGAGTTACTATGACCTTTCGTCAGCTTGAACTGGTCTGGTCATTCTTCTCTGACCTCTCTCATTAATAAGGCATTTTTGCCCGCACAACTGATGCTCACTGAATGTTTTTTTATTGTTGCTTTCACACCATTCACAGTTAATTCTGGAGAATATTGTGTGTGAAAATTGCAGGAGATCAGCAATTTCTGACTTACTCAAATCCCATATGGCACCAACAAACATTCTATGGTCAAAGTCACTTCGATCACATTTCTTCCCCATTCTTTTGTTTGGTCTGAACGTCAACTGAACATCTTCACCACGTCTGCATGGCTTTATGCATTGAGTTGTTGCCACATGATTAGTCAATTAGGTACTTGCATTCATGAACAGGTGTACCTAATAAAATGGCCACTGGGTGTATTTCAATGTTGCCAATGATAGTAGTACTGATGGGATTAAACAAAAAAAAGCATTATTGAGGGAATATATGGTATGGTATTCAAGATGCTTACTGCATTTACCTCATTATTTTTATATTTGTTTTGATCAATCTGATTTTTAATGTGATTTACTCTAAAATGGTAGACGAAACAAGTCCAACCTGATCGTGCAGTGCAAAATAGGCACATGTGCATTCATTGTATCTTCTACATCAGTTGCTTACAATTGCTCTTGCTGAGATGCAAGCAAGTTGCAAGTTCCAGAACATTTTAAAAATTTGAAGTCAGAAATTACTGGGAAATTTCAGCAGAAGGGGAAGGAGCAGTTAGTATTTTGGGTTGAGGCCGTTCATCAGGTCCCAATGAAAAGGCTTGGCCTGAAAACTCGACAATTCCTGATGAAGGGTCTCTGTCCAAAATGTTGACAGTTTATTCCCCTCCATAGATTCTGAATGACCTGCCTATGTTGCTCTGGATTTCCAACATTTGAAGAATCTCTTGAAATAAGAATTCACATTCTTATTGTTGTGAATAATGCTATGTTCCCAGGCTCCAACATCATCAACCCCAGTTAACTTCATCTTTTTAAACTAACATCTTCTTCATTAAATAGTAATGAAAACATTTCACTTTTTTCAGTACAAACATATTTGATTAATTTTTTCCTAGATCTGAATAACTGCATTTTTACTTGGAAACTGGGTTGACAAGCTCACAACACACTCCTGCCTCTGCTTGTGATGAGAGTTCTTAAACTTCTTCACCATTAGTTGGTCTAAAATTCACTTGCTGTGCATTTTAATTTGCAGGATATCTGGAGTGACTTTCGGAGATGTTCAGATATACATCTCCATACAATTTGTCAGCTTATTAAATCTTCCATTTCGAAAATCGTTAGGTTACCAGAATTAAGCTAAACATATCAAATGTATGAATTTTCACAGAAGGTATTGGTAGCTGACTGCATCAATCTAATGTAATGAGACCTTTATACCGTAAGATGTAGGAGCAGGATTAAACCCATGGAGCCTGCTCGACCATTTGATCAAGTCTGATTTATTTTTCCTCTTAACTCCTTTCTCCTGTAGCTTTTAACACCCTTACTAAACAACTTCCACTTTAAATATGCCCAGAGTTGTGTTTCTGAGTCAAAGCTGAGGTTATTGTCTTATGCATAGATATGTGTATGTAGGTATACAGGTATACCTGTACCATAGAGAGAATCCCCCCAATCTGTGACACTTCCCGGGAATGTTGTAGTCAATGTGACCGAATCATTGTCACCAATTCCACAATGTCATTAACCCACTGTTATCAGGAAGGAGGTGCAGAAACATTAGGACTATGACGGCCAGACAGGGTTGTGAGACTAATGAATACCCTGTCACCACCAAACTCTCGTTACTAGGACAGCCAGCTGTTTACTGGTTACTGTTTGCTGTTTACTTATGCAACACATGACAGGCATTTTGAAATATGTTTTATTACAGGAATAGTTTGGTTTATGTGCTGTGTGTGATATACTTACCGTGGGTGTACCTGGGCCAGAGGAATATTAATTTGTTTGGTTGTATATATGTACAGTCGATGACAATAAACTTGAACTTGAAGGTGCAATGACAAACTTGCAGCAGCATTACAGGCAATTAGCTGCTCAGATGAGCAGCATTCACATAAATGTCATTTAAATTATATACAAATTCAGAAGAAAATAAAACACAGTATGAACAACAAAGACCAACAAAGTCCAAGGTAATTCAAAGTGATCATAATGTTACTGTACAAAGGTTATATCAGTTTAAGAAATAAATGCTTGAAGGAAGTAGCTGTTCTTGAACCTGTGGTGTGGAACTTTGGGCTTCTGAACCTCCTGCCCAATGGTAGCGGGAGGTTGTATTTTAATTTCTTATAAAGATGCCGTGAAAAACTTGTCTTGCATACTGTTCATACAGATCAATTCATTACAATAATGCATTGAAATAGTATGTAATGACCTGGTTAAGATTTTTACTGCTATTTTGTGGTATTTCACTTTAGCAGTTCTGTAAGAGCAATCTGTTTTGTTTTCAGCATGTCTGGGTTTGAGCTGAAGATAAGGGGTTGCGATGTTCATGCTTAGGAATGTAATGTCATCTAATCAGGATGGTGGAATTGGGAGAAGGTTCGAGAGAACGCTGGGCAGAGAGGTTTTTGTGACTGGTGTGGGTCGAAGTCTTTTTGGCGGGAACTGAAAGAAAACAGAAGGGAAGCTGGCTGAGAATGCTGTCCCTGTTGCACAAGGTATTCTGTGCTGATGAATGGCTTCGAGGAGAGAGCCCATTTGTTCAAGATGGAATTCAAGTGACATTTGGAAGTTGGCGTGTGCTTTCACGCAGACAGAGCGCCCAGAACGTGAGTGAAAAACAACTTCGAGATGAGCTCCAACTTGTGTGTACATTTGGACTGGGTTAACTGTAATGGGCCCTTTTAGTCTTTTTCTTTTATTTTTCCTACGATCTGTTCGATAAAGCTGACATTTGTAAATATACTTCCTTTATAATTGTATGTAGTCTGTTATTTCTTACCAATGGCTAATTGCAGGGGGCAGTATTTACACTGTATTCTCACAGATCAGACATCCCAACTTCCCGGTTTTGGCAGGACCCAAGTCATACTGACCCTTGATGTACGGAGTTTGAGGTTTTCTCACCACTGAGTCCAGTGGCTGTTAGAGAGGAGCTAATGAGCTGTGTTTCTAGAAATGCCTGGTAAAAAGGGGTTTCAAGTACAAGGTAAAACAATAACAGAATGCAGAATAAAGTGTTACACACAAATTGCAATGCAGGTAGAGGTCAAGGGTCAAGATCACCTGATTAGTGCACAGCAGATCTGGACTTAAGTAGGAAGTGGATCTTCCAGTTCATCGTGGCTCCCAGTTTGGCAACTCTCAGATTGTCCTCTTTGGTAAACAGTCCTCAACACACTTGCCTATAAAGTCTGGAATGGTAGTAACATACTCATCTAGACAGACGGTAAGGTCTGTGACACCAGTGACATACTCACCTGGACAGACAGCTGAATCTTCAAACATGGAACATGAACATGAACTTAAATGCACAGAAATATGATTGAATCAGCTGGTTAGCTTCAGATAGGGAACTGAAAACAGGATATTGGAAATACTCAGCTGGTCAGGCAGGATCTGTAGAAATAGAAACACTGTTGATGTTTCAGGTGTAATACTCTTCATTAGACACTTAATGGCATCTGCACATTATGTATGGAATTACATCCAAACTCAATCCATTAAATTTGGCAGTGAGTTAACATGGATGATGTAATACTCCCTGTCTCTCCCCCATTTCTCCAGCATTTTGTCTGGAATTTATCAGAGTCAGAAAATCGGATTTATTATCACCAACTTAGTTGATGCGTAATTTGCAGCAGCAGAGGGAAATTGCAAAGAGATAACTGCAAAAATAAATAAATAGTGCAGAGAAAGTAATAATGAAGAAGTGTTGATATGTTTGTAGAATACTCTGCAATCTGATGGTGGAGGGGAAGAAGCTGTTTGTTTCTGAACCATTGAGTGTGGGTCTGCAGGCCCCTGTACCTCCTTCCTGATGGCAGTAACAAGAAGAGGACATGTCCTGGATGGTGAGGGTCCTCAGTTATGGATGCCACATCCCTGAGGCACTGCCTCTTGAAGATATCCTCAATGATGGAAAAGACTGTGCCTATGATGGAACTGGCTAGGTCTAAAACCTTCAGCTTCTTATGATCCTATGCACTGGAATCTCCACACCAGGAGATGCTCTCCACTGTACATCTGTGTAAATTTGCAAGAGTTTTTGGTGACACACCAAATGTATATTTATGAATTACAGGGTCTGTTTTCCATTTGATTTTAATTCTCTCTGATCATATTGTAAACTTTTACCTGTCCTCTCTTTAGTCCCTTTGAACTTCAAACCTTACACTGTCCAGTTGTGAATGATTCAGTACTCGATCCTTGGGTCAACTGTCTGGATTGCAATCACAGCATAAGACATAGGAATCTCCACTAAGCCTTCTTAGATTGACATGCCCTTTTTCTCTGTCTTCCCAGGGAAACGTTACATTTTCCTGCACGGAGCCACGTATTGTTCCGGTCACATTCATGACAGCCAGTAGTTACTTGATGTTGCCAGGAATGCCGCAAAAGGAAGAGATATCAATAAGCTTTCAGTTTCGCACCTGGAACAAGGGTGGGCTGCTGCTCTACAACAAGCTACATGAAACATCAGGAGTTGTGCAGATTCACCTCAGTGATGGGAAACTGAAAGTAACGGTTCAAAAATCAGGGAGCCAGGCTGACATCACAACAGGTAATTACAACTGTTCGTTTTATCTGCTTGTTATGACACAACATGATCAATCAAACTGGGGAAGGACCTCTTGCTTTAATCTTTCATCACTTTAAGACAGCACTTAGGAAGCATCAAAGCCACTCGATGCACGAAATGTGTTATTTTGTATACACTGTAATTAAGTTCACCATTTTCCTGAAGAATCAATGATTGAATGTTCTCGGTGTAATGCTTCATGCTGTGAGATCACGTCAAGACATCTTATTTTTTTAAAACAGGAATGTCTGAAATATTTGTATGTGGTTTTTTTATCTCTACTTCTTCAAAGAAAATTGCTCTGCACTGTCATAATTAATAATTACACTGAAGCATATCTGCCACTGTAATACCTGTTATTGATTTAATTTATAAGCAATCATATTAAATTTAATATTATGGCTACAAAGTACAGGCTTACGAAGGTAAAAATGCTTCTGATTCTGCATGCAAAGTATGAATGGCAGTGCTCTGAACTCTACCTCTCCAAATGGATTTCATTGGCTTCATACTGCCTTCTCTGCTATGTTCAGGGGACCGCCTGGTCTAGAGATTCTTGTCTATGACTTGGTTCACTTGGTGAACATACACCATGAATGTCTTTAGTTTTCTGGGAATATAGGATGTGGTCTAAAGATTGCAAACGGCTGTACTGGCCTTAGTATGCCAAATAGCCTATTTCTGTTTCTACGTCTTGGTAAGTGGAAGTTGGTTTATAATAGTCACATGTTCTGTGATACAGTGGCAACTTTGTTTTGCATGTCATCCAGATAAGACATTTCGCACATAAATACATCAAGATATACTACAAAGGGGGAAAAAACAGCAACAGAATGCAGAACATACACTCAGTGGCTACTTAATTCAGTACAAGAGGTACAAACTTAAGTGGCCACTGAGCGTATACTTAAGGCCTTCTGCTGCTGTAGTCCATCCACTTCAAGGTTCAATGTGCTGTGTGTTCAGAGATGCTCTTCTGCACATCACTGCTGTAACACATGGTTACTTGAGGTACTGTCAGCTTGAACCAATCTGGCCATTTTCCTTTTACATCCCTCATTAACAAGGGGTTTTGTCCTCAGAAGTGCTGCTCACTGAATTTTTTTTTTCTTGCACCATTCTTTATAAACTCCAGAGGCTAGCATGTGAAAATCCCAGGAGATCAGCAGTTTCTGAGATACTCAAACCACCCCATCTGGCACCAATGATCATTGTATGGTCAAAGTTATATTTCTTCCCCATTCTGATATTTAGTCTGAACAACAAATGAATCCCTTGACCATGTCTGCGTGCTTTTATATATTGAGTTGCTACCACATGATTGGCCAGTTAGATATTTGCATTAACAATCAAATGTACAGGTGTACCAAAAAAGTGGCCACTGAATGTAGTTACATAGAAAGTGCAATGCAGGTGAAAAAATAACATGCAGGGGTTAAAGACCAGGTAGACTGAGAGATCAAGAGGTCATTTTTATAAGGCTATAAAATAAGACAATAAGATATAGGAGTCAAATTAGGTCATTTGGCCCATCGAAACTACTCCACCATTTAATTGTTTTCTTTTCTAAACAAATTATTCTTCCTTCCCCCTATATCCCTTAAACACCTTGCAATCAGCAACTTGAAAATTGCTTCCTTAATTGCATCCAATGACTTGGCTGCCGCAGTCTTCCATAGCAAAACATTTCCATAGGTTTACCACCTTAAGAAATTGCTCCTCGTCTCAGTTCTAAGTGGACATCCCATTATTTTGAGGCTGTGCACTCAAATCCTGGCCTTTCCTACTAACAGATACATCTTCTCCATGTACACAATAACTGGGCTTTTATCATGCTTCTTTGAGCTTATTGTAGACAGAGACCTGCCTATGGCCATGAAAGAACACGCTGTCCTTGCATTGGTATAGTGTGCTCTGCAATAACCTAAGCTATGTGTATTGTTGGTCTGTAAACATCATCACTACACTGGTTCCTTGCCTTTTCACACCAGCTATCACCCGAAGGAGGCGGAGGAGCACTGGCTGATGCTTGCTTTTTCTCACTCTCCTTTCCTCATTCTGTGAATTTAAGGAACATGCAGGACTGTGAACTAGGCCAAGACTAACATCATTAGCTAGACCGGCATCATCTGCTCTCAGGTGTTTTGTTTCTGTGCACCTCTTACGGGATAAATTACTTCTCTGTCGGAGGAATCTACTTTAGAATTTCAGAGTGATAATAGCATTGAAGAAAATTGGTAGAATCAGATACATTCACTTTGTTTAACTAGCATTTAGAAAAGCAATTAAACAGGCAAGTTTAAGATGATTCAGACCTTATGTAGGCAAATGGGATTACTGATGGGAGACCTGGTTGACCTTTATGAAGGGCATAAATAGGGCGAGCAGTCAGAAAAGTTTAGAGAAATGTCTACTATTGGCATTAGTATTTGTTTATTATTATCACACGTATCAAGATTAAGTGAAAACTTTTTCTTGCATACAGATTATACAGATTATATATTTGACTTCATCAAAGCCTGTGTGGATGAGTGTGTGCCTTCAAGAACATACTGGACACACCTAAACCAAAAGCCATGAATAAACCAGGAGATTCACAGTTTGCTGACGGCATTCAAGACCAGTGATCCAGACTATTTAAGAAGTCCAGGTACAACCTATGGAAAATTCTGACTGAGTTTAGAGATGGAATCGGATGCATGTCAGCTCTGGTAGAGTTTACTGTCCATTATAAAACAAACATCACGAATGTCTGTGATGCATCACTCCCAGTTGACTCAACACCTTTCATGCATACACTGAAAGGGAGAATAAAATTATATCTATGCAAATCCCTGAAAGATCCTGTGACCCTGTGATACCTGATTCAGAGGCCGACGTCAGAACATCTTTCAAGAGAGTGGACCCTTGCAAGGCATCAAGCCCTGATGGTGTACTTGGTGGAGCTATGAAAACCTGTGCCAACCAACTTGCGGGAGTGTTCAAGAAAATTTTCAATCTCTTATTGTTGCAGTCGGAAGTTCCCACCTGTTTCAAAAGGACGACAATCACATTAGTACCCGAGAAGAGCAGGGTGAGCTGTCTCAATGACTATCACCTGGTGGTACTCACATGTACTGCGCTGAAATGCTTTGAGAGATTGGTCATGGCTAGAATCAACTTCAGCCTAAGTAAGGACCTGGGCCTACTGCAATTAACCTATTGCCACAATAGATCTACAGCAGAAGCAATCTCACTTGCTCTCCACTCTGCCTTGGGTCACCTGGATAACAGTAATAACTATGTCAGACAGCTGTTTATTGGCTACGGCATAGTATTCAATGCAATCATACCCTCAGTTCTAATCAAAAAGCTAGTAAACCTGGGTTTCTGTTCCCCCCACTGCCCCTGGTCCCACCACTAAGTAGTTTTCATCACTGGGCTGCTCCTGTCTAATGGAAACACCACCAGTTTGATCATTGTGGATCAATTTTCCAAGGCTGCCCACTTGATTGTCCTCCCTTAGGTTCCGTCGGCTCATGAGACTGCCACACTCATGGTTTGACATGTGTTCAGGCTCCATGGCTTCTCTCAAGACATAGTGTCTGATCATGGACCACTGTTCACTTCCTGTTTTTGGAAGGCTTTCTGTTCTCTTGTAGGAGCCACAACTAGCCTCTCATCTGGTTTCCACCCCTAATTCAAAGGCCAGACTGAAGAGAGTGAACCAGGAGTTGGAGACAACCCTGCACTGCCTTGCCTCTTCAAACCCCACAATCTGGAGCTCCCAAAGGGTTTGGGTAGAAATCACCCACAATAACTTCCAGTCATCCTCCATGGATATGTCTCCCTTTGAAGCCAGAAGAAATTCCAGCCCCCGGTCTTCCCAGACCAGGAGACTGATGTAGATTGATGGCAAGTTGCTGCTAAACAGCTAATCCAGCACTACAAGTGCACCTGGAGACGAGCCAAGACTTCTCTGCTGCGCGCCCAGAAACGACATGCCTAGCAGGCTGGTCAGCTCTGCCACAGTTAAGGCCATTTAATCCAGGAAAGGAGGGTTGGTTGGCATCAAGGGATCTTTCCCTGAAAGCCACAAGTTACAAATTGGCTCTGTGCTATGTGGGACCGTTTGTTATGGAAAAGGCTGTCAACAAGCTCTCATATAGATTGCATCTACCAGCATCACTGAAGACCCATGTGGTATTCCATGTTTCCCAGCTCAAACCAGTTACTACCTTTCCCCTGGCCCCAGTCACCCCACCTTCTGCTCCCCTCTGCTTGGTAGATGGTTCCCTGGTGTATGTAGTGTGGCACCTCCTGGCATCTTGATGGGTACGTGGTAAGGTCCAATACCTTGTGGACTCAGAAGGGTATGGTCCGGAAGAACATACTTGGATCCCAGTGAAGTACATCTTGGACAAGTCGCTCATCTGGGACTACCAGAGAACACAGGTCTGTGGTGCCTCAGGGGCTGCACCAAGGGAAGGCAGCCCTGTCACAACTAAGGATTTGGCAGCGCAGTAGATTGCACTCGTGAAATGCACATGTCAGCTAATTATTATTTCATTGTGATAGTATTTAACTCCACTCTTTTCATCGTAGCGCTTGTCCAGATTTGAGTAAAGCACAGCAACATTTTGCTGCCTGCTTGCATTTGGCCTTGCCTGAGCAATTGGACTGTCGAGTCAACTGACTCTGAAGATTAGCGATATTCATTTTATATTGAGTTATTCCTTTCAACCACAGTGTTAGCTTTGTTTTCCATTTGGAAGTTTTAGTTAACGGCCCTTGTTTGGCATAACGTTTATTGCTTTCCTTTCCCTATAACTCTGTTTGCATTAAAATCTGTGAACTATGGACCCTCTTCAGTTTCTCTCTCTCTCCATTTTTGGGCCATATCCAAATGTATTGACATTCCCCTTACCAAAAATCAACACACCTCAAGGAAGTGTGCTTAATCCATTGCTCTACTCTCTTTACACCCATGGCTGGCTGGCTAGCCACAGATTAACGGTCATCTGTAAATTTGACAATGATACAACTACTGTTGGCAGAATTTCAGATGGTGACGAGGAGGAATACAGAGCAAGATAGATCAGCTGGTTGAGTGGTGTCACGGCAATGGACTTGCACTCATTATCAATAAGACCAAGGAATTGATTGTGGACTTAAGGATAAGTCGAGGGAACACACACTAGTCCTCATCAAGGAATCAGAAGTGGAAAGTGTGAGCAGTTTCAAGTTCTTGGTTGTCAACTTCTCTGAGGATCTACCCTGGGCCCAATATATTGGGGCAATTACAAAGAAGGTGTGATAGTGGCTATATTTCATTAGGAGTTTGAGGAGAATTGTTATGTCACCAAAGACAGTCACAAATTTCTACAGATGTTCCATGGAACACATTCTAACTGGTTACATCACCGTCTGGTATAGAGAGGCCACTACACAGGATCAGATAAAGCTGCAGAAAGTTGTGAACTCAGTCAGCTACATCATGGGCTCTGACCTCCCCAGGATCCATGGCACAGTCAAGAGGTGATGTCTCGAAGCTGGCATCCATTATTAAGGACCCCCATCACCCAGGATATGTCCTCTTCTCATTGCTACTATTAAGAGGGAGGTACACACACTCAGCATTTCAGGAAGAGCTTCGTCTTCTCCACCATCAGATTTCTGAATGGACAATGAACCCATGATCACAACCTCAATATATTTTCCCTCTCTTTTTGCACTACTTATTTTATATATATATATATATATATATCTATATACACACTATCTATTGTAATTTATAGTTTTTTGTTAGCTCCAAATCAAGTTTAATTGTTATTCAACTATACATGACTCCATTAATCCATGAATATAGCAACTGAAACAGCATAAGTCCAGGCCTAAGGTGCTAAACACACTACCAACAGCCATACACAGCACGAGGCACAAATAGCACATATACTGTAAGCTAGCAGCCAAATACAGTCAAATAATAAAATATAGCCCAAGTGTCTGAGTCCATGAATATTGCAGTAGTCTGCAGTCAAACACAATACAGCTTGTCTTCTTCTGAGCGAACACTGGAGAGTGGTACCAACACCTCCAGTATGGACACCGCACCCCGGCACCTCCAGCATTCTGGTGGAGTGAAACAACTCCGATACCTCTCCCTGAATGACTGCGAACCAACTCCGATACCTCCGTCCTGGACGCTGCAAACAGCCCCACACTGCCTTGAAGTCTCGTCCTCACTACGACTGAGGCCACACAGGAACCCCGCCGTCCACCTCCGACCTTTTGCCAATAAATTAGCCAACCAGACTTTCATTATTTCACACTAGCAACAGAGTCCAACAGGTTCTTGTGATCACAAGATAAGTAACTAAGAGAATCACTCACTGTTCAAGAGCACAGCTCATTCACTGTCTCTGGTGCCTCTCTGTCACAGGCTGCAGCACGTCCACATCAAGTCCAGCTCCTTCAGTTTCTCTGCCAATGAGCAACTCGCTGATGTTGCAGACCTGCAGTACTTTACATTCTTAATGTCCAGCAGCATCTTGCGATCATAAAAATAATTACATTATTGTGTAATTTGATTGAAATGCACTGCTGCTGCAAAGCAACAAACAAGAATTTATTAACTTTTGCTAATGATATTAATCCTGATTCTGATTAATTCATTATATAATGCATTGAACTAGAATAAGGTAAAATAATACTTTATACTTTATACTTTATTGTCGCCAAACAATTGATGCTAGAACGTACAAACATCACCACAATATTTGATTCTGCACTTCACACTCCCCGGATTACAAATATTAAATATTAAAAATAGTAAAAATTAGTAAATATTAAAAATTTAAATTATAAATCATAAATAGAAAATAGAAAAATGGGAAGTAAGGTAGTGCAAAGAAACCGAGAGGCAGGTCCGGATATTTGGAGGGTACAGCCCAGATCCGGGTCAGGATCTGTTCAGCAGTCCTATCACAGTTGGAAAGAAGCTGTTCCCAAATCTGGCCGTACGAGTCTTCAAGCTCCTGAGCTTTCTCCTGGAGGGAAGAGGAAGGAAAAGTGTGTTGGCTGGGTGGGTCGTGTCCTTGATTATCCTGGCAGCACTGCTCCGACAGCATGTGGTGTAAAGTGAGTCCAAGGACAGAAGATTGGTTTGTGTGATGTGCTGTGCCATGTTTACGATCTTCTGCAGCTTCTTTCGGTCTTGGACTGGACAACTTCCATACCAGGTTGTGATGCACTCTAGAAGAATGCTTTCTGCGGTGCATCTATAAAAATTAGTGAGGGTTTTAGGGGACAGGCCAAATTTCTTTAGTTTTCTCAGGAAGTAAAGGTGCTGGTGGGCCTTCTTGGCGGTGGACTCTGCTTGGTTCGACCAAGTCAGGTCATTTGTGATATTGACCCTGAGGGACTTAAAGTTTTTTGACCTGTTCCACTTGCGCACCGCCGATGTAAATTGGGTCGTGCGGTCTGCTACTCCTTCTGAAGTCAGCAACCAATTCCCTCGTCTTGCTGACGTTGAGGGATAGGTTATTGTCTTCGCATCATGCCACCAGGTTCTTAATTACAATGCAGAATAAAGTGTAAAACTAGTAAAAGTGTGTAGGTCAGGTAAACGATAAAGTGTAAGATCATATCGAGTTGGCCAGTGAGGCCAAGCCTCCATCGCACTGCACAATATGTCCATTAAAGAGATTGACAACAGTGGGACAGAAGCTGTCATTAAGCCTGATTAGGCCTCTGCACCTTGCGACTGATGGGAGAGGGAAGAAAAGAGAAAGTCCTGGGTGGTTGGGGTTCTTGACTATGCAGATTACTTTACTGAGGCAGTGAGAAGCATACACAGAGAGAAGAAAGCCAGTTCCTGTGATGCGCTGAGCTGCGTCTACAACTCTCTGTAGTCTCTTATGATCACATGCCACACCAAAACATCATGCATCCAGATAGAAGTCCCGTACTTAAGGTGAGTGACAGAATGTTTACTGGAAATGTGTGGGGCGATTTTAGAACACAGAGTGGCAGCTGTTTGTCAAGGGCTGCCAGCAGTGGTGATGGAAGCAGGTATGCCAATGGCACTTATAGAGCTGTGAGATACATGACTGTACCAAAATGGAGAGATAGCGATCGCATTCAGGCAGAAAAGAATTAGTTTGTTTTGCCATTCTGTTCAGTGCAGACATTTGGGTTGAAGGACCTGTTTCTGTGCTTTATTGTTCTATCTTTCAGATAGACAAAGATGTTGGCTTGATGTGGCGTAATGCAGGGCTCATTTTTCTGCTCTACAACCCCCTGACTCTCGCTTTATGTGGTTTGCCAGCTGGTGCTGGTGAAAGGTTATTAACGCCTTGCTAACACAGTTTGACAATCTGACACTTTTGAAAAGATCTCATAACCATCGGTACGTGTGCTCCATGCACCGCTGAGACTGCTTACTGACTTTAGACCATCATCCCTACCGGGACTCAGGGTGCCGGCAGCAGCTCACCGGATTCCTCTGACTTTCACTTCCAGCTGAAGATCCTTCCTCTCTCAGGGATGAGGTTCTTGGAGCTTCTGTTGGCATTTCTGTAACTCTGGGCTTTTACAACACAGAGCTGCTAGCCTCATGCCCAACTTGCCTTTATTTTTCAGCCGGGCTTGGGACCATCCATGGCAGAGTTACCACTGAGACTAAGTCTTCATCAATACACATAGCAAAGCAATAGAACACCTCACTGAATGGATGCCAGATTAATACCATGACAACCATTACTTCAAAGCCTATGGGATCCTTGGTATAATTTGCACCTCTCAGTAAAATGAGAGTCCTTGTTACCAGCTGTGAGAAGATGGGTTTGAAAATACTCCAATAAAATGTAAAAAAATACATTTCCTGCTACATAATTAACACCTCGTGAAATTGTTATGTTTTCTAAAGTCTTTTCAGTTTATGTTCATCAGAATTTTGAACAAAAACAAACATAAAAACACAACACAATATCAATTAACACAACCTTATTAAAATGCAAAACTCACTCAATGAGGAATGAAAGGTGCTTACCCACAATTATCTCCAGATCTGGCCCTGAAAACAGGTTGAAACCATATGTTTCGTGAGTCCTTGGAGTAAATATTGCCAAGGATTACCTTGAGAAATTAATTCAGGGAGTCTGTAGTTCTGCTACAGCAGTGTGGTAGAGGAAGCTGTTGATCATTAAACATGAACATAACCTCAAACTATGATCAGAGTGATTATCACCTCAAGTGTTTGGAAAATAAAGCTGCATCCTATCCACCAGAGAATGACCTCCTTTGCAACTCCAAGTTCAGAGTTCAAAGTTCAAAGTAAATTTATTATCAAAGTATATCACCATATGCTACCCTGCAATCCATTTTCTTGCGGGCATTCACAGTAAATGCTAAGCAACACAATAGAATCAATAAAGAACTGCACACAACAAAGACAAACAAACAACCAATACACAGATACAAAAAAAAAGCAAAATGATGATAAATAAGTAACTACTAACTATTAAGAATAGTAGAGTCCTTGAAAGTGAATCCATTGGTTGTGGAATCAGTTCAGTGTTGGGTTAAGTGAAGTTATCCACTCTGGTTCAAAAGCTGGAGGTGGTCCTGAACCTGGTGGTGTGGGTCCAAAAGCACTTGTACTTCATTCCTGGTGGTAGAAAGGAGAAGAGAGTATGGCCTGAATGGCGGGGGTCCTTGATGATAGATGCTGCTTTCCTGCGACAGCACTTGTAGATGTGATCAATGGTGCGGAGGGCCTTCACTGTATGGACTGGGCTGTATTCACTACTTTTTGTACACTTTTCCATTCAAGCTCATTGCTTTTTCCATTACAGGCCATAATGTAGCCAGCCAGTATACCCCATCGCACATCTACAGAAGTTTGTCAAAGTTTTAAATGATATGCGGAATCTTCGCAAATGTCTGAGAAAGTAGACTACAATAGGCAACATTCTCTTTGGACCTATGTACTTTAATGCTACGATTATTTAAACAGTGACCCAGTAGGTGTGTTGATGCCTCATGGACTGCAAAACACATGGAAGATTATAGCAAACCTGACAGATATGTCCAATGAAGCAGTTACAGTATATTGCCACCAATAATGTTTGAAAGTGCAAAAAACACAGCCCCAACAGTCACCCATGGCACAAGGCACATATAGCACGTATGAGATAACAGTAAATGTACAGTCACAGGAAATAAATGTAACAGAGCCCGAGTTCCTGAGTCCACGGATGTTGTCAGCAAGAACAAACAATCAGCCTTGCTTGACTTCCACTGAGCAAACGCTGGAGGGCAGCAATAACAGGGGGGGTCAGCCCCTGATCCATGGATGCCGCACCATGGCGCCTCCGGCATCCCCTGTCCTGGGCAGCTGCAGCCTGCGACACATCTGCACGAGTCCTAATCCACACTACAACTGAAGCCATGCAGCTTTCCTGCCGTCAATAAACCACTGACCCGAACTTGCAACATTCGACATTACCAATGTCCAGCTGAGTCTTCTGCACAAGAAAAAAGTCCAACACAATAACTTTCTGCTGGGCTACACACCACCTCCACGCACCAACTCTGGTGACTTTTTGTAACTGGCAGCAGCATGGTCTGCACTGTCCGGTTCCTACAGCTACTCAGCCAAAAAGCAACTCACTGATGGGGCAGACCTGCAGTAATTTTGAAATTTTTAATGTCCAGCAGTATTATGCGAACACAATAAAGATAGTCCCAGATGGTTGTTGTTGTTGTTCATCCATGATTGGCGTTGATGAGAACCTCGACACCATGATGGTGTCGAGACTAGCGCATGATTTGGATTTAAGTGAGGGAGAGTTGCGCAGTGTCAGCCTCACTCTCTCCTCCCAATTCCCATCTGGATCCAGTGGCAAGACAGAGTCGAGATGGCTGGAGATGGGACTAGGTGCAGTGGATGACCAGGACGTCTTCTGTGTCTTGTCCTGCTCTACACATTCCACAACGCTTGCAGAGACCGCCTTCTTGACCGTTGGACCTTCCATTGGTCTCGTCCGCTCAATCCGCCGGAGTCTGTCTTCACATGCTGGAATAGACAACTCCCTATCTCACTGAGGGTTTGAGACCCCTTACCTAGTTTAGCCGGCTTGTCGAAGCCGTTGCCCGGGGTGTGGCCGCTGTCGCATGCAAACAGCTATGGGGAGCCACAGGTGAGAGCTGAGTGCCAGGCGGGGCCTAAAAGGTGGACCAACCGCCTTGAAAAGGACACGACATGTTCCCCCACCAGAAGTGCTACCCCTCCCTGACATCCCATACACCTAGATGGTAGTAATGAGAAGAAGGCATCCTTTGGCTGTGGTCTCCCTCTGTAACATCCCCCATTAGCCCCTTGAACAGCTGACCTCATTCACAGATTGTTCTCAAAACAGCCTTGGCCTCAACATATAAGAGAAGCTCCCTTTGTGCTTTCTACCTCAATTACATCTTCTGTCTTATCTGGTGCTAACAGCAGGTCTTTGACCTGAAACACCGACACTCTTTCTCCTCCCACAGATGCTGCCTGACCTCTTGAGCTTTTTCCACATTCTCTGTTTTATTTAGAGTCATTTTCCTTTAGGATGTTCTCAGTTAAATCTGCTCTAACTTTGTTTAGCTGGGAGAATAGGAAATGCTTGAATTTTGTTACCCTGATTATAATCAAAACCTGTACAATTTGATACATATTAATTTGTTAATCTATTTGTTTTATTTTTATTTGGAGATATGGTGCAGAATAGGCCTTTCTGGCCCTTCAATTCCTGCTGTGCAGCAAACCCTGACAACCCCCGATTTAACCCTAACCGAATCATGGGACAATTTACAATGACTGATGTAAACTACTACCTGGTGCATCTTTGGACTGTGAGAAGAAACCTGAGCACCCAGAGAAAACCCACAGAATCATAGGGAGAATGAGCAAATTCCTTTCAGAGGGCTCTGGGATTGAACTCTGAACTTTGATAATAGTGTCTGTAATAGTGTCACACTAACTTGCTACGCTACCATGGCACCAAGTCTACTGTTTAGACTACATAGAACATATCTACTTAATATATTACTATTTAATATCGTAATTCTACTTAATTGTTACACCCAATTAGTCCTAAATGTTGTACTTTTATTTAATTTGTCCATGGTTAAACACTTTGCATCATTGTTTAATATTGCAATCGTTTTAAGATTGCATGACATCAGCAATCACAATATTTTTACATACACATTTATAAAGCAATGATGAAATGTGCCAAGATTAACAAAAGTTTATCGAGGAAAAGTTTACTTTGCAAGAGTTGGGTTATTTAGGTAGATGACCAAGTAAGCTACTAACCAGTTTTGAGCAGCGGTCAATCGGAGCTCAAATCGGAACTCCGATTGAGTAGAAGAGGATTCGACCCACAGCAGTTTACTGTGTTGGGCAGCAGCCAATCAGCGATTGGGATTGATTGGCAAGAACAAATTAACATAAGGCAAGGGCAAGCTAGTAGCCATTGTTGGAGTGGACAGTGTTAGAGTGGGATTTCTTGAGGTTCAAGATCTTTGAGGCTTCAGCCAGGAGAGCCTTGAGAGAAACCCTGTCTCCCCTTCCCCACCACCATTCTGCAATACTATCTCTCTCTGGTCCCACCACCAGCTATTGGGCCCTCAGTCACTCCATCTTCCTCTCACCCCACTATCCCAGAACACTCCAAACTTCCCTTCTCCTCAGGCACTACCAAACCCCTTTCCTCCACCTCTGATCCCAGCTCTCATCTGTGCTGGGTCTTCACCATTCCCACTGACCTTTCCCTGTCAGAGGAAGAATGTTTTGTGCTCAGGAAGGGCCTCACCTTTGTCCCCCTATGCCCACACTTCAGTGAGTTCCATCTCGCCATGACGCCAAGCTTTCTTCTGTTGCCTCCACCTCCAAGCCTATTTCTTTGGCACTCTCCACTCTGCACCGATGACCCCTTCTCCCATCTTCAACCTTCCTCCTCTTCCTGGTCAACCTGCTCTGGATCTTTTTATTGCCATATACTGACGGGACTTTAACCATCTCAACTGTAACACTCCTCTTTCTAATTCCAACCTCACCCTTCTGAACACTCATTCCCTCTGACCAACCCTAACCTCACCACCAAACCCACATACAAAAGGGGTGCTATCATAGTCTGGCGGACTGACCACTACCTTGCTGAGGCTCAGCGACATCTCTCAGACACCTCCTCTGACTTACCCCTTGAACAAGACCTCACTAAGGAACACCAGGTCATTGTCTCCCACACCATCACCAATCTTATAGTTCCTGCACCCTGCACCTCCCATTTCCACCTCCTACCCAAGATCCCCAAACCCATTTGTCCATGTAGACCCATCGTTTCAGCTTGTTCCTGCCCCACCGAACTCATATCTGCATACCTCGACTCTGTTTTATTCCCCCAGTTCAGTCCCTTCCTACCTACATCCGTGACACTTCACACGCTCTGGATCTTTCCAATGATTTCAAGTTTCCTGCTTCCCATCATCTTATTTTTCACTGTGGATGTCCAGTTCCTTAAGACCATAAGATATAGGAGCAGAAGTAGGCCATTCAGCCCATCGAGTCTGCTCCGCCATTTAATCATGGGCTGATCCAATTTTTCCATCATCCCCACTCCCCTACTTTCACCCCATACCCTTTGATGCCCTGGCTAATCAATCTATCTCTGCCTTAAATGCACCCAATGACTTGGCCTCCGCAGCTGCTTGTGGCAACAAATTCCACAGATTTACCATCCTCTGGCTAACATAATTTCTCCACATCTCAGTTCTAAAAGGAAGTCCTTCAATCTTGAAGTTGTGCCCTCTTGTCTTGGAATCCCCTACCATGGGAAATAACTTTGCCATATCTATACATCTCCCACCAGGAAGACCTCAAAGCTCTCCGTTTCTTTCTGGACACTAGACCCAACCAATTTCTCTCTACCACCACTCTCCTCTGTCTAGTGGAACTTGTCCTCACTAAAAATAAATTTCTTCTTTGGCTCCTCCCACTTTCTTCAAACTAAAGGTGTAGCCATGGGCACTTGCATGTGTCCCAACTACGTCTGCCTTTTTGTCAGCTACGTGGAACAGTCTATATTCCAAGCCTACACTGGTGTCCGCTTCCTGCACCATGCGGAGCGCATTGACTTCATCAACTTTGCTCCACTTTCCACCCTGTCCTCAAATTTACCTGGTCCATTTCTGACACCTCCCTCCCCTTTCTCGATCTCACTGTCTCTATCTCTGGAGACAGCTTATCTACTGATGTCTATTATAAACCCAAGGACTCTTACAGCTACCTGAACTATACCTCTTCCGGCCCTATTACCTGTAAAAATGGTTTTTCATTCCAGAATGAAGGCAATGGCTTCCTTTTTCAAGGGAAAGGGCTTCCACTTCCCTTCCCATTCTGATATGTCAATCCTTGGCCTCCTCTACTGTCACGACAAGGCCATACTCAGGTTGGAGGAACAACGCCTTATATTCTGTTTTGATAGCCTTCAACATGATGGCATGAACATCAATTTCTTGAATTTACAGTAATGCTGCCCCCCCCCCCACCATTCCCCATCCCCTTTTCCCTCTCACCTGATCTCCTTGCCTGCTCATCGCTTCCCTCTGGTGCTTCTCCCCCTTTTCTTTCTTCCATCTCTCCTATGAAACTACCCCTTCTCCTGCCCTGCATCTCTTTCACCCATCAACTTCCTAGCTCTTTACTTCATCCCTCCCCCTCCCAGTTTCACCCATCACCTTGTGATTCTCTCTCCCCTCCCCCACACCTTCTAAATCTACTCATCCTTTTTTTCTCTCCAATCTGCCGAAGGATCTCGGTCCGAAACGTCGACTGTAGTTTTTTCCATGGAATCTACCTGGCTTGCTGAGTTCCTCCGGCATTTCGTGTGTGTTCCCCTCAACAACAGGTATACCTTGGATACTGTTGCTAGGGGGAATGGCGTAGCAGTAGAATGTCACAGCAGTCAGGATTCTGGCACTGAGTCTGGCTCTGTGACTAGACGGGAAGGGAAGAATTGTTGTGAGCTGTGGTGTCAGGGGATTCAGTGGTCAGGGGTACAGAAAGGGGGTTCTGTGGATGTGAATGAGATTCCCACAGGGTACGTTCCCTCCTGAGTGTCAGGGTCTGGGACATCTCTGGTTAAGTCCACAGCATTCATAAGTGGGAGGGGGTGTGAGATGAACAGCCAGAGGTCATGGTACATATAGATGCCAATGATATAGGTAGGAAGAGTGATGAGGTTCTGCAAAGTGAATTTCGCCATGAAGCCTCGGTTCCCTCCGATGGCGAGGACCGGGGGTGGGGGTGTGGATGACGCCGCCGTTGGGAGTCCATCCTCAGCTTCACTTTGACCTACTGCTTGCTGGTCCAGATCCCCAGTCCGTCCTTCATGTCCACTGGAGTTCCTACGTTGTCCACATACTGATCGAGGAATGTAAGGACGTCCATCACTGGCACGTACAGGTTAAACATCTGGACCGTGATTGTCCATTCCTGCTGGGTGGCAGTCACAAAGAGGGCCTGTGCTTTCAGCAGCGACAGCAGCACCTCTCTCCCCTTCAGCTGAAACTGCTGGTACAGCTTCTGTCACTCTGCAGCCTGCCGGAAGGTGACATTGAAGAAGCCGGCAAAATCTTGCACGCAGTAGATGTCCTCGGGCGTAAATCCACAGCAGTCCATCAAGACCTTCCGGATGAAGGTCTCTCGGGTGAATCCGGTGCCCCCATTCCGGTCTCGCACTGTCAATCTGACAGTGTTCCTGATTCCCAGACCTCGAACCGATGCGCTGGTCTCTGCTGCCATTCTCTTCACCGCTGTCGTCACTGGTATGGGGTGTTAGATTGGGAGCCAATCAGCATTGGGATCCACCCCTGCGTCAGCGCGAAATCTTCTCCTCCACCATCCGATCGGATAAGAACAGAAACTACACTTGAACTGAGCCAAAAGGCTGAGAAGCGATTTTATTGTGATAGACACAAAACAGACCGGATACTATAACCCGGACAGTGAACCCAAACAGTCTCACACAGGTGGGGGAGGTAACCATCACACACCCCAGTTACAGTCAGGGTGACCCACAAATACACAAGCCCAGTAACTGTATAACCCAAGCTAAAATGTAACAATAAATGAACTGGAACTTCTCATCATAATCCCACAAAAGCATTTTAAGACAAGAACAAAAAAAATCCTGATAATTAGAAATGCAGGGCGGAGGCTGTCGACCACGCCCCACCAAGAGCATCACAATATTATAGACCACCCAACAGTCGGTGGGATTTCGAGGAATAAGTATGTAGAGAGATAGATCACAGACTGTTGCAAGAAACATAAGGTTGTTACAGTTGGTGATTTTAACTTTTGACTTACTGATTAGGACTCCCATATTGTAAAAGGTCTAGATGGGATAGAATTTGTCAAATGTGTTGAGGAAACTTTCCTTATTCAGTACGTAGAAGTCCCAAATAGAGAATTGTGCGATACTTGATCTGCTAATAGGGAATCAGACAGGGCAGGTGACAGAAGTTTGTTTAGGGAAACGCTTTGCACCTAGTGATCTAAGTGACAACGATTTCAAAGTAAACATGGAAAAAGATAGGTCTGGTCCATGGGTTGAGATTCTAAATTGGAGAAAAGCCAATTTCGATGGTATCAGAAAGGATCTGGCAAGTGTAGATTGGGACAGGCTGTTTTCTGGCAAAGGTGTACTTGGTAAGTGGGAGGCCTTCAGAAGTGGAATTTTGAGAGTACAAATCTAGTATGTGCCAGTCAGAATAAAAGGTAAAGATAACAGGTTTTAGGGAAGCTTGGTTTTCAAGAGATATTGAGCCAATGGTTCAGAAAAGAAGGAAGGTGTTTAGCAGGTGTAAGGAGGTAGGAACAAATGAGGTACTTATGGAGTGTCAGAAATGCAAGAGAACACTTAAGAAAGCAATCAGGAGGACTAAAAGAAGGTTTGAGGTTGTCTTAGCAGACAAGATAAAGGGTAATCCTAAGGGATTCTACAGATATGTAAAGAGCAAAAAGACTGAAGGACAAAATTGGTCCTCTGGAAGATTAGAATGGTAATCCAGGCATGGAGGCAAAAGAGATGGAACAGATTTTAAATGGATTATTTGCATTTGGAATTACTGAGGAGATGGATAAAGAATCTATTGTAGTAAGCCAAAGCAGCATTGACTTCATGGACCCTTTACAGATTACAGAGAAGGAGTTGTCTGCCATCTTGAGGCAAATTAGGATAAATCCACAGGGCCTGACAGGTGTTTCCTCAGGACCCTGTGGGAGGCAAGTACAGAAATCGCAGGGGTATTTAAATCATCCTTGGCAACAAGTGGGTACCAGAGGTTTGGAGAATAGATAATGTTGTTCTGCGGTGAATGCCACTAAAAATAAACCAGGAAATCACAGGCCAGTGAGCCTGGCATCAGCAGTGAGAAAGTTATTGGGAAGGTATTCCAAAGTACCGGATATTTGGATATTTGAATAGACCTAGACTGATTAGAGATGGTCAGCTTGGCTTTGTGCATGGTAGGTCATGTCTAACCAATCATACAGTTTTTCATGGAAGTTCCCAGGAAGGTGATGAAAGCAGTGCAGTGGATGTTGTCTACATGGATGTTAGCAAGGCATTTGATGAGGTCCTGCATGGGATAAGTTGATTATGAAAGTTTAGTTCCTCAGCACTCAAGATGAGGTAGTAAGTTGGATTAAATATTGGCTCTGTGGGAGAAGCCAGAAAGTGGTAGATGGTTGCCTCTCTGACTGGATTTGTGACGAATGGAGTGCCGCATGGTTCACTTCTTGGTCTGTTGTTTGTCATCTATATCAATAATCTGGATGATAGCCTGATTAACTGGATCAGCAAATTTGTGGATGACAGCAAGATTTGGAGTGCAATGAACAGCAAGGAAGACTATCAGAGCTTGCAGCAGGATCTGGACCAGCTGGAATATTGGGCTGAAAAATGGCAGATGGAATTTAATGCAGACAATTATGAGGTGTTGCTCTTCAGTAGGACCAACTCAGGGTCAATCTCACACAGTGAACAGCAGGGCACTGAGCAGTGTGGTAGAACAAAGGGACGTTCATTGAATGTGATGGTACAGGTAGATGGGTCGCTAAGAATGCTTTCGGCACATAGGCCTTCATAAATCAAAGTGTTAAGTACAAGAGACAGGATGTTATGCTGAAGTTATATTAGACGTTTTTGAGGCCTAATTTGGAGTGTTGTGTGCAGTTTCCAGAATCAGAATCAGGTTTATTATCATTGGCATGTGATGTGAAATTTGTTAACAGCAGCAGTTCAATGCAATACATAACATGGAAGAAAAATAATAATAATAAGTAAATCTTATTCAGTATACTTTATACAGTATATGTATATTGAATAGATTAAAAGTCATGCAAAAATATTATATATACAGAAATACTAAATATTAAAAAAAAGTGAGGTAGTGTCCAAGGATTCAATGTCAATTTAGGAATTAGATGGCAGAGAGGAAGAAGCTGTTCCTGAATCGTTGAGTGTGTGCCTTCAGGTTTCTGTACCTCCTACCTGATAGTAACAGTGAGAAAAGGGCATACCCTGGGTGCTGGAGGTCCTTAATAATGGACGCTGCCATTCTGAGACACCGCTCCCTGAAGATGTCCTGGGTACTTCATAGGCCAGTACCCAAGATGGAGCTGACTAAACTTACAACCCTCTGCAGCTCCTTTCGGTCCTGTGTAGTAGCCCCCCCTCCGTCCATACCAGACAGTGATGCAGCCTGTCAGAATACTCTCCACGGTACATCGGTACATCTATTGAAGTTTTTGAGTGTATTTGTTGACATGTCAAATCTCTTTAAATTCCTCATAAAGTATAGCCGCTACATACCTACAGGAAAGATGTCAATAAGGTTAAAGGACTACATAGAAAATTTACAAGGATGTTTTCAGGTCTGGAAAATCTGATTTATAAGGAAAGATTGAACAGGTTAGGACTTTATTTCTTGGAACGAAGAAGACTGAGTGGAGATTTGATAGAAGTATACAAAATTATGAGGAGTATAGATAGGTTAAATGCAAGCAGGCTGTTTCAGCTGAGGTTAGGCGGGACTACAACTAGAGGTCATGGGTTAACGGTGAAAGATGAAAATTTTAAGGGGAACATGCGGAGAATCTTCTTCACTCAGAAGGTTGTGAGATCTGAAACAAGCTGCCAGCATGAATGGTACATGCAAGTTCGATTTCAACATTTACATGAAGTTTGTATGGTTAGTAGGGGTATGTTCGGCTATAGTTCTAATGCAGGTTGATGGAAGTAGAGAGTTTGCCATGGATTAGATGGGCCAAAGGGCCTGTTCAGCGAATTAGATTTTATAAAACATCTTAAGAAAAGGCAAGAGAGGTAGAAGATGGAAACATTTAAGGAAGCAATTCCAGAACCTGGGACCAAATAATATGTGGTACACAATTGTTGGTTTAGATTACAGTGCTAGAGTATGCTGAGATCGTGATGAGATTTAAAATCAATGATAAGAATATATAAAAATAGAGTACTGCTTATTCTGAGGCTATAGATCAGTGAACACAAGGATAATGGGAGAATGGTGAAATTTTGTACATAGACGCTGTGGGTCATTTTGGATGAACTGAAATTCATGGAAGACTGCAAAATGGATGCCCATCAGGAGGGAATGAAATAGTCAATATTAGAGTTTAAAAATACTGTGGAAGTTCCAGTAGCTATACACTAGTTAATAATGAACCATTATTTAGACCATAAGCCATCAGAGCATTCCGCACATCGAAGCTGCTCCACCATTCCATCGTAGCTGACTTATTATCCCTCTCAACCCCATTCTCCTGCTTTCTCCCCATCATCTTTGACTCCCTTTATAATCAAGAGCCTATCAATCTTTGCTTTAAATATTCCCAATGAATTGACCACCACAGCATTCTGCAGTAAACAATTCCACAGATTCACCACCCTCTGGCTAAAGAAATTCTTCCTCATCTCTGTTCTAAAGGGACATCCTTCTATTCTGAGGCTGTGCCCTCTGGTCCTGGACTCCCCTACTATAGTAAGCATCCTTTCCAGATCAACTGTATTTAACATTAAATTCCAATATCAAAGTTACATGTATTTATTTATTTAGGGATGTGGTGTGGAATACACCCTCTGGCCCTTCGAGCCGTTCACCCAGCAACTCCTGACAAACCCGATTTAACCCTAACTTAATCATAGGACAACCTACAATCACCAATTGATATATGCAGTACTTCTTTGGACTTTGGGAGGAAACCAGAGCACCCAGAAAAAACTCATTTATTCCATCATAAGGAAGTTCAGAGATTGCTTACTGAGGACTGAACTCCAAACTCAATGCCCCGAGCTGTAATAGTTTCACACTAAGTACTAGGCTACTGCACACACATGGTTTAATTTCATCATCATGACTAATCTTTCCCTCTTCAGTTTAGATTCTTTTATTTCAAGGCCGATGGCAGAAACTCAGAAAATGTTCCACAGCATAATTTCATAAGCTGTTATTTAAGGGTATTGACAATATCAAATTAACAAATAAACACACTGTTATTATACTGCAAAGCCAGACGTGTTTCCTGAGAAGCATATCGATCATTCCACAACAAAGAGCAGCGGAATGTAACACCCACTGATTTCTCCAGTAGTCTGTCATTCCAACAGCCTTTTGGATTATTATGGGGTTAGGTTTCTGTTGTGTGCAGGGCACCTAAGAACATTAGTAAACATGATTCTTTATTTATCAGCTTGGAGACCTTCAGAATTACCATTTATATGAGTTGGTTCTTGATTGAGGAGTTGAGTTGTGAATTACGAAATTTATTAGACGTGTGAAGGACCTATAATTTATGACCTTTGCAGATGATGGAATAATTACTTTGCCTCTCATGCAAGCACCGGGTATAATGAAAAGTGCAGGCTTGGTCCAAGCACTGTTCACTTAATCTTGCCAGCTTTCTCAATGATTTTAAGCTCCATTCTTATGAAATCATACTGTACAGAAAAAGACTCTTCAGCCAAACTGGTCCATGTCAACGAAAGTTAACACCGAATTGAGTCCCATTTGCCTGCATTTTGCCATGTCCCACTAAACCTTTTCTATCCATGTACCTCTCAAGTACTTTTAAAAGTTAGCAATGTATCTGCCTCAACCACTTCCTTTGGCAGTTTGGCAGCATGGTATCGTTGCAGTCAGCATACCGTGTCACAGCACTGGCTGTAAGATCAGGGTTCGATTCCAACCCCTGTCTGTAAGGAGTCTGTGTTCTCTCCCTGTGACCACGTGGTTTTCCTCTGTGTGCTCTGGTTTCCTCCCACATCCCAGAGAAGTACAGGTAGGATTAGTGAGTTGTGGGCATGCTATGTTGGCACAGGAAATGTGGCAACGCTAGTGGTATGCCCAACACAATACTCACTGATTTGATGCGATGCAAGTGACACACTTCATGAGATGTTTCGATGTACATGTGCTTTTTAATTTTTTTTCATTATCATTACATATGCTGACCACGCTCTCAGTGAAAAAGGTGCCTTTAAGGTTTGTACGCAATCTCTCCCCTCTCACCTTAAACCTCTTCCCTCTGACTCTTGATACCCTGACTCTGAGAAAAAAGACTGTGAACATTCCCTCTATCTATGGCCCTCAGAAATTTAAACTACTCCATAAGATCAGTCATTCTCCTACACTCAAACAAAAATTCCAACCTCCTCAGAATCTCTCCGTAAGTCAAAGTCAAAGGAAATTTATAATCAAAGTAGATATATGGCACCATACACTACCCTGAGATGCATTTTATTGCAGCCATTTACAGAAAAATAAAGACACACAATAGAATTTATAAAAAAGCTGTACTGTCAAACAACCAATGTACAAAGGAAGGCAAATTGTGCAAGCAAAGAAACAAACAAATAAATAAATAATACAAAGAACAGGAGTTGTAGTGTCATTGGAAGGGAGCCTGCAAGTTGTGGAATCAGTTTAGAGTTGATGTAAGTGGAGTTATCCATGTTGTGTCATCCCTCAAGTCCTAGCAACATCCTGATAAACCTCCTCTGCACTTTTTCAAGCTTAATGGTATATTTCCTATTGCAGGGTTGTTAAAAATGAACACAATATTCCAAAGGTGGCCTCAGCAATAACTTCTAAAGCTGCAAACTAACATCCTGATTACTGTACTATCCCTAACCACCTCAAGCAAAGCCCTTCCTTCGTGTGTGTAGTTACTAGAAAGCATGAACCTTGTCAGGAGAGTCATGGAGAGATCAGCCATTAGTTAGTTAAACCAAATAGCCTAGCCAGTATTGTATATTCTGTACAAGGCTGACATGATTGTCACTTCATTACTGAACTGTAGCCAAGCAAGGAAACTTTGACTAAGAAAGGGCACATCATACTTTGCAAAGTGCATGAAGTCAGTATGGAACATTTCTTTGTTTACATTGGGATCTCAATGGATTGCTAAAGATATTTCAGGGGACTATAGAAAGAGAGCCAGTATTAGACTGCTGAAAGCATCTACTCAAGAGATTATAGTTTCTCAGCAGGATTTTAATAGCATCCTAAGCCGACAAAGATTTATCCTGCCTATTTTATTCTGGTGTAATGCTTGCAATATAAACATATCTTGTTTGTCAAGCTAGACTAATTCTTCCATTACCTTGGCCATTGCTTAAATTGACTTTTGTGAATTAGCCCACTTCACTACTTCATGCTCTGCATTTTCAAAGACACTTTTTAGCCTGTTCAGACTCCAGTTATTTTGCCAACTAGTTGAACTTGAGGGCTTCACTTTTGATGAGGTAATAGCAATGTTACACCTCTGGCTATCAGATATAGAAGTTATCTGGGATAAAGAACAAGACTAAATTGCTTTTATTCATATTTGTTTATTATTGTTGCAGATACACACAGTGACCACTTTATTAGGTACACCGTATACCTGCTCATTAATGTGAATGTCTAATCAGCCAATTATATGGCAGCAACTCAATACATAACAGCATACAGACATGGCCAGGAGGTTTAGTTCTTGATCAAGCAAAACATCAGGATGGGGGAGAAATGTGATGATCTAGGTGACTTTGACTGTGAAAAGTTTGTTAGTGTCAGATGGGGTGGTTTGAGTATCTCAAAAACTGCTGATTTCCTGAGATTACCACACACAAGCTTTTGGAGTTTACAGAGAATGGTGTGAGAAGTGAAAAAAAGTCCCTATGTGACAGTTCTGTGAGTAAAAATGCCTTGTTAATGAGAGAAGTCAGAGGAGAATGGCCAGACTGGTTCAAGCTGATGGGAAGGTGGCTTCAGCAACAGTTACAACAGTGGTATACAGAAGGACATTTCTGAACACACAACATGTCAAACCTTGAAGTGGATAGGCTACAGCAGCAGAAGACCACAAATATACACACAGAGTTCATTTTATTCAGTGCAGGATGTACCGAACAAAGTGGCCACACCGTGTATAATGATACAGTGAAAAACATGTCTTGCATAAAATTCATACAGATCAAATCATAAAGTCATTTGAGATTGAGAAAGGTAAAACAATAACAATACAGAATAAATTGTAAAAGCTGAAAGAGTGCAGTGCAGATAAATGATAAAATGCAAGATCATAGCGAGGTGAACTAAAGGCGAGAGTCCATTGTATTTACAAGAGGTCCATTCAAGGGTCTGATAACAGTGGGATAAAAACTGTCCTTGAGCCTGGTGGCACATGCTTTCAGGCTTTTGTATCTCCTGCCTGTTGGAAGAGGGAAGAAGAGAGAATGTATGAGGTGGGTGGTGCCTTTGATTATACTGGCTGCTTTACTGGGGCAGCGAGAAGTATATTCAGAGAGCATAGTGAAGATGCTGGCTCCTATGATGTGCTCAACTGTGTCCACAACTCTTTGCAGTTTCCTCCAGTCAGTTGGCATACCAAGCCATAATATATCCCAATAGAATGCTTTTGATGGTGCATCGATAAAAATTGGTAAGACTTGATGGGGACATCAAATTTCTTTAGCCTCCTGAGGATGTAGAAGTGTTGGTGAGCCTTCTAGGTCATGACAACAACAGGGTTGGACCAGGTCATATACGTGATGTTCAGTCCAAGGAATCTGAAGCTCTCAACCCTCTCAAACTTAACACCATTGATGAAGACAGGGGCATGTGCACTACCACACTTTCTGAAGTCAATGACCAGATCTTTTTCTTAGCAACACATACAGAATGCTGGAGGAACTCAGCAGGTCTGGCAGCATCTATGTAAATCTCAGTTAATATTTTAGGCTGAGACACTTCACCAGGACTGGAAAGGAAGGGGGAAGTTGCCAGAATAGAAAGATGGTGGGAGGGGAAAAAGGACAGGTAAGAAGGTGATAGGTAAAGCCAGCTGAATGGGGGAGGAGGGATAAAGTAAAGCTGGGAGATGTTAAGTAGAAAAGGCAAAGGGTTGAAGAAGGAGGAATTTAAAAGAAGAGGAGAGTGGATCATGGGAAGAGGGGCACTAGGGGAAGGTAATAGGCATGTGAGGAGAAGAGGTAAGAGGCCAGATTGGGGAATTGAAGCAGAGGGAGGAGGAGGGGGAAAATTACCAGAAGCTGGAGAAGTCAGTGTTCATGCCATCAGGCTGGAGCTCTTTTTCTGAGGGTATGGTTGTTGTCATGACTCAATTTCCACAAAATTACCAACGTAGCAAAACATTTCAGGAGGTTCAAATGATCATTATGAAATTTAAAATCAAAGCTAGACACTTATAGAAAGGCTGAAGATTGGACAAAGGGCAACACAAGGGACAGCAGATGCGAGAATCTGGAACACAAGACAAACTGTTGGAGCAACTGAATGGATCAGACAGCACCTGCAGAGGGAAATGGACAGTCAGAATTTTGGGTTGAGACCCTTCATCTGGACTGAAAGAGTAAGGAAAAGATAGTCAGTACATGTGGGTGAGGAGAAGATGTGGGACAATGCTCACAAACAATAGATGGATCCGGGTGAGGAGGGGCAATAGGCAGATGGCAGAGGAAAGGGTGGAAATAGTGACAGAACCTGGGAGGTGTTGGGCGGAGGCAACAAAGGGCTGAAGATGGTGGAATCTGATGGGAGAAGAAGCTGAAGCATGCAACCAAATAAGGGGGCAGGTGGGGAGCGACATAGTATGTGGGTAATGGAGTGGGTAGAGAAGAGGAAGATACTGAGACTGAGGAGATGACATGTTGCTGTGCAGGAGAAACAGGGTAGTTTGGGAGGAGAGAGGAAGGGCCAAAATGGAAGCAGATTGCTTCACCCTGGAGAATTCAATGTTTACGTATTCAGACTGTGTAAACAACATTGTCAGAATATGAGTTTTTGTTTCTCTGGTTTGTGCTTGACCTCACTCTGGCAATGGAGGAGGACAAGGGCAGACAGGTCAGTGTGAGAATGTGGAGTGGAATTAAAATGGCTTACAATTGGGACCTCCACACAGCCAAGATGATTGATGTTTAGGATGGTGGTAAGTATTGGTAGCACCAGTTGGGGCGTTTGATATTGTGATGTTCACCAAGCTTAGCAATTAGCTCACAAACATTTCAACACAGCAGAAGAAACATCCTCAGTGCGCAGTTGGTGTTTCTCTCTGGAAACACTTGCTTTATATAGGTCCCCCTGTGCTTGCCTCGGTCCTGATTGGCTACCCCTTCAGTTGACCTTTGAATTCTATTGGCTCGCTTTTCACTGGCTCTTAGAGGTTCATAGATGGTGATTATTTCAATATGTTTGTTTATGGAGTTATCAGAAGAGAACCATGCTTTTAAAAATTCTTGCACCTGCCTCATGTTTGCCTGCACCAGAACATCCGCAGAACTTTAACTGGTAACTCTGATAACTTGGTGAATGGATATGTTGAAATAGACACCACCTACAAACTCCTAATCACCAAAGAAATGTGAGCCAATAGAATTCAAAGGTCTACTGAAGGGGTAGCCAATCAGGACGGAGGCATGCAAATGGGGACCTATGCATGCACTCCCAGCGAGAAACACCAACAATGGTTCATGGAGGACGTCACCTCAACTGGTGATGAAACTTCTGGAAGATGGATGTAAATACATTTGTTGTTGAGCTTCCAATATAGAGTAGACCGCAAGTGACTTTTTCCCAGAGTGGCAATGGCTAATACCAGAGGATATCCTTTTAAGGTGAGTGGAAGAAAGATCAGGGACAATGTCAGAGGTAGATATTTTACACAGAGAGTGTTAAGTGCTTAGAATGCACTTTTAGGAGTGTTGGTAGAAGCTAATGTATTAGAGATGTCTAAGAGACTGTTAGATAGGCATATGGATGTCAGAAAAATGGAGGGTTTTGAACTGTGTAAGAGGGAAGAGCGATTGTGGAGTAGATTAAAAGGTCAGCATAATATCATGGGTCAAAGAGCCTGTGCTGTGCTATACTGATCTTTGTTCTATGTTCAATGTCAGTGGTGGCTGCAATCTAACTTTTGCCCCCTTGGCTATAATTGCTTTGCTGTAACAGTGATCGCTCAGTTGGGGTTCGATTCCGAGTGCTTTCTGTAAGGAGTTTGTACGTTCCCCTGTGACTGTGAGGGCTTCCTCCCATATTCCAAAGATGTATGGGGTAAGGTTAGTGAGTCGTGGGCGTGCTACGTATGCGTGGTGACTCTTCTGAGCTGTCCCAGCACATCATTGGACTGTGTCAGTCGTTGACACAAAATGACACATTTTACCGTATGTTTCAATGTTTTTGTAACAAATAAGGGGTTGTTAATGAGTAGGTGTGAAAAAATGGCTTACAGGGCAATGGTAGTTGTTTTTTTTTCAACTGCAGCTCCAAAAGACGGTTAGGATCTCAACTAGAATGTAACACTGGTGACTGCAGCAATCTCTCCATACTACCCTGAAGAATTTGCCTGTGAATGCACATCGATCTCTGAAGTGCAACTTGATACTTGATTCCCACATTGCTCTTTCTCAAAGGAGATTAATGCAGCCACATCTGCCCGGCAAGCTGTGCCTGATACCTAACTGGCAATGATCTAACTTGCATGAATGCCCAATAAATCTGTTTTGTTGGCAACCTTGGTAGAGGAAACAGTGCCAAGAGAACTGTTTGCTCATTTGCAAGTCCTGACAGCAGATATTTAACATGCACTCAAAATTAGAAGGTGAGGATGATGTTGCCTTGCTTTAATGATGAGGGATAAACTATCCAACAATTCAACTTGTATCATTGATATTAGTATTGATATTGGTTTACTATTGTCACGTGTACCTACATACATTGGAAAGCTTATCTTGCTTACTGATTATACAGATGAAATACACACAGTGACCACTCTATGTATCTCCTGTATCCTGTATGTTCATGGTCTTCTGCTGCTGTGGCCCATCATTTTCATGGTTCAATGTGTTGTGCATTCAGAGATGCCCTTCTGCACACCACTGTTGTAACAGATGTTTATTTGAGTTACTGTCGCCTTCCTGTTAGCTGGAACTAGTCTGGCCATTCTCCTCTGACCTCTCTTATTAACAAAGCATTTTCACCCACGGAACTGCCGCTCACTGGATGTTTTTTTTGGTTTTTTACGCCACTCTCTGTAAACTCTAGAGACTGTTGTGCATGAAAACCCCAGGAGATCAGCAGTTTCTGAGATACTTAAACCAACCTGTCCAGCACCAACAATCATTCCATAGTCAAAGTCATTTAGATCACATTTCTTCCCCAATCTGATGTTTGGTTTGAACAACAACTTAATATCTTGACCATGTCTGTATGTTTTTATGCATTGTGTTTCTGCCACATGATTGGCTGATTAGTTATTAGCATTAATGAGCATAATGAAGTGACCACTGACTGTATAGTCACACACAGAACGTAGTTACAATCCAGCACATACAGTTACAAAATAAAATTAGCACAAGTCCTTGGGTGACATGGCCTGAAGATTGACAGGCTGACATAAACTGCGAGGTGCGTGTTTACGTAAGACTGTATAATGTCACTGACACAATTATAATAAAACAAGCAGTCATATAAATATGTGAAACAGCAGCAATAAAATGTGCAAGAGACCAGTGCAGGTTGAAAGTGGGTCTGTGGGTTGGGGAGTTGAGGGATCAGCAGGGCATACAGACAGAGTGAGCATGTGTGCAGGGTGGCAGCAGGGTCAGAGGTTTCTCTGCACACACTTAAGAACACTTTTGGAAATTAGCTTGAGAGAGCTTCCACTGTGAAACAATGCTCTTCACCAAGGGTAGAATGTCTTTCAGCTTCCCTTTAGTTTTTTCTGATCTGTGTAATTAATTCTTTGTGCTTAATTGCTGTGTAGACACGGTGACCGATTCTGCTGCATAAGCAGGCTGTTGCCTGTTTTCTTTGCTGTGCTCAACAAATTCACAGTCTGACTGCCACTAGACCTTCTGGCTGCACTAGTACCAAGTATTTAAGCACTTGTGTCTCGGTATCTCGTGTGGTGCATGAACTATCTTGTCTCCTTCAGATGTGTAATGTCACACTCGGGAGAGATCTTTATCTTTATCCATTTTAACCTGACAGGTGCAGCTTGTCTGACAGGTGTTACAATAAGTTTAAGTGAGCAAACTATCAAATTAGTTGGTTCACCCCAAATGATTTTGGATGGAGTCCAAGTGATGGTGCTACTTCAGCCACTTGATGGCTTGCTTCTTGACCAACCTTCTAGAAAACATCCGTGGCCCAAGGGTGCAATGAACCAGTCTGGGGAAAGCTGAATGGTTTCTTTTTAGATTACATAACTTCTCTCTCACATAGCTCTCAGCTCACATTGATTCTTTACATATTCAGATTCATTTATTTATCATTTGTACTTTGAAACATACAGTGAATTTCATTGTTTGCGCTATGAAAGAACACAACCTAAGAATGCGCTGAGGGCTGTCCACAAGTGTCACCACACATTCCAGCACCAACATTGCATGCCCACCATGTCTGGCGTCGACAGCAGAACAGCAGCAAAACAGCTCCTGCTTCCCAACCACTCATCTACAGTCACACAAAGTCCTCTAACCCCAGGACAGGATGTCTCAGGGCCTTCCTCTGCCTGTGGACATGGACTCTCAGAAACTGGGCTTCCAACAGCTCCGGTGTACTCAGAGAGACTCGCAGACCCACTGACGCTAATTTAAGGTGCCACTTCACTTATCAGCGTATGTTGATCCTTGATTTTTTGAGCAGCAGACTGCAGTCAATAAGGATGTGTAGCAACACTTCTGCCATGATTATCCTCAACATTGGTGCCCTACGATACTGGGTCTTAAAGACCAGCTTTACTCATGACTGTATAGCCAGATTCTGCTCTCTATCCATCCACAACCTTGCAGAAAACTCCACCATAATAAGTTGCATCTTAACAATAGCAAGAGGGAGTACAGGAAGGAGGTAGACATGTGGCACGGTGTCAAAGCAATAACCTTCACATCACATATCAACAAAAGAGCTGGTCGTTGATTTCAGGAAGTGGGGCAGAGCTTATACCCCTGTATTTTTCAATGGAGTTGAGGTGAAGATGGTAGAGAGTTTCAAATTGCTAGGTATAACATCACCAATGGCTTGTCATGGTCCAATGACATAGATGTCATGATCAAGAAAGTACACTAGCAGCTCTACTTCCTCCGAAGGCTCAGAAGAATTTTATTTATTTATTTATTTTTAGTTATAGATACAGCACACTATCAGGCCCTATGAGCCCAACGAGCCAGTGCTTGCTAATTATCCATGTGACCAAGTAACCTACCAATCTGTAAGCGTGGGAGAAAACCAAAGTGCCTGGAGAGAAAAACATACAGGGAGAAGCATTTACAAACAGCTAACCTGGGTCACTGCAGCTGTAATAGCATTACACTAACCGCCAGCTAACATGCCCTCATCATATATCTATTAATCCTGACCAAATGCAGGAGTTCAACTGCAGAGAGCATTCTATCCGAATGCAACTCAGCTCGGTATGGCAACAGCTCTACCCAAGTCCACAAGAAATTGCAGAGAGTTTATCAGGAGAACCAGCTTCCCCTTCATTGACTCTGTCTACACTTCACACTTCCTTGGGAAATCAGCCAACATAATCAATGACCCCTTCCACACTGGTTATTGTCCATTACCCCTCTTTCCATCAGGAAGAGATACAACAGCTCAAAAACAATGCATCACCAACCTCAAGATCAGCTTTTAAATACAAACATCTTTAATGACCCTCCTGCACGATAAAGATCTCTTAGTCTACCTCACCATAACCCTATATCTTACATGTCCATCTGAACTGTACTTTGTCTGCAACTGTAACACTACAATCTATATTCTGTTATTGCATTTCCATTGTATTATCTCAATGCCTGGAAAGGTCTGCGTGGATATCACGTAAAACACATTTCCCTGTGTATCTCAATAAAATGAAACAATAATAAACCAATTACCAATGAGCACCTTTCAATGTGGGACGGGACTGGAGCACCATGTGGTCATGGAGAGAACTTGCACACTCTGCACAAACAGCACCAGAGGTCAGAATTAAACCCAGTCAGTTGTAGTCAGAAGGAGCAGTGCTAAATACTGCATCAGTCTGCTACTTCCACTTTACTTATTCATTATACTCTCTTGACCTCACAGTCCAAGTTCAAGTTCATGTTTAATTATCAGAGAACCATATATGAATAGAGCCAACTGAAACAGCGTTCCTCTGGGGGCAAAGTGAAAAACACAGAACCAACAATCATACACAGCTCCAGTACCCAGCACATATATGATAGGTGTAAATATGCAGTTGAACAAAAAACTATAATACAGCCCGAGTCACTAAGTGGCACATGGTGCATGGATAATTATAGGCAAGAACAAGCGCACAACAGTCCACAGATAAACGCACACACGCACATACGCAATCTGCCTGTCTTCCCCTGAGTGAACACTGGAGAGCAGCACCGATAGGAGGGGCCTGACCCCAATCCAACATGGATGCCACACCTTGGTGCCTCAGGCATCTCCTCTCCTCGGTGGCTGGAACAGGTGAGCCTGCGGCTTGAGGCCCGTTCCATGCTACAACCAAGGCCGCACCGCTCCCCTGCCGTTGGTCTCACTGATAAACCAGTGAACCGGACTTGCAGTATTCCACATTACCGATGTAGAATCTGAGTTATCCTCTTAAAGATTCAAGACTCAAGACTGCTTATTATCATTCTTCAGTACATTAATGTAAAGAATAATGAAATGATTGTTCCTCCATAGATTTAAAGAATTTTAGAGGTGTTGCAAAAGGTCCTCACATCAAAGCATTCCATGCTCCAACAATCTTTGTTTCAATCACTTTCTCTGCAGGGCTCTTTTGCTGGGACATGTTAAATGGAAGGTCCCTTGAGCACTGAAATGACCGCTTCCAGAGGAAAGTTAATGAAACATTTCATAATTTAAATGAACAACACACACAAACTGCTGGAGGAAATAAAGGTTCAAAGTAAATTTATTATCAAAGGAAATATATGTCACCATAAACAAGCCTATTATTCGTTGTCTAGCAGGCATACTTAGTAAACCTAAGAAACATAACAGAATCAATAAAAAGCCGCACCCAACAGAACAAACAAACAGACAATATACAGAAGACAACAAACTGAGCAAATACGAAGGGAAAAAAGAAATAATAAAATAATAATAAATAAATAAGCAATAAATATCAGGAAAATGAGATGAAGAGTCCTTAAAAGTGAGTCCATTAGATTATGGAACATTTCAGCGATAGAGCGATTGCAGTTGAGAGTGAAGTTATCTCCACTGGTTCAAGAGTCTGATGGTTGATGGGGTAATATATGTTCTGAAACTGGTGGTGTGGGTCCTGAGGCTCATTCCTTATGCAACATTGAGATGAAAGCGTGGCCTAAGTGTTGGAGGTCCTTGATGATGGATGTTTCTTTCTTGCGACAGTGCTCCATGTAGATGTGCTCAATGGTGGGGAGGGCTTTGCCAGTGGCGGACTGGGCCACATCCACGACTTTTTGTTGAATTTTCCATTCAAAGACATTGGTGTTTCCATATATTCTCCACCACAAATCTATAGAAGTTTGTCAAAGTTTGAGAAGTCATGTCAAAAGTTCACGTATTTCTAAGGAAGTAGAAGCCTTACAGTGTTTTCTTCATAATTGCACTTATGTTCTGAGCCCAGGACAGATCTTCTGAAATTATAATACCAAGGAATTTGAAGTTGCTGACACTCTCCACTTCTGACCCCTCAATGAGAACTGGCTCATGGACATCTGGTTTCCTCCTCCTGGTCAACAATCAGCTCCTGGGTCCTGCTGACATTGAGTAAGAGGTTGCTGCTAAGGCACGACTCAGCCAGATTTTCATTCTCCCTCCTATATGCTAATTATTCACCTTTTGATTTGGCCTGTGACAGTGGTGTCATGAGCAAGCTTAAATGTGGCATTGGATCTGTGCTTAGCCTCACAGTCATGATAAAATGTGAGTAGAGCAGGGGACTAAGCACACAGCCACGTGGTGCACCTACACTGATGGAGATTGTGGAGGAGATGTTGTTGCCATTCCAAATTGACTGGCGTCTGCAAGTGAGAAAGTCAAGGATCCAATTGCACAAGGAGGTCATGAGGACTAGGTTTTGAAGCTTATTGATTAGTTTTGTAATGATAATAGCATTGAATATGAGCTGTAATCAATAAAGTGCACCCTCAATACATTTGTGCTGTCCAGATTTTCCAGGGTGGAATGAAGAGCCAATTAAATGTCATCTGCAGAGGACCTGTTGTGCTGGTGGGCAAATTGAACTGGATCCAAGTCACTTTTCAGGAAGGAGTTGATATGTTTCATCACCAACCTCTCAAAGCACTTCATCACTGTGGATGTAAGTGCAACTGGGTGATAGTCATTGAGGCAGATCACCATGCTCTTCTCAGGCACCGGTACAATTGAAACCCGTTGAAGCAGGTGGGTACCTCAGACTGCCAAAGCAAGAGGTTAAGGACATCGCTGAACATAGCAGCCAGCTGATCAGCACAGGTCTTTAGTACTCAGCCAGCTACCCCATCTGGGCCGAGTGCTTTCCATGGGTTCACCTTCCTGAAGGATGCTCTCACATCCGCCTCAAAGACTGAAATCACAGGGTCATCAGGAGTTGTGAGAATTTGTGATGGTTCCTCAGTGTTTTGATGGTCAAAGCGAGCACAAAAGGCATTGAGCTCATGTGGGCGAAAAGCCTTGCTGCCACCTATGTGGCTTGGTTTCACTTTGTAGGAGGCGATACCATTCAAGCCCTGCCACAGCTGTCGAGCATCCTTCAGTGATTCAAGTTTAGTCCAGCATTGCCTCTTCACCCATGGGATAGCTTTCTGGAGATTCTGCCTGGACCTCTTGTATCTTACTTGGTCATTAGACCTGAAAGTCTCTAATCAGGCCCTCAGCAGATTATGGATCTCATTATTCATCCAAGGATTCTGGTTGGGAAGGACTGTGGGAACACACTTGTCTACAACTGCTTCTATAAAATCTGTGACATCTATGGTGTATTAACTCAGATACTCTAATGTGTCTTTGAAATGGCCAGTCCACTCACTCATAGCAATCCCATAGCTGCTCCTGTACTTCCCACATCCAACTATTTTATGGTCCTAACCTATATGCAGGTGGGAGAAAGACAGCCAAGTGATCTGATTTCCTAAAATGTGTTCTGGGCATGGAATGATAGGCATTCACTATCTTATTATAACAGTATGTTAGGACCCCTGGAGCTGGAGATTATATGCTGTTGGTAATTGTTCAGAAATTTCTTCAAACAAGCCTGATTCAAGTCCTTGACTCTGGTTTGAAATGCATTGGGGTGGACTGTTTCTTGTTTGGTGATAGCAGCATTCAATATCTTGAGTGCCTGATTAACGTTGGCTTTTGGTTGTATGTAAGCTCAGCAGGTCAGACAACATCTACGCAAATGAATAAACAGTTGATGTTTTGGGCTGAGAAACTTCAGTCCTGTTGCTCTAGATTTCCAGCATTGACAGAACCTCTTGCACCCATAATTTCAAAACACCCTTCAGTGAAAGGAAATAGGGCATAACCAGAAAATATTGGAAATACTCAGCAAGTCAGGCAGTATCTGTGGAAATAGAAACAGAAATGGTAAAAAGGTCTTAATCTATATATTAACGGATTCTCTTCCTACAGATGCCTGATCTGATGAGTGTTTTAAGCAGCTTCTGTTTTTATTTGCAGAGTATGCATATTTTTGATTTTCATTCATGTAAGCTGTGCTGGCTGTTTGGAGGAACCACCCAAGGTCTCGGTCTGAAATGTCGACTGTTTATTCATTTCCATAGATGCTGCCTGACCTGCTGAGTTTCTCCAGCATTTTGTGTGTATTACATTGGATTTCCAGCATCTGCAGAATCTCTAGTGCTTATGAAAAGAAAAAATATTAGCCATTTTGTGGTTTAGAACAAAAATCAGCAAAATGGCCCTGTTCACAATCCTTAAGTGGGAGCTCAATATTTTCCATTGGCAAAATTCCAGCCTTGGACTCTCTGAGACTTCACAGACCCACTCTAGCATGGTGGAAATGAAGAGTTATGAGTTGTGTAGGAGGTAAGAACTAGATTGAGTATTGAGTGGGTTTACATTGCTCAGCACAATATTGTAGGCCAACGAGAGCAGACTGTGCTGCACTGATCATTGTTCTGGATGATACACTGCTTTTGATTTACCTTTCCTGCCAGTGATTTGCAGATGGTGAGGAGAGGGTTTTGGTTATATACAGTATCTCTCATACCTTATGTTGGTCATCTGCGTCTCTGAAGTGTATCAAGGATCAAGGATCAAGGATCAGGGATCAATTTTTTTTTACCATATACATTTACATATAGTAGGAATTTATTGTGGTGATATTCAGGGTGTGGCATGCAACCAAAAAAACAACATTCAGTGATTATAAAGAAGAAGGATTATATAAAATAATGCTAGAAATATGGATATAGAATAAAATATGCATAAATACACAAACACCAGCATGTACGTACAATGTTAACAGCTTTATAAAAAGTGGTTTCAAGTGTTTGCAGTGCAGTGTAATGATTCAGGTAATAGATAGGATGTGGGGAGAGTTGCTCACTAGAATGATTGATCAGATTAACTGCCTGGGGGAAGAACTTTTAAGATATGGTATAGGGATCACTGCTACCAGATTGAGCATGAACTTGGTGTGAGGGTGTCAAGTGTTGGTCCTTCAGTACTGCATTCCAGGGTTGGTGTAAATGTTGTGTGGCCCACTCGAGGCAGTATTGCACTTTGGCTGCCTTTACTGAGTGTGACGAGAGTACACATAGATTAAGATGTTAGCTGTCCTGTGCTGACACCAGTGGGATCAGCAGTTGGTCTGCCACCTGTCTTCAGGAGAAAGAGAGATAAGGAAAACAATGGAGCAGCATTTGGAGATGTTAATGAAGGGACGGAAGGAGAGCTGTCAAGATCGGCTCCCCTTTGAACCTGAACTGTTTGAAGTGATGGACAGGCGATACCCCAGCAGGGGGATAAAAAGGGACAGGTTCGCTAAGGCAGGACACACACGACACCCTGAGGTAACGAGACCCTGGAAGTGGTGCGTCTCCCACAAGTCGGTGGGAGTTTTTGGAGGGCTGATCGTGGGACCAAGCCATAGAAGCACAGGGTGGAAAGGAACGATCGGCAGGAACCTGGTGTGTGTCCACCCTTGTCTGGGTGCCGGGTTCACCGCTGAGGAAAGATCGTATCTGGAAACGGAGGGGTCACAGTCGGTGACCTCAGAAGACATCACAACGGGCTCGCCCAACAGCTGACTGCGAAGAATATCGAAGGTCTGTGTGGAAGTCGTTTGAATATTCATTCATTTTTGCTCTCTCTCTCCTTCCCCCCACTGTCCATCACCACGGCAGTGATTACTGTGAACTGAACTGAACTCAATTGAACTGATGCGTCACTTTGAAACTGGTCAGTTACCCCTAGACGGTGATAGAGCTTGATTGATCCTATTATCCTAGTTTCTGTGTACATGTGTGTTTATCATTGCTGAACTGTTGTATTCATTATCCTTTTGATTAGAGTACTGTGTTGTTTATTTCTTTAATAAAACTTTCTTAGTTCCAATAATCCAGACTCCAACTGAGTGATCCATTTCTGCTGGTTTGGCAACCCAGTTACGGGGTACGTAACATGAGAAGGAGCTTCTTGAAATGGAAAGACATTCACGTTTTCATGACACTTATCATGAATCTTCGTTGGCAAGAGGCAGTATTATGTCACAGGATTTCTAGACTTTCCTACAGTTGCAAAAAATGTTTTAATGCACTTGGTTGCATGTATTTGAATATTAATAGACTTGCTTTGAGCGGCCTCATAGATAGCTAGCTGCTGGGTTAGGTTTGCTCCGAGGCAAAGGGGAATGATTTGAGTACCAATAGTTGCCTCCTATTTTTATTGTGGAGGAAAAGCAGTATCAAGGCATCAGAGAGACATCAGACTGCAAAACCCTACAGAGGATAGTAAAAACACTGAGAGGATTACCGGGATCTTCCTTCCCTCTATTTCTGTCATTTTCCGAGAGCATTGTAAATGAAGGGCCAAAAGCATTGCTGAGGATCCCTACCACCCATCCCACAATCTCTTTAACCCACTGCCATCAGGAAGGAGGTACAGGAGCATCAGGACTATGACTGCCAGGCTGGGTAACAGCTTCTTCCCTCAGGCTGTGAAACTCATGAATACAGTTACCATTGAGGTCTTGTCACCTGGACAGTGAGCTGCTCACTGTTTACTGTGGTGTTTACAGTTTACCATTTACCTGTACTGCACACTGTGTGTGTACTTTGAATCATATTTTATTGACTTGTTTATGGTAATATTTTGTTTTATATGCTGTGTGTGATATCCGTTTGGTAGCTACACTGTTGTCTGGAGAACCGTTGTTTTGTTTATGTTGTATATATGTCCGTACAGGTGACAATAAACTTGAATTTGGACATGAGATTATTTGAGATTAGGATGAACAAGGGAAACATGCTCTGCAGAAGATGGTCATGCTCGGTCAAAGGATCACCAAGGAAGCTGTGCCAGCACACAAGCAAAGATAATGGAGGCCAGACAGCCCATAGAGCCTCTACCATCACTTCCTGAAGTCCAGACTGTTCTACCTGTTAACCCTGTTGACACAACTTCTCTCTGTGCACTGAACACTGTTCTTCAGCAAGAACACTTGAGCTCCGATGAAAGGTTGAAAGCCATAAGCATTAACCTATCCCAGAACATAGAACAGTAGATTACAGTACAGGCCTTTTGGCCCACAGTGCTGTGACAATCTTATAAACTACTCCATGATCTATCTAACCCTTCCCTCCCACATAGCCCTCCATGTCCTTTTCAACCATGTAAGAATCTCAAATCTCCCTAATCTATCTGCTTCTACCTCTAGCCCGTGAGTGTGTTCCATGTACTTACCATTCTCTGTGTTAAAAACATCCTCCTATACTTTCCTCCAATCACCTTAGATTACACCTGCTTGTATGAGCCATCTCTACCCAGGGAAAAAGACACTGCTGTCCACTATGTCTATGTTTCCTATCATCCTACGCATCTCTGCCAAATCACCTCTCATCCTCTTTTACTGCAAAGAGCCCTAGTTTTCTCAACCTCTCCTTAAAGGACATACTCTCTAATCCAGGCAGCATCCAAGTAAACCTCCTCTGCACCCTCTCTAAAACTTCCATATTCTTCCTATAATGAGGTGATTGGAACTGAATTTAAGATTGTCATAGCCAAGAGGGGTGGATAGTGAGGATAATTTCCGCTACCTATTAAATGCTCCCAATGGTGTGCATCTCAAGTAGCCTTTGACAACCAAGTCCAGCTCCTGGCCTTCATGTGTGGCTCAGCTAAGAAGCCTGGCGGAACCATTTCTACTGACAGGAGAAGGGGCAAAGACGGGTTACTGGTGCCTTAAAACCAGTTGCTTCTGGCAGACGGGGCTCATCAGCTGTCTTTAGCAGTTCATCCAGGAGAAGGAAAACTCTGATCTCAAACCTCTGCTACCTTGTGGCTATACCCATTCAGAGGGATGTCTTTGGTAGTAAAGCCTGCGCACCTCTGAAGAGAGATTAAGAGCCTGAGATAACGTACTCAGGTTCACCAATTGTGTAGAAAAGGCAGTGACTCACGGCAGTTTGGAGCTTTGAACAGCACTCAATCAGTGTTCAGTATTGATAGGCAAAAACAAATTAAAGTAAGGTGGGGGCAAGCAGAGTGGCTATTGTCGGAGTGGCCATTCTCGGAGTGGAGAGAGCTGGAGTGGGGATTTTGAGTCTTCAGCTCTTCGAGGCTTCAGCAAGAGGATGCAAGCAAACTGTAGGTAGAGTTTACTGCTCTTCCTTCTTTATATTTGGTCAGTTAGAATAGTAGAGATGCCAGGCAAGATGTGGGAAGAGATGGAAACCACTACTGTCCCTGAAGACTACACCTGCGAGGAGTGGATCCAGCTGCAGTTTCTAACACTCTGCATTAAGGAGCTGGAGCTGGAACTGGATGAGCTCCGGATCATTCAGGAGGGTGAAGGGGAGATAGATAGGACATATAGAGAGGCATTTACACCTATTGTGCTGGACACAGGAGACTGGGTGACAGGCAGGAAGGGAAAAGAGGCAAAGCAGCCTGTGCAGAATATTCCTATATCCAACCCCCTCATCAGCAGCTATACCACATTGGATACTGTTGGGCGATGACCTAGCAGAGGAAAGTCACAGCGGGAAGGGAGAAGAAGACATGAGTTGTAGTGATAGGAGATTCATTAGGGAATCAGAAAGGAGGTTCTGTGGATGAGAACAAGTTTCTCGATGGTATATTGCCCCCCTGCCCCCCCCAGGTGACAGAGTCCAAGACATTTCCAATCGAGTCCTCAGCATTTTAACTGGCAGGGTGAACAGCCAGAGATGGTGGTCCATGTAGATTCCAATGACATGGGCAGGAAGAGTGATGAGGTTCTGCAAAGTGAATTTAGGGAGTTAGGTGCTAAGTTAAAAACAGGACCTCCAGGCTGTGATCTCAGGATTGCTACCCATGTCACATGCCAGTTAGACCAGAAATAGGAAGATTATACAGTTTACAATGTGACTACGCAGTTGGTGTAGGAGGGAGGATATAAGGTTTTTGGATCATTGGGCGCTCTTCCAGGGAATATGGGACCTATACAGAAGAGACGGTTTGCACCTGAACTGGAAGGGGACTAGTATCATATAACCATATAACAATTACAGCACAGAAACAGGCCATCTCGGCCCTTCTAGTCCGTGCCGAACTCTTACTCTCACCTAGTCCCACCAACCTGCACTCAGCCCATAACCCTCCATTCCTTTCCTGTCCATTTAACCTTAAATGACAACATCGAAGCTGCCTCAACCACTTCTGCTGGAAACTTGTTCCACACAGCTACCACTCTCTGAGTAAAGAAGTTCCCCCTCATGTTACCCCTAAACTTTTGCCCTTTAGCTCTCAACTCATGCCCTCTTGTTTGAATCTCCCCTACTCTCAATGGAAAAAGCCTATCCAAGTCAACTCTATCTATCCCCCTCATAATTTTACCTCCATCAAGTCCCCCCTCAACCTTCTATGCTCCAAAAAATAAAGACCCAACTTGTTCAACCTTTTTCTGTAACTTAGGAGATGAAACCCAGGTAACATTCTAGTAAATCTTCCCTGTACTCTCTCAGATTTGTTGACATTTTTCCTATAATTCCTGGCTGGAAGGTTTGCTGGTGCTACATAGAGGGATTTTAAGCGTAGTTGCACGGGCATGGGAACCAGCGCACCAGAACAGTTAGTGGGGAAAATGTCATTATGATCAGGAATCAAAAGGTTGAGCTTGGTGGGACTAATGTCCTGAGCCGCATATATTTCAATGCAAGATGTATCGTAGGAAAGGCGGCTGAGCTCAGCGCATGAATCAACATATAGAATTATAATATTGTAGCCATTAGTGAGACTTGGTTGCAAGAGGGGTAGGACTGGCAGCTCAGTGTTCCAGGGTTCCATTTATTTTAGACATGATAGCGTGGGAGGGATTAAAGGAGGAGAGTTGGCAATACTAGTCAGCAAAAATGCCTCAGCAGTGCGCAGTCAGGACACACCAGAGAGCACGACTATTGAGGTGTTATGGGCAGAACTGAGAAATAAGTTTGTGTAGGGGAACACTTTGCATCCAGCAATCATAATGCCATCAGTTTCAAAGTAAGTATGCAAAAAGATAGGTCCGTGGGTTGAGATTCCAAATTGGAGAAAGGCCAATTTTGATGGAATCATAAAGGATTTGGCAAATGTGAATTGGGTGAGGTTGTTTTCTGGAGAAAGTGTACTTGGTAAGTGGGAAGCCTTCAAAAGTGAAATCTGAGAGTACAAAGCTTGTATGTGCCTGTCAGAATAAAAGGTAAAGGTAACAGATGTAGAGAACCTTGGTTTTCAAGAGGTATTACGGCCCTGGTTAAGAAAAAAAGGAATTGCATAGCAGGTGTAGTCAGGTAGGAACAAATGAGGTTCTGACGGAGTACAAGAAATGCAGGAAAACACTTCAAAAAGAAATCTGGAGGGCTAAATGAGATTGCCTTGGCAGACAAGGTGAAGAAGAATCCTAAGGGATTCCAAAGATATGTTAAGAGCAAAAGGATTGCGAGAGACAAAATTAGTCCTCTGGAAGGTCAGAATGGTAATCCATAGGTGGAGCCAAAGGAGATGGAGGAGATCTTAAATAATTCTTTTGTACCTGACAGACACAGAATCTATAGAAGTGAGGCAAAGCCAAATCAACTTAATGGATTCTGCACAGAGTACAGAGGAGGTGATGTTTGCTGTCCTGAGGCAAATCACGGTGGAGAAATCCGCAGGGTCTGACAAGGTGTTCTGGGGAGGTAAGTGCCAAAATTGCTAAAACCCTAGCAGAGATATTTGAATGATACTTAGCAACAGGTGAGGTACCAGAGAATTGGAGGATAGCCGATGTTGTTCTGCTGTTAAAGAAAGGCTTTAAAAATAAACCAGGAAATTATAGGCCTGTGAGCCTGATATCAGTTGTGGGAAAGTTACTGAAAAGTTTACTGAGAGATCTGATATATAAGTATTTGGATAGACATGGACTGATTAAGGACAGTCAGCATAGCCTCATGCATTGTAGGTCATATCTAACCAGTCTTATAGTTTTTCAAGGAAATTACCATGAAAATGGATAAAGGCCAGGCAGTGGATGTTGCCTATATGAATGTTAGTAAGGCATTTGACCAGGTCCAGCATGGGAGGTTGGTCTGATTGTTCAACAGCTCAGCATTCAAGATGAGGTAGCAAACTGGATTAGACTTTGGCTTTGTGGGAGAAGCCAGAGATGGTAGTAGATGGCTGCCTCTCTGACTGGAGGCCTGTGACTAGTGGAGTGCCGCAGGGATCGATGCTGGGTCCATCGTTGTTTGTCATCTATAGCGGCGATCTGGATGATACTGTGGTAAACTGGACCAGCAAATTTGTAGACAACACTAAGATTGGGGATGTTGTGGACAGCAAGAAAGACCATGGCGGCTTGCAGTGGGATTTGGACCGGCAGACAAGAGCAAAGTGTTGCTCTTCGGTGGGACCAATCAGGGTAAGCCTTACACAGTGAATGGTAGAACAAGGGGAATACAGGTCCATAATCTGTTGTAAGTGGTGTCACAGATAGAAAGGGTCGTACAGTAAATTCTTGTCAGATTGCCCTTCATAAGTCAAAGTACTGAGTCCAGAAATGGGATGTTATGTTAAAGCATAAGACATAAGAGCAGAATTAGACCATTCATTCCATCAAATCTGCTTGCCATTCCCTCATGACTGATCCTGGATCCCAATCAATCCCATACACCTGCTTTCTCACCAGATCCTTTGATGCCTTAACTAATCAGGAAACTATCAACTTCTGCTTTAAATATATCCACGGACTTTGCCTCCAACACAGTTTGTGGCAGAGTATTCCACAGATTCACTATTCTCTGGCTAAAAAGATTCCTCCTTACCTCCGTTCTAAAAGGTCGCCCCTCAATTTTAATGCTATGTCCTTAAGTTCTGGATACCCCCACTACAGGAAAAATCCTCTCCACATCCACCCTATCTAGTCCTTTCAACATTCGGTAGGTTTCAATGAGATCCCCCTCCCCCCACCCCGTGTTCTTCTAAATTCCAATGAGTACAGGCCCAAAGCTGCAAAATTCTCCTCATATGTTAATCCCTTCATTCCTGGAATCAACATAGTAAACCTCCTCTGGACTCTCTCTGATGACAACACATCTTTTCTGAGATACGGGGCCCAAAACTGTTGACAATACTCCAAGTGCAGTCTGACTAGTGTCTTATAAGGACTCAGCATTATCTCCTTGCTTTTATATTCTATTCCCCTTGCAATGAATGCCAACATTGCATTTGCCTTCTTTATCACAGACTCAACCAGTGAATTAACCTTTGGGAGTCTTGCATGAGGACCCCTAAGTCCCTCTGCACCTCTGATGTTTGCACTTTCTCCCAACTTAGATAATAGTCCACACTATTGTTCCTTTCACCAAAATGCATTATCATCTATTTCCACCTGCCACTTTTTTGCCCATTCTTCCAATTTGTTAAGTACTGCTGCAATCACATTGCTTCCTTAGCACTACCCACCCCTTCACCTATCTTTGTTTCATCCACAAACTTTGCCACAAAGCCAATCGATTCCATTACCCAAATTATTGACAAACAATGTGAAAAGTAGCAGTCCCGGTATTAACTGCTGAGGAACATCAGTACTCATTGAAAGCCAACCAGAACAGTCCCCTGTTTATTCCCACTCGCTGCCTCCTGCCTGTCAGCCATTCCCCTGTCCATTCCAGCATGTTGTACAATACATTGGTGAGGCCTAATATGGAGTATTGTGTGCAGTTTTAGTCACCTGCCTACAGGAAAGATGCAGATAAGGTTGAAAGAGTACAGAGTAAATTTACAATGATGTTGCCGGGTCTGGAGAACCTGAGTTATAAGGAAATATTGAAAAGTTTGAATTTCCTTATGGGGTATGGATAGGGTAAATACAAGCAGGTATTTTCCAATGAGGTTGGGTAGGACTACAACTAGAGTTCATGGGTTAAGGGTGAACAGTGAGAAGTTTAAGAGGAGCATGAAGGGGTTCTTCTTCAATCTGAGGGTTATGAAAGCATGGAGTGAGCTTATGAACTGAGTTATAAGAAAAGAAATAATAAAGTTTTATACAACACACATAAAAGTTGCTGGTGAATGCAGCAGGCCAGGCAGCATCTATAGGAAGAGGTACAGTCAACGTTTCAGGCCGAGACTCTTCGTCAGAACTAACTGAAAGGAGAGCTAGTAAGAGATTTGAAAGTAGGAGGGGGAGGGAGAGATCTGAAATGATAGGAGAAGACAGGAGGGGGAGGGATGGAGCCAAGAGCTGGACAGGTGATTGGCAAAAGGGATATGAGAGGATCATGGGACAGGAGGCCCAGGGAGAAAGAAAAGGGGGAGGGGGGTGAAACCCAGAGGATGGGTAAGAGGTATAGTGAGAGGGACAGAGGGAGAAAAAGGAGAGAGAGAAAAAGAATGTGTGTATATAAATAAATAATGGATGGGGTAGGAGGGGGAGGTGAGGCATTAGTGGAAGTTTTATAATAATAATTTAAATGTAATAAAGTTTTATTTATTTTATTTTTTAACTTTAATAAAGTTTTATACAACTTTATTCCTTTGAACACAGAAGATTGAGGGGAGATTTGATAGTTGTATACAAAATTATGAGAATTTTAGATAATGCAATTGCAAACAGGCTTTTTCCACTGAGCTCAGGTGGGATTACAACCAGAGCTCATGTGCAAAAGGTGAAAGATGAAAAGTTTAAGGGGAACTTGAAGGGAAACTCTTCACTCAGAGGGTTGTGAGAGTGTGGAATGAGCTGCCAGCACAACTGGTGTATGTGAGCTCAATTTCAATAATTAAGAGAAGTTTGGATACGTACATGCACGGTAGGGGTATAGAGGGCTATGGTCCCGGTGCAGGCTGATGGGAGTAGGCATTTTTAATGGTTTGGCACAGACTAGATGGGCTGAAGGATCTGTTTCTGTGCTGTACTTTTGTTTGGCTCTATGTCAGAAGGATAAATCAGGATCTGGAGTCTTTAACGCAGTCCTATGTTGAATTCAACACTGAACTGCATTTCCTGCGACACCACTGGTGTCAAACTGTATCAGTCTCTGCCATTCCTTTGGATTCATGGAGAGGGAGAACCTGCTGCATTGGCAACATCTTACTCTCCATCTTGTACTGCCTTGGCTTGCGTATCATGTAGACGGCTGGGACACAACATCCATGGTTGATCCCAAGCAATGGAGGGTTTCACAACTGAATATGATACTCTAAATGTGGCCTAACCAGAGTCTTATGGAGCTGCAAAATGTCCTTGCACCAATCTCAAAGTGGAGTTTATTGTCAAATGCACAAGTACATATGTGGACAGTTAAGTATATCTTCACGGATGCTGTCTGACCTGCTCCACCTAGAAGGGCTTAGGCAGAAACGGGCGAGGCAAGGAAGGTTTGGTATTCTTTTTTGTTGTTATTTGAGGAGAGGGGCAGTATGAGTGTGAGGGCAGCTTGCTGTTCTCGGTGCTGGATATGGGAGGTCCTGGAGTCTCCCAGCCTCCCAAACGTCCACATCTGCGCCTGGTGCATCGAGCTGCAGCTCCTAAGGGACCGCGTTAGGGAACTGGAGCTGCAGCTCGATGGCCTTCGTCTGGTCAGGGAGAGTGAGGAGTTGATAGAGAGGAGTTACAGGCAGGTAGTCACTCCGGGGCCACGGGAGGCAGACAAGTGGATCACGGTTAGGAGGGGGAAGGGGAAGAGTCAGGTACTAGAGAGTACCCCAGCGGCTGTGCCCCTTGACAATAAGTACTCCTGTTTGAGTACTATTAGGGGGGAAAGCTTACCTGGGGGAAGCAACAGTGGCCTTGCCTCCGGCACTGAGTCCGGCCCTGTAGCTCAGAAGGGTAGGGAAAGGAAGAGGAGGGCAGTGGTAATAGGGGACTCGATAGGCGATTCTGTGGATGCAGTCAGGAGACCTGGATGGTAGTTTGCCTCCCTGGTGCCAGGGTCCGGGATGTTTCTGATCGTGTCCAAGATATCCTGAAGTGGGAGGGTGAGGAGCCAGAGGTCGTGGTACATATAGGTACCAATGACATAGGTAGGAAAAGGGAAGAGGTCCTGAAGGGAATATATAGGGAGTTAGGAAGGGAGTTGAGAAGAAGGACCGCAAAGGTAGTAATCTCGGGATTACTGCCTGTGCCACGCGACAGTGAGAGTAGGAATGCGATGAGGTGGAGGATAATTGGTGGCTGAGGGATTGGAGCAGGGGGCAGGGATTCAAGTTTTTGGATCATTGGGACCTTTTTTGGCACAGGCGTGACCTGTACAAAAAGGACGGGTTACACTTGAATCCTAGGGGGACCAATATCCTGGTGGGGAGATTTGTGAGGGCTACTGAGGTGACTTTAAACTAGAATGGTTGGGGGGTGGGAATCAAATTAAAGAGGCTAGGCGAGAGGAGGTTAGTTCACAACAGGGGAATGGGAACCAGTGCAGAGAGACAGAGGGGTGTAAAGTGAGGGTAGAAGCAAAAAGTAGTAAGGTGAATAGTAAAAGTGGCAGGCTGGCAAATCCAGGGCAAAAATCAAAAAGGGCTACTTTTCAACATAATTGTATGAGGGCTAAGAGTGTTGTAAAAGCAAGCCTGAAGGCTTTGTGTGTCAATGCAAGGAGCATTCGTAACAAGGTGGATGAATTAAAGGTACAGATTGTTATTAATGAATATGATATAGTTGGGATCACAGAGACATGGGTCCAGGGTGACCAAGGATGGGAGCTCAACATTGAAGGATATTCAATATTCAGGAGGGATAGGCATGAAAGAAAAGGAGGTGGGGTAGCATTGCTGGTTAGAGAGGAGATTAACACAATAGAAAGGAAGGGCATTAGCCGGGAGGAGGTGGAATCGATATGGGTAGATCTGCATAACACTTAGGGGCAGAAAACACTGGTGGGAGTTGAATACAGGCCACCTAACAGTAGTAGTGAGGTCGGAGATGGTATTAAACAGGAAATTAGAAATGCGTACAATAAAGGAACAGCAGTTATAATGGGTGACTTCAATCTACATGTAGATTGGGTGAACAAAATTGGTAAGGGTGCTGAGGAAGAGGATTTCTTGGAATGTATGCGGGATGGTTTTTTGAACCAACATGTCGAGGAACTAACTAGAGAACAGGCTATTCTAGACTGTGTATTGAGCAATACGGAAGGGTTAATTAGCAAACTTGTCGTGAGAGGCCCCTTGGGTAAGAGTGACCATAGTATGGTGGAATTCTTCATTAAGATGGAGAGTGACATAGTTAATTCAGAAACAAAGGTTCTGAACTTAAAGAAGGGTAACTTTGAAGTTATGAGATGTGAATTAGCTAAGATAGACTGGTAAATGATACTTAAAGGGTTGACGGTGGATATGCAATGGCAAGTATTTAAAGATTGCATGGATGAACCACAACAATTGTTCATCCCAGTTTGGCAAAAGAATAAATCAGGGAAGGTAGTGCACCCGTGGCTGACAAGGGAAATTAGGAATAGTGTTAATTCCAAAGAAAAAGCATACAAATTAGCCAGAAAAAGCTGCTCACCTGAGGACTGGGAGAAATTCAGAGTCCAGCAGAGGAGGACAAAGGGCTTAATTAGGAAAGGGAAAAAAGATTATGAGAGAAAACTGGTAGGGAACATAAAAACTGACTGTAAAAGCTTTTATAGTTATGTGAAAAGAAAAAGATTGGTTAAGACAAATGTAGGTCCCCTACAGACAGAAACAGGTGAACTGATTATGGGGAACAAGGACATGGCAGACGAATTGAATAACTGCTTTGGTTCTGTCTTCACTAAGGAGGACATAAATAATATTCCGGAAATAGTAGGGGACAGAGGGTCTAGTGAGATGGAGGAACTGAGGGAAATGCATGTTAGTAGGGAAGTGGTGTTAGGTAAATTGAAGGGATTAAAGGCAGATGAATCCCTAGGGCCAGATGGTCTGCATCCCAGAGTGCTTAAGGAAGTAGCCCAAGAAATAGTGGATGCATCAGTGATAATTTTTCAAAACTCTTTAGATTCTGGACTAGTTCCTGAGGATTGGAGGGTGGCTAATGTAACACCGCTTTTTAAAAAAGGAGGGAGAGAGAAACCGGGGAATTATAGACCAGTTAGCCTAACATCGGTGGCAGGGAAAATGCTAGAGTCAGTTATCAAAGATGTGATAACAGCACATTTGGAAAGCGGTGAAATGATCGGACAAAGTCAGCATGGATTTGTGAAAGGAAAATCATGTCTGACGAATCTCATAGAATTTTTTGAGGATGTAACTAGTAGAGTGGATAGGGGAGAACCAGTGGATGTGGTATATTTGGATTTTCAAAAGGCTTTTGACAAAGTCCCACACAGGAGATTAGTGTGCAAACTTAAAGCACACAGTATTGGTGGTAAGGTATTGATGTGAATAGAGAATTGGTTGGCAGACAGGAAGCAAAGAGTGGGAATAAACAGGACCTTTTCAGAATGGCAGGCAGTGACTAGTGGGGTACCGCAAGGCTCAGTGCTGGGACCCCAGTTGTTTACAATATTAATGACTTAGATGAGGGAATTAAATGCAGCATCTCCAAGTTTGCGGATGACACGAAGCTGGGTGGCAGTGTTAGCTGTGAGGAGGATGCTAAGAGGGTGCAGGGTGACTTGGATAGTTAGGTGAGTGGGCAAATTCATGGCAGATGTAATTTAATGTGGATAAATATGAGGTTATCCACATTGGTGGCAAAAACAGGAAAACAGATTATTATCTGAATGGTGGCCGATTAGGAAAAGGGGAGGTACAACGAGACCTGGGTGTCATTATACACCAGTCATTGAAAGTGGTCATGCAGGTACAGCAGGCAGTGAAAAAGGCGAATGGTATGCTGGCATTTATAGTGAGAGGATTCGAGTACAGGAGCAGGGAGGTACTACTGCAGTTGTACAAGGCCTTGGTGAGACCACACCTGGAGTATTGTGTGAAGTTTTGGTCCCCTAATCTGAGGAAAGACATTCTTGCCATAGAGGGAGTACAAAGAAGGTTCACCAGATTGATTCCTGGGATGGCGAGACTTTCATATGATGAAAGACTGGATCGACTAGGCTTATACTCATTGGAATTTAGAAGATTGACGGGGGGATCTTATTGAAACGTATAAAATCCTAAAGGGATTGGACAGGCTAGATGCAGGAAGATCGTTCCCGATGTTGGGGAAGTCCAGAACGAGGGGTCACAGTTTAAGGATAAAGGGGAAGCCTTTTAGGACAGAGATAAGTAAAACTTCTTCACACAGAGAGTGGTGAATCTGTGGAATTCTCTGCCACAGGAAACTGTTGAGGCCAGTTCATTGGCTATGTTTAAGAGGGAGTTAGATATGGCCCTTGTGGCTAAAGGGATCAGGGGGTATGGAGGGGAGGCTGGTACAGGGTTCTGAGTTGGATGACCAGCCATGATCATACTGAATGGCGGTGCAGGCTCGAAGGGCCGAATGGCCTACTCCTGCGTCTATTTTCTATGTTTCTAAGTTTCTATGACTCTTGATCTCACAATATGCCTCAATATAATCTTACACCTTACTGTCAGTCTGCACTGCACCTTCTGTGTAATGTGACGCATTATTCTGCTTTCCATCATCCACTTGTACCAGCTTAAGGCACTGGAGTGATGAAATGATCAGAATGGGCGGCATGCAAAACAAACTTTTTCACTATACATCGGGATATGTGACAACTTTACTAATTTTTCTTACTGGGTATCTCCAACACTTTCTATTTTCATCTCAAATTCTGAGCGTATCCGGCTTTTTATTTTCATTTTAACATTGAAGAAGGTCCAGAGAAGGCTTATGCGAATGATTCTGGGAATGAAGGGGTTAATGTATGAAGGGCATTTGATAGTTCTGGGCCTGTAATCAGTGACGTTTAGAGGAAAAAGGGGGGAGTCTCATTGAAATCTATCGAATATTACAAGAACTAGATAGAGTGGACATGCAGAGGATGTTTCCTATAGTGGGAGGAGTCTACTTTTTTATTATTATAGAATAGGACCACTATTTTATCATTTCCCATCAGTCACCTTATGTAGAGCCTATTGTCACTTTATGGACTTGCAATCAATCTACAGTATATATGGAAGCCATCTGATGCATTTCTAGCTACTGTGTTTTTATTATAACTATATTATATCTTTATCTTTTGTAGGGTTTTTTTGAGCTGTGTCAGATCCAGAGTAACAATTATATCATTCTCCTTTAAATTTGTACATTGGAATTTACATTAAACCAATCTTGAATCTTGAATCTTGAAGCCCAGGCAGATAGGTCGGGCTGGGGTGGGGGAACCATTGTATAAAAAACCCTTTTCAGGTAAAGATCAACAATACAATTGCCTTTTCAATTATTTCTTGCACGCATTCACCAACTTTTATTGACTTCTGTCCTGGGACCCTTAAATCTGATTTGCTTCTCCGTGCTTCCATTCTGTTAGCAGGCTCATAAATGTAGTTGAAACAGTAACGGTGATCACCATTCATATTTCATCCAATGGCTATTGATCATATTTATTTTGCAACTGCAGAGAGATGAAAGAAATCTTCCAGTTGGACTTTTGATCTGGTAGATGCAGTAAATGTATAAACTCAGTGGCCATTTTATTAGATACCTCCTACACCAAATAAAGTGACCACTGTGTGGTTTCCACTGCTGTAGCCCATCCACTTCAAGGTTTGAAGTGTTGTGCGTTCATAGATGCTTTTCTGCAGACCACTGTTGTAACACATGGTTATCTGACTTACAAGAGGTGATTGATAAGTTCGTGGCCTAAGGTAGAAGGAGTCAGTTTTAGAAAACCCAGCACATTTATTTTTCCTACATTTACACACTTAGTCCTGCAGTCATGGGGCATATGGATCCCTTCTTTGTAGAAGTCGGCATCTTGGACCTCCAGAAAGTGGTCCACAGCAGGGGTGATTGATAAGTTTGTGGCCTAGGGTAGAAGGAGATGAGTTATTAATTTCAAACTTTCTGCATTTTCACTCAAAGAGTTGAACTGCACGTGCGTGTAACAAGAGCTGTATAACTCATCTCCTTCTACCCAAGGCCACAAACTTATCAATCACCCCTACTGTGGACCACCTGGGGGTCCAAGATGCTCTCGTTACATGCACGTGCAGTTCAACTCTTTTATAAAATATAAAAATAGTAAAAATTAGTAAATATTAAAAATTTAAATTATAAATCATAAATAGAAAATAGAAAAATGGAAAGTATGGTAGTGCAAAAAAACCGAGAGGCAGGTCTGGATATTTGCAGGGTACAGCCCAGATCCGGGTCAGGATCCATTCAGCAGTCTTATCACAGTTGGAAAGAAGCTGTTCCCAAATCTGGCCGTACGAGCCTTCAAGTTCCTGAGCCTTCTCCCGGAGGGAAGAGGGATGAAAAGTGTATTGGCTGGGTGGGTCATTTCCTTGATTATCCTGGCAGCACTGCTCTGACAGCGTGCGGTGTAAAGTGAGTCCACGGACGGAAGACTGGTTTGTGTGATGTGCTGCGCTGTGTTCACGATCTTCTGCAGCTTCTTTCGGTCTTGGACAGGACAACTTCCATACCAGGTTGTGATGCACCTGAGAAGAAAGTTTTCTTGCTCCATTCCTGTAAACTCTAGACACTGTTGTGCATGAGCATAGAACAGTGCAGCACAGTGCAGGCCTCTTGAGCCACTATGATGCACCGACCTTTTAACCTACTCTCAGATCAAGCTAACCCTTCCTTCCACATAACCCTCCATTTTTCTTTCACTCATGTTCCCTTCTAAGTCTCTAAAATATCCATTGTGTATCTGCATCTACTGCTACCATGGCAGGGTGTTCCACACACTCGCCACTCTGCAGTCAGACCTGGTGAGTGTTTCCAATATTTTCTGTTTCTACTCCTTAATATTCATTACAGTTCAGTATCATGCACCTCGCACCATGCTGTCCGAGGAATTGCTTAAAATATGCTCCAGCACTGATGCTAATCTGTCCAAAAAATAATTCAGATTTACATTGCAAATGACAGAATTCAGAATTAGAATCAAATGAATTCTCAGCCTTAGAGTTAATGGACTTTCTTGCTGATAGAATATTCGATCTGTAGTCTCCTTAATGAACCCTTCATACAGTCCATTATTATACCAGTAACAAGTTTCCTATGAATATGTAAAGTGGCCAATTTCTGGTCTACCTCTAGTAATTCGCATTAATAATATAAGAGACTGCTTTTGATCTGCTCAAGTGTGAAATTGTAATTATAATCTTTATAATCCTTTGCCAATTGGAGAGCAATCTGAGACAATTTGATTTTTCCCCCAGTAAGATAGTTCAGCTTGTAACTATTCAGCATGGAGTAGTTCTGATTACAAAATAAATGAGAGTGAAATAAGAAAAAAAATTAGACTGTGCCCAAAAACACAGTGTAATGCAGGACAAGGAGAGGAAAGACTGGAGATTGAAGTTGCAAAGGCTTGGGTGTGATACTAAGGATTACTATGCTAGGCTAGCAAGCCAAACTAACAAACTATTGCCACCAACATGATTAAGATAGATTAAAGATTAGGTCATCTTTATTTTGTCACATGTACAGTACATCAAAATACACATTGGAATGCATTGTTTTCCATGGACAACCAACAACAGAGGATTGTCCTGGGGGCAGCCCACAAATGTCGCCAGGCTCCCAGGGCTACACTCACTCACCCTATCTGTGAGTCTTTGGGATGAGAGGAGACCAGAGCACCTGGAGGAAACCCACGTTGTCACAGGGACAATATGCAACCTCCTGAGAGACAATGGCGGGAATTGTACCCCGACAGGTGGTAGCTGGCACTGTAAAGTGATCGTGCTAACCATCATGCCACCATGCTGCCTCACACAGTGTAGTAACAGAACTTACGTTCAGTCGATTAATTAGTCCGAACAACAAAGTGAAAATGCAGCAGACTTCAGTGCAAGGATATTTGATGCAGGTTCCCAGTTCCTTTACTCTGACAGATGCTGCTTGATCCATTGAGCTTTTCCTGCAGATTGTTTGTTGATCCTAAATATAAATATATTGGCATCACTGTGGAGTAGTGGCTAGTGGAACACTATTGCAGAGCCAGGAACCTGGGTTCAGTTCTGCTGTTGTCTCAAAGGTAGGGAGGGAGGAATCAGGCAGAGCCTCTTTTGTTCCTGCACATTGGAGGTTCCCTTCCTGGCCATAATACAAACACTCAGAATTTTTTTCCATAGTACTGTATATCTGTAGGAATTTGTCAGAGTCTTCAATGATCTTCTTAAATGTCCTACCTACAGTGCTATTACCTGCTTTAAATGTAAATGTTAATCTGTTTCTGCATGCATGCCAATATGAAAAGTACTGGTCCTTAAATGGGGGAAAATCCGAGGTCTAGCTGGCACAACCTTGGCAGGAAATGCAGCCTGGTCCTTATTTTTCGTATAGAACATAGAACAGTACAGCACAGATGCTTTGAACGACAATGTTGTGCCAAGACAATTAAACTCAAGGTTGAAAGTTCAAGGTAAATTTATTATCAAAGTATATACAGTGGCATGCAAAAGTTTGGGCACCCTGGTCAAAATTTCTGTTACTGTGAATAGCTAAGCGAGTGAAAGATGATCTGATTTCCAAAAGGCATGAAGTTAAAGATGACACATTTCTTTAATATTTTAAACAAGATTACTTTTTTATTTCCATCTTTTGCAGTTTCAAAATAACAAAAAAGGAAAGGGGCCCGAAGTGAAAGTTTGGGCACTCTGCATGGTCAGTACTTAGTAATACCCCCTTTGGCAAGTATCACAGCTTGTAAACGCTTTCTGTAGCCAGCTAAAAGTCTTTCAGTTCTTGTTTGGGGGATTTTCGCCCATTCTTCCTTGCAAAAGGCTTCCACTTCTGTGAGATTCTTGGGCTGTCTTGCATGCACTGTTCTTTTGAGGTCTATCCACAGATTTTCGATGATGTTTAGATGGGGGGACTTTGAGGGCCATGGCAAAACCTTCAGCGTGCGCCTCTTGAGGTAGTCCATTGTGGATTTTGAGGTGTGTTTATGATCATTATCCTGTTGTAGAAGCCAGCTTCTTTTCACCTTCAGCTTTTTTACAAATGGTGTGATGTTTGCTTCCAGAAATTGCTGGTATATGATTGAATTCATTCTTCCCTCTACCAGTGAAATGTTCCCCGTGCCACTGGCTGCAACACAAGCCCAAAGCATGATCGATCCACCCCCATGCTTAACAGTTGGAGAGGTGTTCTTTTCATGAAATTCTGCACCCTTTTTTCTCCAAACATACCTCTGCTCGTTGTGGCCAAAAAGTTCTATTTTAACTTCATCAGTCCACAGGACTTGTTTCCAAAATGCATTAGGCTTATTTAGGTGTTCCTTTGCAAACTTCTGACGCTGAATTTTGTGGTGATGACGCAGGAAAGGTTTTCTTCTGATGACTGTTCCATGAAGGTCAAATTTGTGCAGGTGTCGCTGCACAGTAGAACAGTGCACCACCACTCCAGAGTCTACTAATCTTCCTGAAGGTCCTTTGCAGTCAAACAGGGGTTTTGATTTGCCTTTCTAGCAATCCTACGAGCAGTTCTCTCAGAAAGTTTTCTTGGTCTTCCAGACCTCAACTTGACCTCCATCATTCCTGTTAACTGCCATTTCTTAATTACATTACGAACTGAGGAAATGGCTACCTGAAAACGCTTTGTTATCTTCTTACAGCTTTCTCCTGCTTTGTGGGCATCATTTATTTTAATTTTCAGAGTGCTAGGCAGCTGCTTAGAGGAGCCCATGGCTGCTGATTGTTGGGGCAAGGTTTGAGAAGTCAAGGTATTTATAAAGCTTTGAAATTTGCATCACCTGGCCTTTCCTAATGATGACTGTGAATAAGCCATAGACCTAACAAGCTAATTAAGATCTGAAAACTTGGTAAAAGTTATCTGAGAGCTCAAATATTTTGGGGTGCACAAGCTTTTGCACGGTTCCCCTTTCCTTTTTTCCACTATAAAATTGTACAAAACAAAAATAGTACACTAATCTTGCTTCAGCTGGTGGTATAGTGGCATCAGCACTGGACTGCGGAATAGAGGTTCCAAAGTTCAAACCCAGCCGGCTCTCCCCGGCATACTTTCCATCCATGCGGGGTTAAGAGGGGGCGATCTCTTCGAAAAAAAACTTACCAGACAGAAGGCAATGGCAAACTACTGCTGTAACTTGCCTCGTATGCGAATTCCAACTACGTCAGAACAGCGTGGAAGGAACTGTCCGCTACCCGGTAAAATTCCGGATGCAACCTACATTATTATTATTAATCTTGCTTAAAATGTTGAAAAGAATGTTTCATCTTTAACTTTATGACTTTTGGAGATCAGTTCATCTTCTACTCACTTAACAATTCACAGTAACAGAAATTTTGACCGGGGTGCCCAAACTTTTACATGCCACTGTATATGTACGGAGCTGAAATTCATTTTCTTACAGGCATTCACAGTAAATACAAGAAACATAATAGAACCAATGAAAGACCCCGTCTAACCCAACAAGCTGTGCAGAATTCTAATAGGTAACTAAACTAAACCTTTCTGCCTACACAATGTCCATATCCTTCCATTTCCCTCACATTCATGTGCATATCTAAATGCCTCTTAAAAGTCCCTCATGTATTTGCCTTTAATACCACCCTAGGCAGTGCATTCCAGGCACCCATTCCTCTCTGTGTAAAACAACTTGCCCCCAACATCTCATTTGCATTTATTTCCTCTCACCTTAAATATATCCCCTCTGGTATTAGGCATTTCAACTCTGGCTATCTATTCTGTCTGTTCTTCTCAATCTTATAAAGCTCTATCAGATCTGCCTTCAGCCTCTGTCACTCCAGAAAAAGAGACTGTCTGTCTTCTCTCTCTATGCCTCTCATAATCTTATAAATGTCTATCAGACCTCAATCATGTATTGACTGCATGATGAATGCTGGCTTGAATGCTGGAAGAAATTCCCAACAGTGCTTCGAATATGCCATTATAGACCCTCATCCTCTGACACACTCAGCATTTGCAAGAGTCCCATTAACATTGGGGAAAGGTAACATCAATCATGAAACGCTTACAATAATGAACTGTTAATGCTTCTCAAGCAGCCAGTGAGCTACTTAGCTGTTATGAATGTTGAAAAGTTCAATAATCCTGCTGTAGAATGAGCAGCCTGTGGGGAAAATTTCTGAATGCCAACGAAAAAAAGGCCAGTTTAATGATGAGCGCTTGCAAGAGATGCTGAGGTCAATAAGCCCATATTTCATCAGGAGGAATTTTGCATGCAAGAAAGAATGAATTACTGCTTTATGAACTGGGTGTCCAGTCCAAGTACGCAAAATTTTGAGGGGTTATAGATAGGGTAAATGCCAGTAGGCTTTTTTCCACTGAGGTTGGGTGAGACTAGAACTAGAGGTAGCATACACAAAATGCTGGAGGAACTCAGAGGGCCAGGCAACATATATGGAAAAGGGTACAGTCGACATTTTGGGGATTTCCAGCATCTGCAGATTTTCTCTTGTTTGTGGCTAGAACTAGAGGTCACAGGTTCAGGGTGAAAGGAGAAATATTTAAGGGGAACCTAAGTGAGAATTTCTTCAGTGGGTGTTGCGAGTGTGGAATGAGATGCCAACAATAGTGGTGGATATGGGGTTGATTTTGACATTTAAGGCAAATCCATAAATATGCAGACGGGAGGGTTATGGAGGCTGTGGTTCAGGTGCAGGTCAATGGAACTAGGCAGAATAATAGTTCAGCATGGACTAGTTGATTTGAGTGTCCTGTTTCTGTGCTGTAGGGTTTTATGACTCTATGACATTACAAATGCACAATGGTTAGCCATTAATATTGCTGTACATTTGGAGGCAAAGAACACCTACTTCCTGTACCTATAAAGGGGCCAGTGAGTGTATGTTCAAAGTTTACAAAGTTCATTTATTATCAATGTATGCAATTCTGAAATTCTGATTTCATTGATGATCAGCATGATCATCAACTACCAAATCTCTCCTCTCCGCTCAAAACGCGAACAAAAACGGAACAGGCACAGCAACCCCCAAACCTTCCACCCCGCCCAGCCCCCGGCCACTACACAACGAAACAAGAAAGAACAAGCGTAAAACTCAGAATATAAAAAAATGGTAAGACTGGAATAAGGTACATAGTCCGAGTCCAAACCCAAAATGCAGAAAGCTTGGGTAACATTCTCTGGGCACAGTGGCAGGCCTTTCCCTCTGTGGCAGCAGAGTGATGCCACTTGTGATCAAAAGGCAGTCTCCTCTCTCCGGAGCAGAGTGATCCTGCCAGAAATCAAAAGGCAGTCTCCCCTCTCCATAGTAGAACAATCCCACCAACAATCAAAAGATAGTATCCCCTCTCCTCAGCAATCGAAAGGCAGTCTCCCCTCTCCGGAGCAGAGTGATCCCACCAGCAATCAAAAGGCAGGCAGTTAGTTCTCACCCTCCAAATTCACCACAATGTTTCAATCTCTCTCATCACTTTAATCGGCGCACAATGGATGCTTTAAACGGCAAAACTGGGGCAAACATCATCTCACGCCCCGTCCCACAGCTTTCCTGCCACGAGGTTCCCACATGCTGCCTCTGCCTCCTGGAATCCTCTCGGAGTCTGCAGAGCACTGAAACACCCAAACAATCTTCGAACTGTAAATCACAGGCTCCAACAGTTCCAGAATCACATTCAGGATGAAAAATGAAGGTAAAAGACATTAGAGAAGTGAAATATATGATTTCATGAAATATATATTTGTGGTCTTCTGCTGCGGTAGCCTATCCACTCCAAGATTTGATGTGTTGTGCATTCAGAGATGCTCTTCTGCACACCACTGCTGGAGAATATGGTTATTTGAGTTACTATCACCTTCCATTTGGTTTAAACCAGTCCAGCCATTCTCCTCTGACATATCTCATTAACAAGACGATTTCACCCACTGGCCTGCCACTCACAGAACGTTATTTTTTTTGTTTCTCGCTCCATTCTCTGTAAACTCCAGGGACGGTTGTGCATGAAAATCGGAGGAAGTCAGCAATTTCTGAGATACTCAAATCACCCCATCTGGCACCAGCGATCTTTCACGATCAAAGTCACTTAGATTACATTTCCTCCCCATTCTGATATTTGGTCTGAACAACAACTGAACCTCTTGACCATGTGCATGCTTTTAGGCACTGAGTTGCTGCTACATGATAGGCTGATTAAATATTTGTATTAACAAGCAGATGCGCAGCTGCACCTAATAAAGTGGCCACTGAATGTATAGCCATGCTTGAAAAATATAGAAGTTTTTACATTTAAACTTGTTGAACCAATAGGATCAACAGCAACATTTTCTATTTACATTGCACCTCCAATGCAGCATTTAAAACAACATTTAATATGGTTGTTCTTAAAAACAGAAGATTTAACATGATAAGGCAAAACACAAAAAAAAATGGCAGAGATGTGAGGAAGGCTATCAAAGGATTCAGTAGGATAAATAACAGTTGGAAATGTGGACGAAAACATAGAAGATGGGGTTTAATCCAGATAAATGCTGGGAGTTGCATCTTATTTATTTATTTATTGATTGATTGATTTATTGAGCTATAGCATGGGATAGGCCCTTCCGTCCCTTTGAGCCATGTTGCTCAGCAACCCCCCCCCCGCCATTTAATCCTAGCCTAATCATGGGACAATTTACAATGACCAATGAACCCACTAACCATTATGTCTTTGAACTGTGGGAGGAAACCATAGCATCCAAAGGAAACCCATGTGCTCACAGGTATGAAGTACAAACTCCTTACAGACTGTGCCAGAGTTAAAAGCTGAGCTCCTGAATGCCCTAAGCTGTATTAGTGTTCTCTAACCGCTATGCTACCATGATACCAATTTGGGAGATCAAATGTTGAAAGGAAAGTATACAGTCAATGGCAAAACCTTAAGGAGCATTGGTATACAGTGGGAACTTGGGATGCCAGTTCATAGATCCTTGAAATTGAACACGCAAGTAGACAGAGAGGTAAAGATTGCATAGGAATGCAGGTCTTTATTGGGTGAGCACTGAGTATGAAAGTTGGGAAGTCATGCTACAGTTGTATAAAACTTATATGGACCACATTTGGAGTACTAAATGCATTTCTGGTTGCCACATTACACAATGGATGTGGAGGCTTTGAAGATTATGCAGAAGAGATCAACAGTCCATGAAATTCAGGATATTGCCTGGACTGAAGAGTATTTGCTTTAAAGAGTACTGTAGTTTGATAGGCTTGGACTGTTTCCAAGGGGTGTTGGGAGCTGATGGGGTGAACTGACAGAAGTACATAAAATTTATTAAGATAGATAACCAAAAACACAAGAGGTTATGCAGATGCTGGAAATCCAGAGTAATAAACACCAAAATACAGGAGGAAGTCAGCAGGTCAGACAACGCCTGTGGAAAAGAATAAAGAGTCAATGTTTTCGGACCAGATCCTTCATCATGACTGAGGAGGAAGGGGGAATATGCCTGAATAAAACCATGGAGGGAGGGGAAAGAGGCTAGCTGAAAGGTGGGTGGGAAATGTCAAGGGCTGGAGAAGAAGGAATCAGGTAGGAGAGGAGAGTGGACAGTGGGACAAAGGAAAGGAGGAAGGGACCCAGGAGAAGGTAATAGGCAGATGAGAAGAATTGAAAGGTCAGAGTGGAGAATGGTGGGGGTGGGGTGGATTTTGCTCATCGGAAGGAGAAATTGATATTCATGCCATCAGGTTGGAGGGTACCCAGTTGGAATTTAAAGAGTTGCTCCACCACCCTGAGGGTGGCCTCATGTCCATGGATCGACACATCAGAACAGGAATGGGAATTAAAATGTCTGGCCATAGGGGAGTCCTGCTTGTGACAGACTGTGCAGAGGTGCCTGACGAAGCAGTGTCCCAATTTACGACAGTTCTCACCAATGTAGAGAAGGCTGCATCCGGAGTACCGGACACAGCAGATTTGAAAGTGAAGTGTTGCCAAAAACGGCCTTTTTCCAGCGTGGAAATGTTAAATACTGGATGCGAAAGCCGTATGGTAAAGGGTCCAGGGCAGATGATGGAAGCTGATGTGCTAGCAATGTTTAAAAGGTGTTTAATCAGGCACATAAACAGGGAATGAAAAGATGCAGGGCATATTCAAGAATCAAGATTGTTTAATATAATTTCTAATACACAACCGTAAAGGAGAATGAAATACTCTGCATCCGATGCAGCACAAAAACCAATGAGATAATGAATAAAATAATTTAAAAAACTCACAATAGATATAAATACACCAGATTGCTTATATACATTCATTGATTGTCCATAAACTGCTGCTAGGCTGCACATAATGTGACTGACAGGAAATAATAAAGTTGAGTTGGAGTTAGTGGGTGGAGGTGTTGATCAGTCTCACTGCTTGGGGAAAGTATCAGTTTTTGAGTCCAGTAGTCCTGGCATGGATGCCACATAGCCTCTTTCCTGATGGAAGTGAGATTAACAGTCCATGAGTGTGAGATCCTTCATGATGTTACTGGCCCTTTTACATTTCCTTTCTGTATGTATGTTCTCGATAGCAGGGAGGCTAGTTCCAGAGATACATTGGGCAGTTTTGACTACCCATTGTAGAGCCTTCCTGCTTGCTGCAGTGCAGTTTCCATACCAAGCTGTGATGCAGATTGTTAGGATGCTCTCAACAGCACATCTAGAATGACCTGAGTATGGATGTGTAAAGCCCAGCTCTCTTAAGCCTCTTCATAAAGTTGACGGATCAGGTGTATGCAAACAGAACAAGTTATTGTAATTGGGCATTATGGACGGCATAGATGCTCCATTTTGTGCCAAATGGCCTGTTCTTGCGCAGTATTGTTGTATGTCTTTGAGAGCATTGTTGAAGGAAGAGCTGTGTAGTGTATATGGATTTCAGCAAGGCATTTGATAAGGTACCCCATGCAGGCTTATTGAGAAAGTAAGGAGGCATGGGATCCAAGGAGTCATTGTTTTGTGGATCCAGAACTGGCTTGCCCACAGAAGGCAAAGAGTGGTTGTAGTCGGTTCATATTCTGCATGAAGGTCAGTGACCAGTGGTGTGCCTCAGGGATCTGTTCCAGGCCCCTTAAGGCTAATTTATACCTGTGTGTACGGGCTACGCCGTAGCCCTGATTTATACTTTTGCATAGCCCTACACCATAGCGAGCAAGCGTAGTTGTGTCTGCATTGCTCTGCAATTCACCGCCAAAACACTAGTTGGCGATGGGGTTTCTATGCCACTGTATTGAGTTTCTTCGTGAGAGACATGGACGAGGAAATGCATTTCAAATATTTTCAGATGTCGGCAGGTAGATTTGACGATTTGGTTCATCGTCTCCAACCACTGATTTCCCATCAGTGTACAGATATGACGGAGAAAAGCAACCGGAAATGCGTAGGAGGAAATGAGATGCTACCAAGTGGACCAATCACAGTTGTTGTGGTCTGCGTCGCCGCGACGCGTGAGTTACATTTTTGGGGAGGTGCACATCACCCTACGGTGTACGGTACAGCATAGGGTATGCAGTACCTACGGTGTACATTTGACGCAGAAGTATAAATGGGCTTTACTCTTTGTGATTTTTATAAGTGACCTGTATGAGGAAGTGGATGGATGGGTTGGTAAGTTTGCTGATGACACAAAGGTTGGAGGTGTTGTGGACAGCATGGAGGGCTGTCAGAGGTAACATCAGGACATTGACAGAATGCAAAACCTGGCTGAGAAGTGGCAGATGGTGTTCAACCCAGATAAGTGTGAGGTGGTTCATTTTGGTAGGTCAAATATGATGGCAGAATATAGTATTAATGGTAAGACTCTTGGCAGTGTGGAGGATCAGAGGGTTCTTGGGGTCCGAGTCCATAGGACGCTCAAAGCTGCTGCGCAGGTTGACTCTGTGGTTAAGAAGCTGTGACATACGGTGTATTGGCCTTCATTAATAATGGAATTGAATTTAGGAGCCGAGAGCTAATGTTGCAGCTATATAGGACCCTGGTCAACCGCACTTGGAGTACTGTGCTCAGTTCTGCTCGCCTCACGACAGGAAGGATACGGAAGCCATAGACAGGGTGCAGAGGAGATTTACAAGGATGTTGCCTGGATTGGGGAGCATGCCTTATGAAAACAGTTTGAGTGAACTCGGCCTTTTCTCCTTGGAACGACGGAGGATGAGAGGTGACCTGATAGAGGTGCATAAGATAATGAGAGGCATTGATCGTGTGGATAGTCAGAGGCTTTTTCCCAGGGCCGAAATAGTTGCCACAAGAGGACACAGGTTTAAGGTGCTGGGGAGTAGGTACAGAGGAGATGTCAGGGGTAGGTTTTTTACTCAGAGAGTGGTGAGTGCGTGGAATGGGCTTCCAGCAACGGTGGTGTGGGCGGATACGATAGGGTCTTTTGAGAGACTTTTGGATAGGTACATGGAGCTTAGAAAAATAGAGGGCAATGGGGAAGTCTAGTAATTTCTAAGGCAGGGACATGTTCGGCACAAATTTGTGGGACGAAGGGCCTTTGTTGTGCTGTAGGCTTTCTATGTTTCTATGTTGATCTTCATAAGAATTGTAATTTTGGGTAAAATATATAAGAACGAGGAATATTCCACTTTTATGGAGTTAGAATCTGCTAAGTACTTGGAGAGATGGTGGAAATAGTGTCAGTGAAGGTTTTCGAAAGGGAGTTGGAGACACTTTAGGAGCAATAATTTTCATTTTAAATCTTTTTTATTAATTATTATTGAAAATCAACAAAAAATACATTAAAGTAATCAAGTCAACATGTCAATATGTACAATAAGAATTAAATTATCAAATAACTGATTAACAAAGCTAAACAATATATCAATAATAATAAGAAAAAATAAAATATTAAAACTATTTTTTTTGGAAAAGAGAAAGAAAGAAAAAAGAACCCCTACTAACTAAAACAAAAAAAAAACCCTACTAACAGAAATTTTCAGCACCTTGTGGAAAGTATGAGCAGTGAAACTTGTGGATCTACTTAAGTGTCAAGCAGCCTCAAGGGATGTAAAGCACCCTTTAAATGATTAAATGATGCCATAACGTTTCATTACTGCTATTGTCTGAAGCACAAAACAAGGAAGAAACTTAGAACTGTTAGAAAGGCAGATTCAAGGGACAGTAAAAGGGAAAAGGAAGGCAGTGGATAGATGGGTGTTTGTCAGTCTCATATCAAGATGCAAAGGCTTCTGGAATATAAGAAAGCTTATTGTTTTAAAGTTACACAGCAGAGAAATAGACCCTTCATCCCAGCTCATCAAGACTGACCAAAGTGACTTCCATAAGACATAGGAGTAGAATTATACTTTTCAGCTCATTGAGTCTACTCTACCATTCCATCAAGGCTGATTTATTTTCCCTCTCATCCCAACTCTCCTGCCTTCTTCCTGTAACTTTTGATGCCCTTATTAATCAGGAACCCACCAACCCTCACTTTAAATACGCTCTATGATTTGGCCTCCACAGCCGTCCGTAGTAGTGAATTTCACAGATTCACCACCCTCTGGCTAAAGAAATTCCTCCTCACCTCTGCTCTAAAGAGATGTCCTTGTTTAAAGAGGTACACTGAGCTTGCAGTCAATGCACAACAAGGTAGCTAGAAAGCAAGGGTCCAACCCGTCGAAGTAGGCTGCAGAGGATTTGTAGCCACATCAACATCAAGACTACTCTGGGAGTTGGGAGTGCGAGGGAAGACACACCAACAAGCAGTCAAAGACCTCTCCAGAGCTGCTGAAAAGGATAGTCAGTGGCTCTGGATGAAGAGAAAGGATTCCATCTGGGCCCCCAAGTGAGTAAAAGGCATCGAGGGTGTGATCCCAGGAAGCCGGGATTCATTGCTGAACCCCCCGGAGGTATCGTGGGCCTATCAGTGAAACACTGAGGAAAGAGGGTGCCCACTAGATAACCCAGAAGATGCCACCACTCCCTTGGCCACCCCACAGAGTCTAGGCAGCACGTCTCAGGACTGCAAGTAAGGGATATTAACATCTAGTCCTATTAGCACAGTTATACAACACAGAAATGGACCCATTGGCCAGCTCATCCACATACACCAAATTGCCTTCCACTTGCCTGCATTTTTCACATATCGCACTAGGCATTTCTTACCCATTTACTCATCTACACATCTTTTAAATGTTGTAATTACACCATCTTTGCTGGCAGTTCATTCCATCTTCCCATATTCTGTGTGGAAAATCTTACTGTTCAGGCCCCTCTGAAATCTTTTCCTTCTCACTTAAACCATATGACCTCTGGTTTTAGACTCCCATACCCTGGGAAAAAGACTGTGACCATTTATCGTATACCCCTCATGATCTGCACATTAGCACAGCAGTTTGTGTAACTCCATTAAAGCATCAGCGAGCTGTGTTCATTTTTCCACTTTCTGTAAGGAGTTGGTACACTTATGACTGCATGAGTTTCTTCCGGGTGCTGTGGTTTCATCCCACGTTCCAAAGATGTATGGGTTTGTTGGTTAATTGGTCTAATGGGTGTAATTAGGCAGTGTGAGCTGCTGAGCCAGGCAGGCATGTAAACATACTGTATCTCTGAATTAAAATAAAAATATCCGGCCACACTTCTTCCTCATTCACTCCAGGAAGAACAGTCACAGCTTATCCAGTCTCTCCTGCCCTCAAGCCCTCTAGTCCCGCCAACAGACTTGTGAATCTTTTGTACACTCTCTTGAGCTTAACCACATCCTTCCTATAGCATTAACTGACACTTGCATCATACACCAGGGTGCTCTCTACTGTTACTAGCCAGGATCAGATGTCATCAGGTAGTGCCCAAACTTCATAGAGTGTTTTAACCCTTAACCACCACATTCTCCAGTTGGCAGGTCAACAGTCGTGGCCAAGTCACTGTCCATCTGCTCCGTGCTTCCAGCTCAACTCCTCTCACCTGCTCCATATCCAGCAATAGGCTCTTTCTACTTCCTCCCCCGTCCTGCAAGCTGCTTGGTTATTGCTCTTTTCATCAAGGCCCAGAGCAAACAGCAACCTCCATGCCGACCTCACCGGACCCTCTACAGCTGATCTCCATAGGGAGCAGCCACGTCTGCCATCCCTTGTCCCTACACTCCTGGACCGAAGGCTGGTACTTCAGGGCCTTCCGCTCATCCTTCCTCCCATGGTACACTGAGCTCCGCCAGGATGATCTTCTTGTCTTCAGTGGACCACAGTACGCTGTCTGTTCGAAGGGTGGTTTGCACCATGTCTGGGAACTGCAGCTTCCTCCCCACATCGACCTTCATGTCCCATGGTTTGACAGTTTACAGCAGACTGGATTTAGGCCTCTTTGATATGACTGGCGTGGCCCTGTCCTTGATGAAAATGATTGCCCTGTTTGCCTCTCTGCCAGCTGGTCTCTTTTTACACCTCTCTTGCTCCAGTGTGTCAGCAGAGGACCTTGTCGAGGTGCCACCTAGACCGTTCTTACGTTAAAGCTGTTTTGCATCCTGACAGCGTGCCAGTGATCCCCGCTGACCACAAATGGTCCTCTCTCAGCCCCCAAGTGTACGGAGAGTACACGGACCGCAGGCGGAAAGAAACGCAGAAGGGCTCCACTCTCTAAAGCTCTGCCTAAGTGATTTTGCGCTTGGGAAGATCATGTTTCGTCGAAATGCCCTGTGACCCCAACAACCACTTTTCGTCCTCACAGTTCCATACCTTGGCCTGGACCATGTCACACCTATCTCTTGCACTCCCCCATTGTTGGAAGTGTACAGAGCCGAGGCCTTGCCATCCCTGCATGTGTTGCCAATGACCTCTCTCAATTGCAGGAAGCTCACTGCCTGGGTCTGTGGCTGAGTTGGTGACCCACATTCGGCCTGATCGTGTTGGAACTCCTGGTTGATTTATTAGCTTGACGTCGGAGCCCCTCAGTGTTAAAACAACTCTACACTTTGCCACCTTGAATTCCTTCACTGTTGATGACAATGGGAGCTGTAGCTGGCCTGATCACCGAAGAAAAACTTGGATGGATCACCAGCCATTGACTTTCCTCTTGATGCCTTCTACAGTGGTCACGGAGAACTCATACACCATGAAAAGCCAAGTCCGCCTTGGTAGAAGACCATGTTGGTACAGCCGTGTCTTAAATTTACAAGGGAGTCTGGTTTTGTCGATCTTCTTCAGCCTCTCTTCAATCTGCTTTGCAGTGTTGGTGACGTTGGCGCTCTCTGTCATTGCTGCATTAAACCATTTTCCAAGACACTTCACTGGGTTGTCCTCTGTAGATGGAATGACTTCTCCCTGTACTTGAAGACTGAACTTGCTAGTAACCTTGCCCTTTCTGATCGCCATGCATCTGTACTCCCTGGCCTTGGAGGTCATCCTGCCCCAGATAGCTACGTTATCCAGGGTTTCCAATACCCATTTTGCTTGGACGCGGGTTACTGTGGTGTCATCCATGATCCCCCGTATTGCAGGTTGTCGGATGCCGGGCTCCTGCGCTGGGCCTCGGGTTACGTCTGCTGCTGCTGATATGAGGAGGTTCATGCCCATGACAAACAAGATGGGGGAGACGGCACAGCCGGCTGGAATCACATTTTGGAGGTCTCGCCAGCTGGTTGTAAACTGGGCTGAAGTGGTGTACTTGAAACCTCCAAGGTAGCTGATGAATATGTCTTGTGTCACTGGCAGGATACGGTAGTGGTCCAGGCCAACCTGGATGAGGACATCTAGAATTGATCTGTAGGCATTGGCTAGGTCTAACCAGGCAACTGTTAGGTCGACTTTCTTCTGCCTGGCCTCGTGGATCAATCTGATGGTTATTGAGGTGTGTTCAAGGAACCCAGAAGGATCTGGGATGCTTCCTTTCTGGATGGATGTGTTGATATGGTGGTTCTCCATCAAGTAAGAAGTTAGCCTTCTTGCAAGCACCAGGAAGAATATCTTGCACTCCACACTAAGGAGGGAGATTGTTCTTAACTGGGTGGTTGTGGAGGAATCTTCTTCCTTGAGAACAAAACATCCTTCAGCCATTTTTCAGCTTGGTAGGATAGAGCCTTTGGTCCAAATCTTCCTTATTATCTTCCAGAACCTCCAGAGGAGCTTTGGGCATTTCTATGTATCTTGTAAGGCAGGGATCCCCAACCTATTTTGCACCGCGAACCAGTTTAGTATTGACAATATTCTTGCAGACTGGCGGACGGAGGTGGGGGTGGGTGTTCATATAGGGTTGAACTCACCTGAACATGTCTTCTACATTTAGGGTTGCCAACTTTCTCACTCCCGAATAAGGGACAAAAGTAGCAGTCAAATCCCGGGACACTTTACCCGAGAAAAGCCTACCATGACCATGAAGCCTTTGCGCTGGCACCCGTGTGCGCATGCGTGACATACACATGTGATGTGCACATGACCATGAAGCCTTTGCGCTGGCACCCGTGTGCACATGCATGACATACACATGTGATGTGCACATGTGCGTACCTGCTGATTTTTTTCCCCACAAATCGGTTTTGCTTCATCTTCCCGATTATACTCTACATACATTACTTCTACTTTATATAGGCTGTGTACTTATCATATCATTCCTGCTTTTACTATACGTTAGAGTTATTTTCGGTTTTATGTGTTATTTGGTCTGATTTGTTAGGTTATTTTTTGGGTCTGGGAACGCTGAAAAATTTTTCCCATATAAATTAATGGTAATTGTTTCTTCGCTTTACGCCATTTCGGCACGAAAGGTTTCATAGGAACGCTCTACCTTAGTGGGGGAAATACGGGACAAGGGCGGTCCCCTATGGGACAAACCAGTTTAGCCCAATATACCGATGTCCTGGCAAATATGGGACAGTTGGCAGCCCTATGTTCAAGTTCAACAGTGTGTGACAGGGAATGAGGAAGGTGCATATCGTTTCCTCGCGGCCCGGTAGCGCATGTTTTGCGGCCCGGTACTGGTCCGTGGCCGGGTGGTTGGGGACCGCTGTTGTCAGGTGTACCACTTGGTTCTGGGGCCACAGGTGACTTTGCTCTCTTGATGATATCTTGGACCACCTGCCACGTGGGCTCTGCGCACATTCAGCTCAGTTGCGGGACTTTTGGATTGATTTCTAGTCCCTGATTCCTATGTGGATTGCTGTGTGATTCCTGCAGAAATTCTTCCACCTCCTGCTTTGAGCTGGTTAGGGTGCCACGTTTTCGCTGGCTGAAAAGAGCTCTGGTGAACCTGAATGGGTTTTTAACAAACTGCGCTCTCCTTCTCTCTTCGCATTCACAGATGCTGCACCCTCTTGGGGTTGTACAGCTGGTTTAAGATCCCCTTTCTTCTCCATTGGGCCAAATCACTCTTTAGAACACAATGGCTGTGAGGGAGTCGATTTGCCTGTAGACAGGTCCTGCTGATGTAGCCTCCAAGATGCAATGCAGGCCGTCATTGATCTGCTTCCAAGATACATTGTTTGATGATTTAGGCCATCTGATCCTCTCTTTCCTTGATGAATGGGTTCGGTGTCAGAGAGGGCACTCACTTGGTCATTTCTTTGGCACTGAGGCAGCTCAGGTGAGGGGGTAGACTTTCAGTTCTATGGAGTGCTTTGTGGCTGGAGTTCTCCATTTCTCACTGGATGTGCATTGCACTTTGGTTGCCTTCATTCCACAGCTGGACCTGCTTTGTTGTATCTTGAAGTCGTTGATGTTTTTGCGGATTTTGCCACAATGGCACTTTGCAATGAGTGCACCCTAGGTGAGTGTTGTTTGCTTGAGCCTTCTGCTTATCGTATTTCAGGCCTGGCCTTTCTAATAGTGGTTTCAACAACATCTTGTAACATGACGCTTCAACTCTTGCATTCAAAGTCAAAGTCAAAGTAAATTCGTTATCAAAGCATGTATATGTCACCATATACTACCTTGTGATTCATTTTTTTGTAGGTATTTATCAGAAAATAAAGAAATACAGTAGAATTTGTAAAAACTGCACGGTAAGACCTTTAAAACAAAGGAGCAGAATTAGGCCATTCGACCTATTGAGTCTGCTCTGCCATTCCATCATGGCTGATTTATTATCCTTCTCAATCCCATTCTCTTATCTTTTTTCCATAACCTTTGATGTCCTGACTAACCAATGACCATCAACCTCCACTTTAAATATACTCAATGACTTGGACTCCACAGCCATCCATGGCAACAAATTCCACAAATTCACCACACACTGGCTAAAATAATTCTTTCTCATCTCTGTTCTAAGTGGAATCCCTCTATTCAGAGGTAGTGTCCTCTGGTCCTAGACTCCCTACTACAGCAAACATGCTCTCCACAACCACACTATCTAGGCCTTTCATTATTTGACAGGTTTCAAAGAGATTCCCCTCATTCTTGTAAACTCCAGCAAGTACAGGTCCAGAGCCATCAAAAGATCCTCATTCATTAATTCTTTCGTTCCTGGAGTCATTCTTGTGAACCTCCTCTGAACCCTCTCCAATGCAAGCACCTCTTTTCTTAGATATAGGGCCCAAAACTGCTCACGACACTCCAAGTGTGGTCTGACTTTATAAAACCTCAACATCATATTGTTGCTTTATTTTCTAGTTCTCTCAAAAAGAATGCTAACATTGCATTTGCCTTCCTTCACATCGACACAACCTACAAGTTAACCTTTAGGGAATTCTGATTTTTGAAATTTCTCCATGTTTATGAAATAGTCTATGCCATTATTCCTCTACCAAAGTACATGACCATATCCTCCCCTACTTTATATTCCATCTGCTGCTTCTTTGCTCATTCTCCCAGTCTGTCCAAGTCCTTTTTCAGTCTCTCTGTTTCCTCAACACCATCTGCCCCTCCAGCTATCTTTGTATCGTCTGCAAATGTGGCCACAAAGCCATTAATTCAGTCATCCATATTGTATGACATGAAAAGAGGCGATCCCAACACTGACCTCTGCAGAATACCACTGGTCCCCAGTAACCAACCGCAATAAGCTTCCTTTATTCTGACCCTTTGCCTCCAGCCAACCTTCCAATACATGCCAATATCTTTCCTGTAATACCACGAGCTCTTATCTTGTTAATCAGCCTCATGTGCGGCACCCTGTCAAGGGCCTTCTGAAAATCCAAGTAAACAACTTGCACTGACTTTCTTATGAATATCCTCCCTGTTATTTCCTCAAAGAATTCCAGCAGATTTGTCGCGCAAGATTTCTCCTTAAGAAAACCATGCTGACTTTGGCCTACTTTATCATGCACTTCCAGGTATTCCAAAACCTCATCCTGATCCATGGACTCCAACATCCCAACCACTGAAATCAGGCTAATTGGCCTATAACTTACAGTACTTTCTTCTGACTCCCTCCCTTCTTAAGTGAAGTGACATTTGCAATCTCCCAGTCTTCCAGAACCATTCCAGAATCTAGTGATTCTTGAAAGATCATTACTAATGCCTCCACAATCTCTTCAACTACTTTTTTGAGAACCCTGGGGTATAGTCCACATGATCCAAGTGACTTTCTACCTTCAGACTTTTCAACATCCCAAGCCCTTTCTCCTTAGTAATAGCAAACACACTCCCTTCTGCCCTCCAGCATTTGAATTTCTGACATCCTGCTAGTATCTTCCACAGTGAAGACTAACACAAAATATTTATTCAGTTGGTCTGCCATTTCTTTATCCCACATTGCTGCCTCTCCAGCATCATTTTCCAATGGCCTAAAATTCACTCTTGCCTCTCTTTTACTCTTTTATCTATGTGAAAAAACTTTTAGTATTCACTTTGATATTATTGATGAGCTAACCTTCATATTTCATCTTTTCTCTCATTTTTTTTAGTTGCCTTCAGATGGTTTTTAAATGCTTCCCAATCCTCTAACTCCCCACTAATCTTTGCTATATTATATGTCATCTCTTTTATTTTTATAACTTCCCTTGTCATAGCTAAAGACTGACAAACAAGTCTGCACAAAATAAAGCAACTTAGGCACATCAAATACATAAATATAAATAAATAAACTGAGTACATAAGTTGTAGAGTCCTTGCAAGTGAGTCCGTAGGTTGTAGAATCAGTTCAGTGTTGACATGAATGAAGTTGTCCGCGTTGGTTGAGGAGCTTGATGGTTGAAGGGTAATAATTGTTCCTGAACCTGGTGGTGTGGGACCTAAGGCTCCTGTACCTCCTGCCCAATGGCAGTAGTGAGAAGAGAGAATGGTCTGGATGGTCAGGGTCTTTAATGGTGGATGCCATTTTCCTGTGACAGTGCTTCTTTTAAGTGTACTGATGATTGCAGGAATATTCAGCAAAATCTTTATTTCCTTTTACAAATTGGGTGCAATATGTATTATTTCTTGTATTTTTTTCTAGCTATTTTTATGTATTACTTATAAGTATTGCTGAGCATTACCAATCCAACCCACACTCTTGACATAGTAAAAGTTGCAGGTTGTCAAAAAGGCCTTACTTTGAATTAAACTTTTAGTTCCAGCCCAACAAGCTAACAGCATCAGGTCTCCTTCTGCAGAAACTGCTAATTGAACTGTAAATGCTTGAAAGCTTCTCTTCTCTTGCAGATTAAATCCGACGTTCACATTCAATTTGTGGGAAAACTCTTAATTGAATAAATCTCAGTATTGAAAATCTGCAGACTTCATGAAAGTGGAGATATTGACAATTCACGGCCTTCCATATTGACTTGCACAAACTTTACATTAATTTATTAAAAGTCTTCTTCCTCCAGTGATTTGGTTCCGCACTGTTTCAGAACAGTGACAGGGTGAAGGCTGAACTGCAGGGATTCACTGAGTTTGCAAAGACTCTGGCATTAGGGAGAGATGCAGTGATGATTTCCAAAGGTGCACACCTCAAGTTATGGAAGTCTGGACAAATATAGAAATAGAGGAGGTAAGAGCATGAAGTAGTCCATTGATCCTTTGGCACTCCACCATTCAGTATGATCATAGTCATTATAATCAATGAGATGTATGCCTAGGTCCAATGAAAAGCTTACTTGCAGCAGTATCATAGGCACATAGCATCATATAGAACATAGAATATAGAATAGTGCAACACAGTACAGACCCTTCAGCCCACAATGTTGTGCCGACCCTCAAACCCTGCCTCCCATATAATCCCCCACCTTAAATTCCTCCATATGCCTGTCTAGTAGTCTCTTAAACTTCACTAGTGTATCTGCCTCCACCACTGACTCAGGCAGTGCATTCCACGCACCAACCACTCTCTGAGTTAAAGACCTCCCTCTAATATTCCCCTTGAACTTCCCACCCCTTACCTTAAAGCCATGTCCTCTTGTATTGAGCAGTTGTGCCCTGGGGAAGAGGCACTGGCTATCCACTCTATCTATTCCTCTTAATATCTTGTACACCTCTATCATGTCTCCTCTCATCCTCCTTCTCTCCAAAGAGTAAAGCCCTAGCTCCCTTAATCTCTGATCATAATGCATACTCTTTAAACCAGGCAGCATCCTGGTAAATCTCTTCTGTACCCTTTCCAATGCTTCCACATCCTTCCTATAGTGAGGCGACCAGAACTGGACACACTATTCCAAGTGTGGCCTAACGAGAGTTTTATAGAGCTGCATCATTACCTTGCAACTCTTAAACTCTATCCCTCAACTTATGAAAGCTAACACCCCATAAGCTTTCTTAACTACCCTATCTACCTGTGAGGCAACTTTCAGGGATCTGTGGACATGTACACCGAGATCCCTCTGCTCCTCCATACAACCAAGTATCATATAAGCAACATTCACAGGAAAATCATACATTATACATAATTTCTACAAGAAAAAATGTGATTAATACAGCTGAAGGCTGAAGAATGTGGCCTGTCCTGGAGCTAGAAGGACCTTGTATGTGCAAGGGTGGTTAGGTGGAAGGGAAGAATGGGGCTTGATCTGTTGTTTTTGCTTTGTCACTTGGTAATTTTCCATTTTCTTCTGCCACGGATGGTGGCCATGTGATGTTGGCACCAGAATGTGTGGCAGTCTTGTGGGCTGCCTCCAACATATCCTTGGGTGTTCAAACCACCAACAGGAGAAAATCTGCAAATGCTGGAATTCCAAGCAACACATACAAAATGCGAGAGGAACCTAGCAGGCCAGGTAGCCTCTATAGAAAAAAGTAAAGTTGACGTTTCGGGCTGAAACTTTGACTGTACTTTTTTCAATAGATGCTACCTGGCCTGCTGAGTTCCTCCAGCAGCTTGTGTGTGTTGCTTGGGTATGTTGGTTGTTAATGCAAATGGCACCTTTCACTGTATGTCTCCATGTACATTTGATAAATAAATCGGAATCTGAAAAGTAGTCAATTTTAGTGTAAAGTTGTTATAATGTTGCTAAACTGTTGTGATTATAGTTTTGGCTATTCATGAACTGAACAGTTGAACTGTTCCTGAATCTGGCTGTAGGACTTTAGACTTCTGCACCTCCGATCTGACAGCAGCTGTGAGCAGGTGGCATGGTCTGGGAATCTTTGATGGTGTTTGCTACCTTCTTGAGGCAATGCTTCCTATAGATATTGAGATCATTCAAATTCACTGTCCCGTGCCAGCCTTCTCCCCATATCCCTTGATCCCTCTCACTCTTCTGTGAATAGATTTAATGACTTAGCTTCAACCGATTAAAGCCCCAGTGGCCACCTTTGGTTTTAAGGAGGTTAGCTCAATGTGTCACATGTACATTGAAACATCCAAACATTCAGTGAAATACTGTACATTGTTTGCATCAATGACTAATGCTCCGAGGATGTACTGGGGCACCCCAGAAGAGTCACCATGCTTCCAGCGCCACCACAGTATGCACACAACTTACTAACGTTAACCCTAACCATACATCTTTGCAACGTGGGAGGAAACCAGAGCACCCACAGGGTACTGGGGAGAACATACAAACTCCTCACAGGCAGCAAAGCAATTGAACTCCAATCTTTCAGTCACTGCCATTAGGAAGTGTTATGCTAACCACCATGTTACCATGTGACACATTTTAATCTATCACAGATATCAACCCTTTCCCACCTTCCTAACAAGTTCCTTTTCTCTCACGCAACATACATCAAAGTTGCTGGTGAACGCAGCAGGCCAGGCAGCATCTCTAGGAAGAGGTACAGTCGACGTTTTGGGCTGAGACCCTTCATCAGGACTAACTGAAAGAAGAGCTAGTAAGAGATTTGAAAGTGGGAGAGGGAGGGGGAGATCCAAAATGATAGGAGAAGGCAGGAGGGGGAGGGATGGAGCCAAGAGCTGGACAGGTGATTGGCAAAAGGGATATGAGAGAATCATGGGACAGGAGGCCCAGGAAGAAAGAAAGGGGGAGGGGGGAAAACCAGAGGATGGGCAAAGGGTATAGTGAGAGGGGCAGAGGGAGAAAAAGGAGAGAGAGAAAAGGAATGTGTGTATATAAATAAATAACGGATGGAGTACGAGGGGGAGGTGGGGCATTAGCGGAAGTTTGAGAAGTCAAAGTTCATGTCATCAGGTTGGAGACTACCCAGACGGAATATAAGGTGTTGTTCCTCCAACCTGAATGTGGCTTCATCTTTACAGTAGAGGAGGCTGTGGATAGACATATCAGAATAGGAATGGGACGTGGAATTTAAATTTGTGGCCTCTGGGAGATCCTGCTTTCTCTGGCAGACAGAGCATAGGTGTTCAGCAAAATGATCTCCCAGTCTGTGTCGAGTCTCGCCAATATATAGAAGGCCACATCGGGAGAACCAGACGCAGTATATCACCCCAGCCGACTCACAGGTGAAGTGTCGCCTCATCTGGAAGGACTGTTTGGGGCCCTGAATGGTGGTAAGGGAGGAAGTGTAAGGGCATGTGTAGCACTTGTTCCGCTTACAAGGCTAAGTGCCAGCGGGGAGATCAGTGGGGAGGGATAGGGGGGACGAATTGACAAGGGAGTTGCGTAGGGAGCAATCCCTGCGGAAAGTGGGGGGGGGGGGAGATGTGCTTTGTGGTGGGATCCCGTTGGAGGTGGCAAAAGCTATGGAGAATAATATGTTGGACCCGGAGGCTGGTGGGGTGGTAGGTGAGGGCAAGGGGGTCCCTATTCCTAGTGGAGTAGTGGGAGGATGGAGTGAGAGCAGATGTGCGTGAACTGGGGGAGATGCGTTTGAGAGCAGAGTTGATGGTGGAGAAAGGAAAGCCCCTTTCGTTAACAAAGGAGGACATCTCCCTCGTCCTGGAATGAAAAGCCTCATCCTGAGAGCAGATGCGGCGGAGACGGAGGAATTGCGAGGATGGGATGGCATTTTTGCAAGAGACAGCGTGAGAAGAGGAGTAGTCCAGATAGCTGTAGAAGGGGAGGGAAGTGTCTGAAATAGACCAGGTAAACTTGAGGGCAGGGTGAAAGTTGGAGGCAAAGTTAATAAAGTCAACGAGCTCTGCATGCGTGCAGGAAGCAGCGCCAATGCAGTCGTCAATGTAGCGAAGGAAAAGTTGGGGAGAGATACCAGAATAGGTTTGGAACATAGATTGTTCCACAAAGCCAACAAAAAGACAGGCATAACTTGGACCCATACGGGTGCCCATAGTTACACCTTTAGTTTGGAGGAAGTGGGAGGAGCCAAAGGAGAAATTATTAAGAGTAAGGACTAATTCTGCTAGACGGAGCAGAATGGTGGTAGAGGGGAACTGGTTAGGTCTCTCAGCCCGAAACGTCGACTCACCTCTTCCTATAGATGCTGCCTGGCCTGCTGCGTTCACCAGCAACTTTTATGTGTGTTGCTTGAAATTCCAGCATCTGCAGATTTCCTCATGTTTTCCTTTTCTCTCATTCCAAGTTTTGAAAAAGGGTCTTTGACTAAAATATTAACTCTGTTTCTTCTTGCACAGGTGCAGCTTGACGGCCAAATTTTTCCAGCAATTTCGGACTTTAATTAACATCTTATTAGATACAGTAGTGGAATGTGTTGTGTTCTTCAGCTACTGTAGCCACTTGACATTCAACACATTGAAAGTGTTGTGCATACAGAGATGCTCTTCTGCACACCACTGTTGTAATTGTTTGAGTCACTGTCACCTTCCTATCAATTTGAATCCCCTCTGACCATGATCATTGACAAAGCATTTTGCCCACAAAACTTCCACTCACTTTATGTTGTTTCAATCATTCTGTGTAAACTCTACGGACTATTGTGCATGAAAATCCCAGGAGATCAGCAGTTTCTGAGATACTCAACCACCCTGTCTGGCAGCAGCAACCATTCCATGATCAAAGTCACTTAAATTAATTTTCTTCCCCATTCCGATGTTTGTTGTTAACAACAATTGAACCTCTTGACCGTGTCTGCATGCTTTTATGCATTGTGCTGCTGCCACATGATTGGCAGGTTAGATATTTGCATTATTGAGCAGGTGTACACATGTACCTAATAAAGTGGCCACTGCCCGTATTTCTCCTCCCACAGATGTGGCTTGGCCTGCTGAATACTTCCAGTAATTTTCTGATTTTATTTAACACCCTTACATAATTTTTTTCACTAAAAGTAAATTGACTGATAATTACTTTCTGCTTCACTAACTTCATCTGATGCAGTTTTGGCTGGCAGATACTCCAGTAAATGCTCTGTGAAATTGCTGTGTGTTTGCACTCCATGGCTTGGCATTTCGATGAGCCCAAAGCTGAGACACAGTTAAGGTATCGTTAGGGAAGGACAAAGAGCGAGTTCAGAGATTTATACTGAAATCTCATTGATATTTCTGAGGCTAAGCACTCGTATCTGAACAGGGAACTGCTGGCATTTGTCTACAGGATCTGTGTTAATGAAATCCTACTCAACCCTCTTTCATATTATTTTACCAATTGTGTTAAAAGGTGTAAGTTGTAAATGGTTCTAAATGTGGGAGCAATTTGCTCTGTTCATCCTCCACTATGCGTTTTATGTTGGGCCTAATGAACTTGAGAAAATAAGGCCATAAGTCCATTAGACATACGAACAGATATGAGCCAGTTGGCCCATTGAGTCTGCTCTGTCATTACATTATGGCTGATATATTATCCTGCTCAATCCAATTCTCCTGCCTTCTCGCCATAACCTTTGATGCCAATACTAATCAAGAACTTATCAAAGTTCAAAGTAAATTTATTATTAAAATACATATATGTGACCTTTGCAACCCTGAGATTCATTGCTTTGCAGCAGAGAGAATTGAGCATGTCCTTAGGTGGTGGGATAGAGCATGTCCCTGATGATGGAGCTAGTTTCCCACAATAATGCTCCGTGTAGATATGTTCAATGGTGGGGAGGGCTTTACACGTGATGGACTGAGCTGTATCCACTACTTTTTGTGGGATTTTGCATTCAAGGGCATTTGTATTCTCATACCAAGCTGTGATGCAAACAGTCAAAACACTCTCCATCGTGCAACTGTAGAAGTTTGACAAAGTATTAGATGTCATGCCAAATATTCACAAACTTCTAAGGAAGTAGAGGCACTGCCGTGCTTTCTTCTTTTTTGTACTTTGTGCTGGGCTCTGAAGTGATAACGCTGAGGAATTTAAAGTTGCTGATCCTCTCCAACTTTGATCCCCTGATGAAGACTGGCTTATGAATCTCCAGTTTCCATAAAATTCAATATTTTTAAATACAAAATTTAAAATAAATTTGTTACTGAAGTTCATATGCAGTATGTCACCACATACAAATCTAAGATTCATTTTCTTGTGGGCATATTTAATAAATCTATAATAGGATAATAACCATAACAGAATCAATGAAAAACTGTGCAAATACTAAAATAAAGAAATAATAATAATATATAATAATTAAGTATGCAATAAATATCAAGAACATGAGATGAAAAGTCCCTGAAAGTGAATCCATAGGTTGTGGGAACATTTCAGTGATGGGGCAAATGAAGTTGAGTGATGGTTGAGAGGAAATAACTGCTGTAAGTCCCAAGGCTCCTGTATGTTCTTCCTGATGGTAACGATGAGAAGAGAGCATGTCCTCGCTGGTGGAGTCCCTGATGATGGATGGTGCTTTTCTGTGACAATGCATGGTGTAGAGGTGCTCCATGCTGGAGAGAACTTTCTCTATGATGGCCTGGGTCATATCCAATACTTTTTGTAAGCTTTTCCATTCAAGGTCATTGGTGTTTTCATACCAAGCTGTGATGCAGCCAGTCAATATACTCTCCACTACACATATATCAAAGTTTGTCAAAGTTTTAGGGTGACATGCTGAATCTTTGTAAACATCTAAGCAAGCAGAGGTGCTGCTGTGCTTTCTTCATCATCGCAATTACATGCTAGGCCCAGGACAAGTCCTCAAAAAAAAATGCCAAAGAATTTAAAGTTGTTGACCCTCTCTATCTCTGATCCTCTGATGAGGACTGGCTCATGAACTTCTGGTTTCCTCCTCCCGAAGTCAATAATCTGCTCATAGGCCTTGCTGACATTGAGTAAAAGGCTGTTGTTGTGGCACCACTCAGACTCCTATATGCTGATTTGTCACCACCTTTGATTCAGCCTACAACAGTGGTGTTGTTTGAAAACTTGAATATGATATTGGCGCTGTGCTTAGCCACACAGTCATAAGTGTAAAGTGAGTAGAGCAGGGGTGTATGCACACAGCCTTGTGGTGCACCTGTGCTGATAGAGATTGTGGATGTTGTTGCTAATGTAAACTTACTGGGGGCTGCAAATGCAGAAATCGAGGATCCAACTGCACCAGGAGGAATTAAGGTCAAGGTCTTGAAGCTTATTGATTATTTTAATGAGATGATGGTATTGATTGTGAGCTGTGGTTGATAAAGAGCATCCTGATGTAAGCTTCTTCGGTGTTCAGGTTTTCCATGGTCAAGTGAAGAACCAATGAAATGGCACCTGATGTGGATCTTTTCCTCCATTTGGATCCAACATGGGTTGGATCCAAGTCACTTTTCAGAAAGGAGGTGATATGTTTCATCACGAACCTTTCAAAACACTTCATCACTGTAGATCTAAGTGCTACTGGATGAGAGTTATTGAGGCAGATCACCACCTTCTACTTAGGCAGCAGAATAATTGAATCCTGTTTGAAGCAGGTGGGTTCCTCACACTGACTTGGCGAGAGGTTAAAGATCTCAGTGAGCTCTCCAGCCTGTTAATCAGCACAGGTCTTTAGTACTTAGCCAATTACCCCATTTGGGCCAGATGCTTTTTGTGGGTTCACCCTGCTGAAGGCTGCTCCTGTGGGAGTTTGTGGAGGTTCTTCCATGTTTTGATAGTCAAAGCAAACTTAGAAGGCATTGAGCTCATCTGGAAGCGAAGTTCTAATGTTGCCTCTGTAGCTTGATTTAAATTTCTAAGAGGAAACTGTTAAGCATCCTTCGTTGATTCAAGCTTAGTCTGGGATTGCCACTTTGCCTGTAAGTTAGCTTTCTGGAGATCATACCTGAACCTCTTGTAACTTTCTTGGTCACCAGAATTGAATGCCTCTGACCTGGCTCTGAGCAGATTGTGGAGCTCATGGTTCGTGCAGGGCTTCTAGTTGGGGAAGACTATGAATGATTTTGAGAGGACACACTCATCTATGATTTTTTATAAAGTCTGTGACAACCATAGTGTATTCTTCAGATCCACAAATGAGTCCTTGAACACAGCCCAGTCTACCGATTCAAAGCAATCCCGTAGCTGCTCCCCTACCTCCCGTGACCACTTCTTTGTTGTTCTAATCTCCGGAGTTTTGCTCTTTAGCCTCTGCCTGTATGCAGGAAGGAGAAGGGCAGCCAAGTGATCAGATTGGCTCTGTGGGAGAAGACAAAGAGTGGTAGTGGATAATTGCTTCTCAGACTGGAAGCCTGTGACTAGTGGTGTGCCTCAGGGATCTGTGCTGGGACCATTGTTATTTGTTGTCTATATCAATGATCTAGATGATAATGTGGTAAACTGAATCAGCAATTTTGCTGAGACACTAAGATTGGAGGCGCTGTGGACAGCGAGGAAGGCTTTCAAAGCTTGCAAAAGGATCTGGACCAACTGGAGGAATGGGCCAGAAACTGGCAGATAGAATTTCATCAGACAAGTGTGAGGTGTTGCATTTTGGAAGGACAAATCAATGTAGGACATACACAGTAAATGGTAGGGCATTGAGGAGTGTGGAGGAACAAAGAGATCGGAGAGTTCAGATACATAATTCCCTGAAAGTGGCGTCACAGGTAGACAGGGTTGTAAAGAAGGCTTTTGGCATCCTGGCATTCATAAATCGAAGTATTGAGTATAGGATTTGGGATGTTATGGTGAGGTTGTATAAGATATTGGTGAGGCCAAATTTGGAGAATTGTGTACAGTTCTGGTCACCTAACTATAGGAAGGATATCAGTAAGATTAAAAGAATGCAGAGAAGATTTACTAGGATGTTGCCAGGTCTTCAGGAGTTGAGTTACAGGGAAAGATTGAACAGGTTAGGACTTTATTCCTTGGGGCGTAGAAGAATGAGGGGAGGTTTGATAGAGGTTTACAAAATTACAAGGGGTATAGACAGAATAAATGTGAATAGGCTTTTTCCACTTAGATTAGGAGAGATAAATACGAGAGGACATAGCTTTAAGGTGAAAGGGGAAAGGTATAGGGGGAATGTTAGGGGGAACTTCTTCACTCAGAGAATGGTGGGAGTGTGGAACGAGCTGCCATCTGACATAATAAATGCAGGCTCACTCTTAAGTTTTAAGAATAAATTGGATAGGTAGATGGATTGGAGAGGTCTGGAGGGTTATGGACTGGATGCAGGTCAATGGGACTAGCGGAATAATGTTTCGACACAGACTAGGAGGGCCGAATGGCCTGTTTTCTGTGCTGTAGTGTTCTATGTTTCTATGGTTCTATTTGGACCCCTGATGCTACACGTTATATGCTAGTGTTAACTGGGCAAGACTTCCTTCAAACAATCCTGGTTGAAGTCCCCTTCTATGATTTGAAGAGTGTCAGGATGGGCTGTTTCTTGTTTGGATGCAGCATCATGCAGTATATCAAGTGCTTGATTATAGCCATCTGCTGGTGGGATGTAAACTGTGGTCAGGATAATGGAGGTAAATAGACAGCACTTGACCAATATATGTCCAAAATCGGGAGAACATGAGATTCACTGGCGCCATCTTGAGAACCACAGGATTTGGAGTAACATAGTGCAAAAACAGGACTTTCAGCCCATCAGGTACCCATCTCTACTAATTCCATTTACCAGCACTTGGTCTAGAGTTAGACTTCTTTGTCTTCAGCTTGTTTTTGATTTTGTATATTACCCTGATTTCCAACAACAGATCATGGTGAATCTCTGGAAATCTCTATCCAGAAAGTGGTGATAGGGAACTGTTTGACATATCAAAGGTTTGAGAGTTATGGGGATATGGCACAGAAGATGAGTGGAAAATTGAGACAGATCAGCTATGATCATATTGAATAGCAGGGTGGCCTTGCAATGCTAGTGCCAGTGATCACTGATCGGGGTTCAATTTCCACTGCTGTCTGTAAATTTTTTATGTTCTTCCTGTGACCGTGTAGATTTTCTCCAGCTGCTCCAGTTTGCTTCTGCATATGTACAGATAGTGTTAGTGAGTTGTGGGCAAGCTCTGCCCAGTGCAGTCCTTGCAGATTTGATTTGACGTATTTCACTGTATGCTTCAATGTACATGTAACATACAAAACTAATCATTAAAAGTTTAAATCTTCCTGAAAGCTGAGTGGCTTCCTCCTGCTCTTGGTGGCGTAGTGGCATCAGTGCCGGACTTCGGGACAAAAGGTCCCAAGTTCGAATCCAGCCAGCTCCCCTGCACGCATTCTATCCGTGATAGGTTACGAGCTGGTGATCTCTTTGAAAACTCACCCGGCAGAGGCATTGGCAAACCACTGCTGTAACTTGCCTCATACACGGTTCCACACTACGTCAGAAAGGCGCGGAGGGAAATCGTCCACTAACCGGAGAAACTCTGGATGCGACGTACCTTTCCTTTTCCTGAGCATAAGGATTAATCTTCAAATTCAAGTTCAAGTTTATTATCATCGGACTGTACATATATGCATACAATCAAATGAAACTATGTTTCTCCAGACCATGATGCACTCTCAGTACATTTATCACACACAATACATAAAACAAAATATTAGCACAAATATGTTAATAAAATATAATTCAAAATGCATATGAAGTGAGCAGCACAGGTAATGCGTAAACAGGAAACAGCTCATGGCAATATTCTGAGTGGAATTCTTTCCAATTCATACCAAAGGTTTTCTTTACTAAGTCTCATGGACTGTTTTGTTCCCGCAGGTGACAATCTGAATGATGGACAATGGCACTCCATCCATTTGAGCACCAGACGGAATCACGTCAGTGTCTTGCTGAATGGTGAAGCTTCCCCCACTTCTCACTTGACCATGCAGACATCCTTGTACTCAGGAAGCAGCTACTACTTTGGAGGTGGGCTCTCAACATCTGCCAAATTAACCATTTTTTTTATTGAGCAATTGTCATTTTTATCATGCACCAGTTCTAAGATTGCTTCTGGTCAAAGATGCAAGGATGTAGCTTATGTAACAAGCTAGGATAATAAATTCCATTGGCTTGATGTTGGAGTCGGTCTATTATTGTCACATGTACCAAGATATATTGAACAGCTTTGTTTCCATGCTATCCAGAGAGATTATTCAATACATAATTACTTTGAGGTAGTAAGTAGGAAAACAGATCTTCACTTTTACTGTCAGGTAGGAGGTACAGAAGCCTGAAGGCACACACTCAGTGATTCAGGAACAGCTTCTTCCCCTCTGACATCCGATTCCTAAATGGACTTTGAAGCTTTGGACACTGCCTCATTTCTTTTTTAATATACAATATTTCTGTTTTTGCACATTTTTAAAAATCTATTCAACGTACATAATTGATTTATTTGTTTATTTATTATTATTTATTGTGGAATCGATATGGGTAGAGCTGCGTAACACTAAGGGGCAGAAGACGCTGGTGGGAGTTGTGTACAGCCCACCTAACAGTAGTAGTGAGGTCAGAGATGGTATTAAACAGGAAATTAGAAATGTGTGCAATAAAGGAACAGCAGTTATAATGGGTGACTTCAATCTACATGTAGATTGGGTGAACCAAATTGGTAAAGGTGCTGAGGAAGAGGATTTCTTGGAATGTATGCGGGATGGTTTTTTGAACCAACATGTCGAGGAACCAACTAGAGAGCAGGCTATTCTGGACTGGGTTTTGAGCAATGAGGAAAGGTTAATTAGCGATCTTGTCGTGAGAGGCCCCTTGGGTAAAAGTGACCATAATATGGTGGAATTCTTCATTAAGATGGAGAGTGACATAGTTAATTCAGAAACAAAGGTTCTGAACTTAAAGAGGGGTAACTTTGAAGGTATGAGACGTGAATTAGCTAAGATAGACTGGCAAATGACACTTAAAGGATTGACGGTGGATATGCAATGGCAAGCATTTAAAGGTTTCATGGATGAACTACAACAATTGTTCATCCCAGTTTGTCAAAAGAATAAATCAAGGAAGGTAGTGCACCCGTGGCTGACAAGAGAAATTAGGGATAGTATCAATTCCAAAGAAGAAGCATACAAATTAGCCAGAGAAAGTGGCTCACCTGAGGACTGGGAGAAATTCAGAGTTCAGCAGAGGAGGACAAAGGGCTTAATTAGGAAGGGGAAAAAAGATTATGAGAGAAAACTGGCAGGGAACATAAAAACGGACTGTAAAAGCTTTTATAGATATGGAAAAAGCAAAAGACTGGTAAAGACAAATGTAGGTCCCTTGCAGACAGAAACAGGTGAATTGATTATGGGGAGCAAGGACATGGCAGACCAATTGAATAATTACTTTGGTTCTGTCTTCACTAAGGAGGACATAAATAATCTTCCAGAAATAGTAGGGGACAGAGGGTCCAGTGAGATGGAGGAACTGAGCGAAATACATATTAGTAGGGAAGTGGTGTTAGGTAAATTGAAGGGATTGAAGGCAGATAAATCCCCAGGTCCAGATGGTCTGCATCCTAGAGTGCTTAAGGAAGTAGCCCAAGAAATAGTGGATGCATCAGTGATAATTTTTCAAAACTCGTTAGATTCTGGACTAGTTCCTGAGGATTGGAGGGTGGCTAATGTAACCCCACTTTTTAAAAAAGGAGGGAGAGAGAAACCGGGGAATTATAGACCGGTTAGCCTAACGTCGGTGGTGGGGAAACAGCTGGAGTCAGTTATCAAAGATGTGATAACAGCACATTTGGAAAGCGGTGAAATGATCGGACAAAGTCAGCATGGATTTGTGAAAGGAAAATCATGTCTGACGAATCTCATAGAATTTTTTGAGGATGTAACTAGTAGAGTGGATAGGGGAGAACCAGTGGGTGTGGTATATTTGGATTTTCAAAAGGCTTTTGACAAGGTCCCACACAGGAGATTAGTGTGCAAACTTAAAGCACACGGTTTTGGGGGTAAGGTATTGATGTGGATGGAGAATTGGTTAGCAGACAGGAAGCAAAGTGTGGGAATAAACGGGACCTTTTCAGAATGGCAGGCAGTGACTCGTGGGGTACCGCAAGGCTCAGTGCTGGGACCCCAGTTGTTTACAATATATATTAATGACTTGGATGAGGGAATTAAATGCAGCATCTCCAAGTTTGCGGATGACACGAAGCTGGGTGGCAGTGTTAGCTGTGAGGAGGATGCTAAGAGGATGCAGAGTGACTTGGATAGGTTGGGTGAGTGGGCAAATTCATGGCAGATGCAATTTAATGTGGATAAATGTGAAGTTATCCACTTTGGTGGCAAAAATAGGAAAACAGATTATTATCTGAATGGTGGCCGATTAGGAAAAGGGGAGGTGCAACGAGACCTGGGTGACATTATACACCAGTCATTGAAAGTGGGCATGCAGGTACAGCAGGCGGTGAAAAAGGCGAATGGTATGCTGGCATTTATAGCGAGAGGATTCGAGTACAGGAGCAGGGAGGTACTACTGCAGTTGTACAAGGTCTTGGTGAGACCACACCTGGAGTATTGTGTACAGTTTTGGTCCCCTAATCTGAGGAAAGACATCTTTGCCATAGAGGGAGTACAAAGAAGGTTCCGAGATTGATTCCTGGGATGGCAGGACTTTCATATGAAGCAAGACTGGATGAACTGGGCTTGTACTCGTTGGAATTTAGAAGATTGAGGGGGGATCTGATTGAAATGTATAAAATCCTAAAGGGATTGGACAGGCTAGATGCAGGAAGATTGTTCCCGATGTTGGGGAAGTCCAGAACAAGGGGTCACAGTTTGAGGATAAAGGGGAAGCCTTTTAGGACCGAGATTAGGAAAAACTTCTTCACACAGAGAATGGTGAATCTGTGGAATTCTCTGCCACAGGAAGCAATTGAGGCCAGTACATTGGCTATATTTAAGAGGGAGTTAGATATGGCCCTTGTGGCTACGGGGATCAGGGGGTATGGAGGGAAGGCTGGGGCGGGGTTCTGAGTTGGATGATCAGCCATGATCATACTGAATGGCGGTGCAGGCTTGAAGGGCCGAATGGCCTACTCCTGCACCTATTTTCTATGTTTCTATGTTTCTATATTATTATTTTTTTATTTTATTTATCATTTTTTCCTCTGCTAGATTATGTATTGCATTGAACTGCTGCTGCTAAGTTAACAAATTTCACATCACATGCTGGTGATAATAAACCTGATTCTGATTCTGATTCTGGTGTTACGGTTATAGAGGAAGTGCAATGCAGGTAGACAAATAAAGTGCATGAGCCATAGTCCTTCTGGTCAAGATGGTGCCTGCATTCAATGTTCCTTTGGTCGACACCTTCTGGATAGATCATAAAAACATCTCTTTCATTTCTTTTATGGCTTTTATATTTGTTTCTCATCTTGAATATGATTCTAGAACTGTTGGAGCCAGTGTTTTGTTGCTTGGAGATTGTTTGGGTGTTTCAGCGCTCTGCAGTCTCCAAGAGGATTCTTGGAGGTGGAGGCAGAATGAGTGAACCTCATGGTGGGCAGGCTGCAGGTTGGGGCACTAGCCAGTGTTTGATGAGGGAGATTGAAAGATCAATGCGAGTGCACAAGTTTGGCAATGGTGTGGGTGTTCCAGTGCTCTGCGGTCTCCGAGAGGAATCCAGGAGGCAGAGACAGCGTTCATGAACCTTGTAGCGAGCAGGCTGCAGGATGGGGTGCAAGCCGATGTTTGGCTCCCTTTCGCCATTTAAAGCATTCTTTGTTCGCCAACTAAAGCGACAAGAGCGATTGAAGCGTCGAAGCGATGCTGCTTGCCTTTTGACTGGTTGCTCTGTAGCGGAGAGGGGAGATCCTGTCACTGCGTCCGGAGAGAATTGTCTAGGATTTTTTCTGCATTTTGGATGTGGTCTTGGGCTACAGGCTCTTTTTTCCAGTCTTATAGTTCTTATATTCTTATATTCTGTTTTTTTTTCACCTATACTTGGCTTTTATTGTGTGTGTGTGTGTGTGTGTGTGTGTGTGTGTGTGTGTGTGTGTGTGTGTGTGTGTGTGTGTGTGTGGGGGGGGGCGCAGGGTAAGATTTGGGGGTCAATGTGCCTGATCAATTTTCTTTGCTTTTTTGTGTGGGAAGAGGGATTTGGGGGCAATGTGCTGGATCCATTTTTGTCATTTTTTTCGTGTGTGAAGAGGAATTTGGGGGTTGATGTGCCTGATGCGTTTTACTTGTTTTTCTTGTGCAGGACGAGGGATTTGGGGGTCAATGTGCTTGATCCATTTTCTTCATTTTTTTTGTGTGTGAGCGAGATTTGGAGGTCAATGTGCTGGATCCATTTTTGTCATTTTTTGTGTGTGAAGAGGGATTTGGGAGTTGATGTGCCTGATGTGTTCTGTTTGTTTTTTTTTGTGTGGGAGCTGGGATTTGGGGTTGATGATTGTGCTGTCTTTCTTTTCTTTCTTGGTTTGTTGGCTGTCAAGAAAGTTGAAGATTTACAGAGTTGTATACTTTGATAATAAATAAACCTTGAGAACTTTTGAGCCTTTGAAAAAGGTTGGTCCTGAAAGGTGAGTTTAGGGAGTTAGGTGCCAAGTTAAAGGACAGGACCTCCAGTATAGCAATCTCAGGATTGCTACCAGTGCCACGTGCAGGCGGGTTTAGAAATAGTAAGATAGCGCAGATCAACACGTGGCTTAAGACATGGTGCAGGAGGGAGGGCTTCAGATTTATAGATAATTGGGCAGTTTTCCAGGGAGGTGGGACCTGTTCCCGCGGGATAGTTTACATCTGAACTGGAGGGGGACAAATATTCTTGCAGGGAGGTTTGCTAGAGAGGCTCCAGTGGATTTAAACTAGATACAAGGGGGGAGGGGAACCAGAGTGTAAGAACAGATGTAGGGAAGAAGGAAGAAAAAGAAAATAGTAAAGTTGTTCGCACTGTTAGTGATAAACAGAGAGTAAGGGATGGAAAATTTCTTAAATGCATTTATTTTAATGCTAGGAACATTGTAAGAAAGGTGGATGAGTTTAAAGCATGGATTGATACCCAGAAGTATGATGTGGTAGCTATTAATGAAACATGGATGCAGGAGGGGTGTGATTGGCAAATAAATATTCCTGGATTTAATTGCTTCAGGTGTGATATAATCAGAGGGACAAGAGGGGGAGGTGTTGCATTGCTTGTCAGAGAAAATATTACAGCGGTGCTCTGGCAGGATAGATTAGAGGGCTCATCTAGGGAGGCTATTTGGGTGGAACTGAGGAATGAGAAAAGTGTAGTAACACTTATGGAGGTGTATTATAGACCATCAAATGGGGAGCGAGAATTGGAGGAGCAAATTTGTAAGAAGATTGCAGATACTTATAGTAACACAAGGTTGTGATTGTGAGAGATTTTAATTTTCCACACATAGACTGGGAAGCCTGTATTGTAAAAGGGCTGGATGGTTTGGAGTTTGTAAAATGTGTGCAGGATAATTTTTTGCAGCAATACATAGAGGTACCAACTAGAGAAGGGGCAGTGTTGGATCTCCTGTTAGGGAATGAGATAGGTCAGGTGACGGAGGTTTGTGTTGGGGAGCACTTTGGGTCCAGTGATCCCAATGCTATTAGTTTCAATATAATTATGGAGAAAGATAGGTCTGGACCTAGGGTTGAGATTTTTGTTTGGAGAAAGGCTAACTTTGAGGAGATGCAAAAGGATTTAGAAGGAGTAGATTGGGACAATTTGTTTTTGAGAAGAATGTAATAGAGAAATGGAGGTCATTTAAAGGTGAAATTTTGAGAGTACAGAATCTTTATGTTCCTGTTAGGTTGAAAAGAAAGGTTAAAAGTTTGAGAAAGCCATTGTTTTCAAGGGATATTGGAAACTGTTCAGAAAAAAAGAAATATCTACAATAAATATAGGCAGCATGGAGTAAATGAGGTGCTCGAGGAATATAAAGAAAGTGAAAAGAATCTTAAGAAAGAAATTAGAAAAGCTAAAAGAAGATATGAGGTTGCTTTGGCAAGAAAGGTGAAAATAAATCAGAAGGGTTTCTACCGTTATATTAATAGCAAAAACATAGTGAGGGATAAAATTGGTCCCTTAGAGAATCGGAGTGGACAGCTATGTGTGCAACTAAAAGAGATGGAGGAGATTCTGAACAATTTCTTTTCTTCGGTATTCACTAAGGAGAAGGATATTGAATTGTATGAGATAAGGGAAACAGGTAGGGAAGTTATGGAAAGTATGATGATTAAAGAAGAGGAAGTACTGGAGCTTTTAAGGAATATAAAAGTGGACAAGTCTCCGGGTCCTGACAGGCTATTCCCTCGGACCTTGACGGAAGTTAGTGTGGAAATAGCAGGGGCGCAGACAGAAATATTTCAAATGTCATTAGAAACGGGGATGGTGCTGGAGGATTGGTGTATTGCTCATGTTGTTCCATTGTTTGAAAAGGGTTCTAAGAGTAAACCTAGCAACTATCAGCCTGTGAGTTTGATGTCAGTGGTGGGTAAATTGATGGAAAGTATTCTTAGAGATTGTATATATAATTATCTGGATAGACAGAGTCTGATTAGGAACAGTCAACATGGATTTGTGCGTGGAAGGTCATGTTTGACAAATCTTATTGGATTTTCTTGAAGAGGTTACTAGGAAAGTTGAAGAGGGTAAAGCGGTGGATGGTGTCTATATGGACTTCAGTAAGCCCTTTGACAAGGTCCCACACGGAAGGTTGGTTAGGAAGGTTCAATCGTTAGGTATTAATATTGAAGTAGTAAAATGGATTCAGCAGTGGCTGGATGGGAGATGCCAGAGTGTGGTGGTGGATAACTATTGTCAGATTGGAGGCCAGTGACTAGTGGAGTGCCTCAGGGATCTGTACTGGGTCCAATGTTGTTTGTCATATACATTAATAATTTGGATGATGGGGTGGCAAATTGGATGAGTAAGTATGCAGATGATACTAACATAGGTGGAGTTGTGGATAATGAAGCAGGTTTTCAAAGCTTGCAGAGAGATTTAGGCCCGTTGGAAGAGTGGGCTGAAAGATGGCAGATGGAGTTTAATGCTGACAAATGTGAGGTGCTACATTTTGCTAGGACTAATCAAAATAGGACATACATGGTAAATGGTAGGGCATTGAAGAATGCAGTAGAACAGAGGGATCTAGGAATAATGGTGCATAGTTCCCTGAAGGTGGAATCTCATGTGAATAGGGTGGTGAAGAAAGCTTTTGGTATTCTGGCCTTTATAAATCAGAGCATTGGGTATAGGAGTTGGGATGTAATGTTAAAATTGTACAAGGCATTGGTGAGGCCAAATTTGGAGTATTGTGTACAGTACTGGTCACCAAATTATAGGAAAGATGTCAACAAAATAGAGAGAGTACAGAGAAGATTTACTAGAATGTTACCTGGGTTTCATCACCCAAGTTATAGAGAAAGGTTGAACAAGTTGGGTATTTATTCTTTGGAACATAGAAAGTTGAGCGGGGACTTGATAGAGGTATTTAAAATTATGAGGGGATTGATAGAGTTGACGTGGATAAGTTTTTTCCATTGAGAGTGGGGGAGATTCAAACAAGAGGACATGAGCTGAGAGTTACAGGGCAAAAGTTTAGGGGTAACATGAGAGGGAACTTCTTTACTCAGAGAGTGGTAGCTGTGTGGAAGTGGTTGAGGCAAGTTCGATGTTGTCATTTCAAAGTTAAATTGGATAACTATATGGACAGGAAAGGAATGGAGGGTTATGGGCTGAGTGCAGGTCAGTGGGACTAAGTGAGAGTAAGAGTTCGGCACGGACTAGAAGGGCCGAGATGGCCTGTTCCCGTGCTGTAATTGTTATACGGTTATATGGTTATACGATCAAGAGTTCATCGTTTATCATATGAGAGGACTGTTCAAGAGTCTGGTAACCATCCTTGAGCCCAGTGGTACATGTTCTTAATCTTTCATACCTTCTGTCTGATGAGAGTGAGGATGGGAGACAACAGAATGACTGAGGCAAGAAGTGTCTTTGGTTATGTTGGTTGTATTTTCAAGTAGACCGGTAGTCTAGGCAAGGTCCATGGAGGGGAAACTAGTTTGTGTGATAGACTAGGCTTTCTTTCTGCAAGATTTTGCAGTCCTGGAGAGATCAGTTGCTATATCAAGCTGTGATGCAACTGGAAGGGTTGGTGGATGAAGCTCTGAAATTATGTTTTAATGGCTTTGATTAAAGACTTGCCTGCGTCAGGCTTTTACTGTAACTCACCTCAGATGCCTATCCTGATGGTGCACCATCTTCATTCAGTCAACTAGAAATGAATAAACAGTTGGTACTTATTGAGATGACCCTTTGCCCAAAGTTTATGATTCCTCACAGAATTGACTTTCTATTTTCATTGTACTTTTTCTCCAGTTTGTTTGTAAACTTTTCCAGGGCAATTCATGAGAATTGTGAAGATAAACATAAATGGTAACCAGAGTTGATAACCTTAAATCTGTTATTATGGCTAGCCTTGCATTTCACCCACTTTCTTTTCCAATACCCACACTCAGTGGCCACTTTATTAGGTAGGAGGTACCGTATGAAATGGCCACTGAGTGCTTGTTCATGTTCTGCTGCTATAGCCCATGCACCTCAAGATTCAATGTGCCGTGCATTCGTCATAGTCATAGTCATAGTCATACTTTATTGATCCTGGGGGAAATTGGTTTTTGTTACAGCTGCACCATAAATAATTAAATAGAAATAAAACCATAAATAATTAAATAGTAATATGTAAATTATGCCAGGAAATAAGTCCAGGACCAGCCTATTGGCTCAGGTGTCTGACCCTCCAAGGGAGGAGTTGTGAAGTTTGATGGCCACAGGCAGGGATGACTTCCTATGACGCTCTGTGTTGCATCTCAGTGGAATGAGTCTCTGGCTGAATGTACTCCTGTGCCCAACCAGTACATTATATAGTGGATGGGAGACATTGTTCAAGATGGCATGCAACTTGGACAGCATCCTCTTTTCAGACACCACTGTCAGAGAGTCCAGTTCCATCCCCACAACATCACTGGCCTTAGGAATGAGTTCGTTGATTCTGTTGGTGTCTGCTACCCTCAGCCTGCTTCCCCAGCACACAACAGCAAACATGATCGCACTGGCCACCACAGACTCGTAGAACATCTTCAGCTTCATCTGGCAGTTGTTAAAGGACCTCAGTCTCCTCATGAAATAGAGACGGCTCTGACCCTTCTTGTAGACAGTCTCAGTATTCTTTGACCAGTCCAGTTTATTGTCAATTCGTATCCCTAGGTATTTGTAATTCACAGATGCTCTTCTGCTCATGGTTATTTGAGTTACTGTCACCTTCCTTTCAGCATGAAGTAGTCTGGCCATTCTCTTCTGACATTTCTCATTAATAAGGCTGCTATGTGATTGGCTGATTAGATGTTTGCATTAACGAACCAGTGTACAGGTGTATCTAATAAAATGGCCACTGAGTGTACTTTCCCTTAATCTTCTGGATTCCATTTGATCTCAGCCTTCATATCTACACAATCATCGTATTGCTGTTGGCTTAAAGTGGACTTTCTGAGAGCTTTACTTCCTTCTGTGTGAAGAAATCCTTGCCTAAGTTTGGACTTTAGCATAAATGGGTGCAGTGTGTGGGCAATGCCACCAAGCTCATGGGCTGATTCCATCCCACTGTTGTAAGACTATTGAGCAGCCTGTAGTATGATAAGTGGGCATTTGATTTCACAATCCGTTTCGTATACCCTTGTACCTTCACGTCTTCTTAAATTACACCTTCTGTATTTTGTATTCAGTCATTTGTCTCCGTTCTACCTCAGTGCACTGATGTGATAAAATGATCTATATCGATGGCATGCAAAACTAATTTTTATTCCACCTCAGTACATGTGACAATAATAAACCAATTTTACCAACCCCTTATTTGAGACTAAGAACCCTAGAGGTAGAAATTACAGCATGGATAAAGATTATCCTTGCATCTTACTTTGTTAAAACCCTTAAAATTTGTGAATGTTTCAATGAGATCATCCTTCCCGTTTCAAATTCAGGAGAGTAGAGGACTGATTAATTTTTCCCCATAAGACAATCCACAAACCTCAGGAATCGATCTGGTGAACCGTCTTTTGACTGTACAGTATAATCAGGCATGGACAGAATATTCTAGATCGCGTCTCTTTGCGGACTTCTATAACTCTAATTTCAAGATTTACTCTTGTACTTAAATGCAATAAACCTCAACAGCTCACTTGATCTCTCACAATACACAAACAGCTGAGGAATTCAATAGGTCTATGCCACACCTATGGAGTGAATCAAGGGAAAATCTGCAGATGCTGGAAATCTGAGAAACACACACAAAATGCTGGAGGAACTCAGTAGGCCAGGAAGCATCTATAGAAAAAGTACAGTCGATGTTTCGGGTCAAAATGTCCACTGTACTTTTTTCCATAGATGCTGCCTGGCCTACTGAGTTCCTCCAGCATTTTGTGAGTGTCTCTATGGAAGGAAATAGACAGTCGATATTTTGGGTCAAGACCCATCATTGGGACTTGGAATTGCTTGTTTGATCTGCATGTTGACTTTCAGTGAGCTTATTTCCAAGAATGCCCTTACACATGAACACCTTTCAATTTCTCATTGTCTGGAAACTTCTGCACTTTCCTATATTTTCTGCCAAATTTTGGTTTCAGAGTGAACTAACTCACGTTCAAACCGGGTGTGACATTCTATCTCCTTGACTACCTAATCCTCTTCTGACAAAAGTAATTTATCATTATCCATTTTATCACCTCTATGCTTTGTTATAATTTCTAAATTTTCCTACAACAGAACTCCCCCTCTCCCACTACTCATATTCATCTTTGAGCCATGCATTCGATTCTCAAATCTTAATGATTGGTGACTTCGGAAATAATCCTATTTTTGTTGTTCTAATTTCAATTTGGGTTCCAGCTGTCCTTCTCCTGTGTCAAAACTTCCTTCTTAGTGTGCTATTTATATCACTGATTCTCACAAGAACCATGATAATTGAATCATTCCCCTCCCACTCCCAGCCCAAGGCACCAAACAGGAACACCACATTTATGACTCATTCTCAGTAACAATCTCTCCAACTTACCGACTCCAATACTGTAACATTCTTTTTCACTCTCCAATTTGAGTCAGTCATGTACCACATTCAGCTTAGTCACCCTCCTTCCAGTCCCTGCACTCTTCCAAAGAGATAACAAGAACCTTGTCTCTTTTGGATAAATTAAAGGGCTCACCATTGTCACACCTTCCTATTTCTCTTACTGTAGAATACTCAACCAATGAATTAGGAATGCTTTCTTCAATTAAGTGTCCAGACAATTTTCCCCGTATGGTGTGAATTGAAGTTTCCAAATCTCAGACTCTTAGCTCAACAATTCAAGTCGAAGTTCATCAAACAGCAAATACTTACTGCAGGCGCACTTGCCAACAATGCTTTTTGTTGTTACGCTTTGTAACTCTAAAAACTAATTGAAAGAAAAACATGGGAGCTGGGGATACTCTTGTACTTAGTTTCTTTCTTTAATAAGGTGTTCACATGTGACATAATGGCATAACAGTGCATGCTGTTCACTTACATATTACGCATAACCCATAATGTGTAAACAAAGAATACTTAAAAAAATATTTACAATATTACTCAAGTATTACTGAAATATTGAATACACTACACTCTTCCCTGCTTAGCTCTAAACTGCAATTCAATATAGAATGCAGCTCAGCTCAAATATGTAACAAGCTCAAATATGCAAAATGTTGCTCTCTAGCTATTATTTATATATATAAAACACACATAGTATACTACATAGATATCCACAGCATAGAAAATTTTAAATTGTTCCATTCATGCCTAAAATGTTCGTATTCTTCAATGGTAACATCCTTCACTCTGCTGGGGCACTGCAGGCCATTCCCAGGGATGGAGAGGTACTGCTTTTGGCATCTTCTGAACGTGTTGCCTTCCCGAACAGTACATGACAAGCTGCTTGATCTGCTGATCTATCCTAGGCTATCAGACAAAGCACTGAGCCAACACTTTAGTTTTGACCTTGCCTAGATGACGAGCATGTAGCTCCTCCAACACTTCAGCTCTCAGCTTGGATGGTACAACCACTCTCAATCCCCGCAAAAGGCAATCTCCATCAAGAGCAAGTTCATCCCGTCACTGGTAAAAATGGGAGTACCAGAATTTCTGCTACATATTCCAGTCATTTTGAGTGGCGATGTAGACCTGAGTGTGGATTTGTTTCAAGTTTCCCTTCAGATAATCTCTGCTGTAACAGGGACACTTTTGATTTGCATTAGTGAGAATATGTCAAGAGAAGTATCCTATTTTGTAATTTTTTTCAGGTATCTCTTTTCCCAAGGGTAAATAGGATAATCCATCAGCAATTCCATGATTAGCTGTCCTCTTGAGTTTGAACTTGTAATCGTGTCCTCCAAGAAACAGAGCCCATCCCTGCACTCATGCTGTTGCTGTTAGTGGAACACCTTTCTGTTTTGAAGATGGACAATAGTGTTGATGATTAGTAATCTATATTTTGGTGGTGTGTCTTCGGGCCAATTGAGTGATATGGCTTTTTGCTGTCTCTGACAGATTTCCATAACGATTCAATTGAACCGTGCGCCCTAGAGGCCCAGAAGCCTGGAGTCCTGATTGGCTCCATTTCTTGCCGAACTCATCGACTGAAATGCCAAGGAGATAGAAATCTTCGAGGCGAGTATGGAAGGTGAAGCAGGTGTTCAGCTTCATCTACCAGCCTCTCACTTGCCGCTGCCAAGGCAAGGTGTTTGTGTGTGACGGGCTCTCTCTCCCTCTCACTTGCTGCTGCCGGTGAAAGGTATTTAGGTATTGCGTGTGATGGGCCCTCTCTCCCTCTCGGTCGCTACTCCCGAGGCGAGGTCTGTATGATCTCTCTCACCCTTGATGCTGTCAGAGGATGGTGCTGGAACAAGGATTAATTAATGCTGTCTCTGTCGTTTACATCATGATGTGTTTCTGGTTTCTGGCCACTCTCTTTCTCAGTTGCTATTTTGGGCAATTTTGAATCAGGGCAACCTGCAGATAATGAACACTGAGCTGAACTGAATATGCCAGTACAATTTTCAATTTTGTGTTTTATATACTGTGTTTTTCATCGTTATCTTTACAGTTGTTTGCACAACTCACTCATTTTAGTGCGTGGGGAGTGTGGCTTTGAACAGGTACCATGGTTTTTCTTTGTTTCATGGCTGTCTGTAGGAAAGACAAATCTTAGGATTGCATACTGCAGATGTACTTCGTATTTTTGGATTTTTGAACTCTCTCCCATACAAGTACTGGTTGAAATACTTTACACTCCAAACCAGACTCAAAGCAGCTCTTGACAATCTGTGCGTAATTTTTCTCTTAGTGGTAAGGGAACACGATGCAAAGGTTATGGGCCGTTCTCTTCATCATTCATAACGTGACATGACTGCACCTATACCATAAGGCAAGGCGCCACAGATAAGCTTCTCTGCAGGATGTAGATCATAATGTGTGAGTACAGTGCCTGACATCACCATTTCCTTTGCCTTTTGGAAAGCTACCTCACACTGCTTTGTCCATTGCCATTTCATCCTGAGCTGTAGGAATGAGTTCAAGGTGTGAAGCACAGTAGCCAGGTTTGGCAGGGACCTGTTATAGAAATTGACATATCCTACAATGGACGACAACTCTGGTACATCCTTTGGCCTTGAGGCATCCACCACTGCTTGAGTTTGTAATCTTTATGCGTCATGGTGTGACGACTGTAAGTGATGTTTGGTTTAAAGAATTACACTTGGTGCATTGTGCTCTGAGGTCATAATCTTCTAATCTTTCTAACACTGTCTTGAGGTCTTGGAATTGTTCCTTGTCATCCTCACCAGTAGCAATAATATCATCCAGGTAACACTAAGTGCCTAGGTGTCCTTGGAGCACTTGGTCCATAGCTTTCTGCCAGAGTGCAGGTGCAGATGTTCTTCCAAAAATAAGCTGTAAGGGGGTTTCGACTTTTATGTTACTGCGGAGGCTAATTAAAATGGCATCTTTGTTGTGTTAATCTGGGGAATGCGGCTTTGTTGTGTTAAACGTTGAGAAAGTTTGTGCTAGCAGCTTGTTTTGGTTTAGAGTGTGATAAGAAATATATTATTAACCAATTGGGATAGTTGTTATGGTTTTGGTGTATTTGAAGATATTGTATGCGCGGGGTTTTGGGGGAGAAGGCAGGAGAGCGAGACAGAGGATGGACGATGTACTGTGATGTCTGCTAACGGGGTCGGACCCTGAGGAGGACGTTCAGCGAGGAGACAGAGAAGGACTCGTGTGGAGCGTCTGGTCGACCACCGTTGTTGGTCCCAGGCAGCCGGTTGAGCTGGTCCGAGGGGTCACAGGGTGAAGAGGAAGGTCCTTGAGCTCCAACTGTTTTGTGCACAAAGAGATTGAACTTTGATAAGTGTGGCGCCTTTTATTTTCCTTTCATATTTTATTCTCTCTTAATTATATAGTTCCAGTAATATCTATAAACTGTAAATCATTTAATCGTATCTGGTGTATTGTCGGTTATTTGGGTGGGGTGGGGTACATCACCCAGCATCCACACAAACTAATTACCCAGTTTAGCGGGGCCGAGGCTGTTTCCCTAGACAACAGCGAGCCGAGAGACCCTGAGGGTGGCCAGGGGGGGCTACATTGTGGGGGCTTTGTCCGGGATTGGGTCTACTGGTATGCTATGTGGATGCCCTGTTTAAATCTGTAATGTGTGTCTCTGTGGGTTATGTGCTGGTGATTGCTGTATGCGTGGTGGGTGAGGTCTTTGGTCAAGTTCAGGCTGGCATTGATGAGTTGGAAGTGGCACTCGGGGCTGTCCATGCAGTTGGGAGAGAGAGGAAAGAGTGGTCTGATTTGGAGGTAGAGTCTGCGAATAAATGTTCTAGCTCTGGCAGGCTCCGTCTGGCATTTGGGATAGTGTCCACCCCAAGAGGGGAGGAGATGTGCGAGACGTGGGCGGAGCGGATCTCTCAGTTGTTAGATGAGTGGCAGTGCTCAGTTAGGGAGAGTGACAGGGAGTGTTTGAAAGTTTGAGTAAGGCTGGTGACGGTGTTAGAGCTGTCAGGTTCACTTACACCGTAGTGACAGCTGCCAGTTATTTGAAAGTGGGGGGAAAGTTTTCAGTGTGTCTTCTCTGGCTAGGAGGGCGGCTAAATTGATTGCAGTGCCAGGGGGATCATTTCAGGGGATCAGCCCCTGCTTCAGTTGTTCAGCTGATCAGAGAGGTGTCGGGAAACTTAGTGGAGGTCCAGTGGGGGAATGGCTTGGGGTCTCTGGGGAAGCACGTTCCCAGCAATGTACCAATAAACTTCCACAAGGAAAAGACCCTATTCCTGAAGGCTTAGAGGGACCATGCCCCAGGGTGTCGTTATGGAAAGAGGGAAGCGATGCTAAAGCTATCCTCGACCCCGGGGCACAGATCAAGTTGTTGTACAGTTTGTTTTACAACCGGTGTCTGAAGCATTTATCCTTGACAACTGCAAGGGCATCGGAGACTTTGGGTACTAGTGGCAGTAGTTATCCAGAAGACGATGATTGGTTAATGACCCTGGAGTTCATGGAGGCATTGTCTGGGCACCCAGCGTGTTGAGTTGCTTCTGAGGACGTGTGTAGAGGCCCTGAGCCGGTACCGAATTTAAACGAGACCCAGGGGTGGTACGGCTTGGGGAAAGTAGCTGAGGGTGAGACCCTCTTAGTAGATGCTCCGAACTACCACGAGGGAGGGGAGTTGACCGCTGAAGATACCTCAGTGAGAGAGAGGTCGCGGCAACTGGACCCTAGCGGCGTGGAAGATGGAGGCAGAGTGCGTGTGGATTATGCGATGTGGTTTAATGTGCTGCATCTGAGGAGTGGATGTTGCCAGATCCCGAGGAGTGCGGCTGTTGAGCCGGAGACGGCCGTTACTAGTTCCCTAGGATTCTTCCGATCCAAAAAGATGCCCAAGGGCATATCTGGAGCCCCTGCATCCTTCCCGCGGGGCATGAGGAAGACCATGTGGGAAGTGAAGGTGTGTGGAGTTTTGACGTATGTGGATGACCGCCTAGAGCTTGGATTTGCCTGGGGGGACTATGAGGCGAGGCGAGTGGCTGAGCCCAGGCGACCGAAGCAAAGTGTCAAATGTGGAGGAGTTTTTGGCTGGAGGAGTTTGGTGCAATGTGAGAAAAATGACCCGATGTACCAATTGAACTTCCTGGTGTTGGGACAGATGGTAGTGGACCGGGGGATGGAAACCCAGGTCATCACTCTGAATGAGACACAGGGAAGAGGGGGGATTTGCACTGCACTGCGGTCATGTACTGATGAATTAATCCAGCGAGAAGAAACAATGACCCACCTTCGAAGGGATCAGCAGAAACTCAAGACGTTGGTTCAGAAAAGATTGGAAGACTTCCAAGTTGGGGAAGATCAAGGAAGTGTTCTGACTAAGGTCAACAGAAAACCGAGAGCCCAGGGAGGGGAGTTTGACTACACTCCCGAGGAGGTGAAGAAATGGAAGACAGATCTCAGAAAAGGGAGGCGGACGCTTGAAAGGAACCTAAAGATGACCATCGCGAGATTAAATGAAGTGGAAAAACTGAAAGTTGACCTGGAAGACGCCCTCAGGAAGAAACAACCGGAGGCTGAACATTCTTTAACTGCTGCTTTTCAGGTCAGGGTGGAAGAAGCTGGTGGGGTAACTGCGTCCCAGATTGAGATGACCAAGGACCCTGAGTCAAAACCGCTGAGGCTGTGGCGAGAGTTGAAGGAGTCCCCGAAGAGGCTGACGTCTCGACTGCAGGAGGCTGAAAGGGTAGCCCCGGCTAAATGTTTCAGTTTGGAGAAACTCAAACAGCAGCTACCGATCGAAGGAATGAGGAAGGATACGGATTCGAAGGATGATGTGCTGCACATGTGGTTCATGCTGCCTTTCGCTAACTTCCCCGATATTGAGGAAGAGACCTTTGGCCCTTCTCCCACTGAGTCAGGTGTAGTGGGGAGGGCTAGCTGTGGGCAATCTGAGTTACGGCAGGATCAGGAAGGAGGAGAGGCGGGGCCCCGGACATGGGACAGTGGGCTCCGAGCTGTAGTGGTGGCCTGAGTGAGAAAGGAGTTGGCAAGCAGGCCCAAGGTATCCCTAGTATAGCGTCTGAGCCTTTTGGGTTTAGGTGAGGGGGTACGGAGGTCTCGGAGGGTTAAGAAGCTCCCAGATAGGTTGGCCTATGTAGCGCCCGTTGGATGGGAGTAAGGTCCACTGTTTGGGGAGCACTGTCACTGTGTGCATCTGTGTATGTGTGTGTTGTGTGTCTGCAGGACTGGTTGGCGAGTTATTTAGAAGTCATGAGGACATGACTTTATTTGGTGGAGGGAGAGTGTAAGGGGTTTTCGACTTTTATGTTACTGCGGAAGCTAATTAAAATGGCATCTTTGTTATGTTAATCTGGGGAATGTGGCTTTGTTGTGTTAAACGCTGAGAAAGTTTGCGCTAGCAGCTTGTTCTGGTTTAGAGTGTGATAAGAAATATATTATTAACCAATTGGGATAGTTGTTATGGTTTTGGTGTATTTGAAGATACTGTATGCGCGGGGTTTTGGGGGAGAAGGCAGGAGAGCGAGACAGAGAATGGACGATGTGCTGTGATGTCCGCTAACGGGGTCGGACCCCGAGGAGGGCGTTCGGCGAGGAGACGGAGATCGACTCATGTGGAGCGTCTGGTCGACCACTGTTGTTGGTCCCAGGCGGCCGGTCGAGGTGGTCCGAGGGGTCGCCGGGTGAAGAAGAAGGTCCTTGAGCTCCAACTGTTTTGTGCACGAAGAGATTGAACTTTGATAAGTGTGGCGTCTTTTATTTTCCTTTCATATTTCATTCTCTCTTAATTATATAGTTCCAGTAATATCTATACACTGTAAATCACTTAATCATATCTGGTGTATTGTCGGTTGTTTGGGCGGGGTGGGGTACATCACACAACATCCACACAAACTAGTTACCCAGTTTGGCAGGGCCGAGGCTGTTTCCCTAGACGACAGCGAGCCGAGCGACCCTGAGGGTGGCCGTGTGGCGGGGGCTACAAAGCCTATTATAGCAATAAAGCCCTTTGTGAGTGTTTATGCCGAGAAAAAGTGTGGACTCTTCCACCTCCATCTGTAGGTAGGCCTCAGCTAAGTACGCTTTGCTGAAGTGTTTCTCTCCAGAAAGATTTTCAAAGATGTCTTCTATCCTGGGCAGAGGGTATTGATCATCTGGGTTGATGGTGACCTCAAAGTCACCACAAATCCTGAAAAGCCCAACCTTCTTGGTGACCAGGACCACTGGTGCTGCCTGTGGGCTCCACTCAAACTCGTAAACAATTCCTTCAGCCTCCATGTGATCTAGCTCACTGGCTACTTTATTATAAATAGCACTGTATAAGGAACTGGCTGTGCTTTGTAAGACTTGCATGTGGCATTTTCATTTAACACAATCATAGCCCTGATATGTTTGAGTTTTCCAATAGCATCCTTGAACACTGCTGTGGCATCATCCGGTACCTTCCTTAATTCACTTTCAGTCGACTCTATTGCAGGGGAAGTGGCATGCAAATGGTGGATGGATCTCCAATCCAGTTGTAGTTGTCTCAGCCAATCATGCCCCCACAATGTTGCTCCTCCTCTATTTTATCACATACAAGTCCAATGTGACTTGTTGGTTGTTGTATTTCACTGTTACAAATATCATTCCCATGGGAGTTACCTTTTCTCCAGTATAAGTTCTTAGTTGGATATCTGCAGGCTTCAGTTCACTATCTTTGAAATATCATTTAAACTCATTTTGTGGAATGATTGAAATAGCTGAGCCAGTGCCCAATTGTATTTTAATTAATTTTCCATCCCCTTCTGGTATAAGCCAGATTGCTTGTCTCTTGTTAATTTTCACATTTATCCGTTATAAATCTCAAGGTTACCTGTGTCACTCTCATCATTATCAGAATTTTCATCAATAGCATGCAGATTAGTGTTCTTTTCGAAACAACAATTTGACTTTTTATCTTTTTCTCTTCCCTGTGTAGTCTTCTTATTTTTGTCTGCCCGACATACTCTTTGTTTGTGTCATACTTTGTGGCATTTTCTGCAAGTTTCACCATTAAACCTGCTTTGGTCTGTTGTACGAGAGCCCCTGCCACAACAGTATTATAATCTGCTCAGCCAGGCCAGTTTCTGTTTACAAGTTGCAATTCTGCTCAAGTTCACTTTTATTCTTGACTGCAACTCATCTGGTATCTCTGACTTCTGTTTCCAAAGATACAGCAATTTCAATTGCCCTTTTACATGTGAGTTGTGCTTCAGGTAGGAGGCATTTTTGAATGCTTTCTTGTAAGATTTTACGAACTAAACGGCCACTCAGTGGATCACTAAACCCGTCACTTCATTGACAATGCTCAGATAATTTCTTCAATTCAGCCATGTATGCTGAAATGGTCTCCCCTTCCTTTTGATTCCACTTATGAAACCTAAAGCATTCTGCAATCTACTACAGTTTTGGTTCTAAATATTCCTGCATTACTTTCAAAATATCAACCTTGGAATTCGTTGCCATGGACAGCTGTGGAGGCCAAGTCACTCAGTATATTTAAAGTGTAAGTTCATAGGCTCTTGATTAGTAAGGGGATCAAAGGTTATGGGGAGAAGGCAGAAGACTGGGGTTGAGAGGAATAATAAATCAGCCATGATGGAAAGCCAGAGCAGGCTCGATAGGCCGAGTGGCCTAATTCTGCCCCTACCTCCTATGATCTAATGACTGCAGCAGAGGAAAATTACCTGTGGTTGGATTGATCCTGTTTATCATGCTACATTTGCATCCATCCCAACCCATTTCTTCCCGCAGATCTTCTGTCTTGTCACCAATTGTTCATGCCTCTTATCTCTGTCCACTTAAAGGCCACATTGCTCCAGGCTGCTTTGTCTTTGTCCATAATCCTTTTGGATAGCATGTTGGTGAGTGATTGTGTTGATATTTGGTGGTTGGAAAGGCTGCTTTAAAAAAAAGGTTCTTATGCATTGTAACATACATCAAAGTTGCTGGTGAACGCAGCAGGCCAAGCAGCATCTATAGGAAGAGGTGCAGTCGACGTTTCGGGCCGAGACCCTTCGTCAGGACTAACTGAAGGAAGAGTGAGTAAGGGATTTGAAAGCTGGAGGGGGAGGGGGAGATGCAAAATGATAGGAGAAGACAGGAGGGGGAGGGATAGAGCCGAGAGCTGGACAGGTGATAGGCAAAAGGGGATACGAGAGGACCATGGGACAGGAGGTCCGGGAAGAAAGACAAGGAGGGGGGGTGACCCAGAGGATGGGCAAGAGGCATACTCAGAGGGACAGAGGGAGAAAAAGGAGAGCGAGAGAAAGAATGCGTGCACAAAAATGAGTAACAGATGGGGCACGAGGGGGAGGCGGGGCCCTAGCGGAAGCCAGAGCAGTCGATGTTCACGCCATCAGGCCGGAGGCTACCCAGACGGAATATAACGTGTTGTTCCTCCAACCTGAGTGTGGCTTCATCTTTACAGTAGAGGAGGCCATGGATAGACATGTCAGAAAGGGAATGGGACGTGGAACCAAAATGTGTGGCCACTGGGAGATCCTGCTTTCTCCGGCGAACAGAGCGTAGATGTTCAGCAAAGCGGTCCCCCAGTCTGCGTCGGGTCTCACCAATATATAAAAGGCCACATCGGGAGCACCGGACGCAGTATATCACCCCAGTCGACTCACAGGCGAAGTGATGCCTCACCTGGAAGGACTGTTTGGGGCCCTGAATGGTGGTAAGGGAGGAAGTGTAAGGGCATGTGTAGCACTTGTTCCGCTTACACGGATAAGTGCCAGGAGGGAGATCAGTGGGGAGGGATGGGGGGGACGAATGGACAAGGGAGTTGTGTAGGGAGCGATCCCTGCAGAATGCAGAGAGGGGGGGGAGGGAAAGATGTGCTTAGTGGTGGGATCCCGTTGGAGGTGGCGGAAGTTACGGAGAATAATATGTTGGACCCGGAGGCTGGTGGGGTGGTAGGTGAGGACCAGGGGAACCCTATTCCTAGTGGGGTGGTGGCAGGATGGAGTGAGAGCAGATGTACGTGAAATGGGGGAGATGCGTTTAAGAGCAGAGCTGATAGTGGAGGAAGGGAAGCCCCTTTCTTTAAAAAATGAAGACATCTCCCTCGTCCTAGAATGAAAAGCCTCATCCTGAGAGCAGATGCGGCAGAGACGGAGGAATTGCGAGAAGGGGATGGCGTTTTTGCAAGAGACAGGGTGAGAAGAGGAATAGTCCAGATAGCTGTGAGAGTCAGTAGGCTTATAGTAGACATCAGTGGATAAGCTGTCTCCAGAGACAGAGACAGAAAGATCTAGAAAGGGGAGGGAGGTGTCGGAAATGGACCAGGTAAACTTGAGGGCAGGGTGAAAGTTGGAGGCAAAGTTAATAAAGTCAACGAGTTCTGCATGCGTGCAGGAAGCAGCGCCAATGCAGTCGTCGATGTAGCGAAGGAAAAGTGGGGGACAGATACCAGAATAGGCACGGAACATAGATTGTTCCACAAACCCAACAAAAATGCAGGCGTAGCTAGGACCCATACGGGTGCCCATAGCTACACCTTTAGTTTGGAGGAAATGGGAGGAGCAAAAGGAGAAATTATTAAGAGTAAGGACTAATTCCGCTAGACGGAGCAGAGTGGTGGTAGAGGGGAACTGATTAGGTCTGGAATCCAAAAAGAAGCATAGAGCTTTGAGACCTTCCTGATGGGGGATGGAAGTATATAAGGACTGGACATCCATGGTGAAAATAAAGCGGTGGTGGCCAGGGAACTTAAAATCATCGAAAAGTTTAAGAGCGTGAGAAGTGTCACGAACATAGGTCGGAAGGGATTGAACAAGGGGTGATAAAACAGTGTCGAGGTATGCAGAAACGAGTTCGGTGGGGCAGGAGCAAGCTGAGACAATAGGTCGGCCAGGACAGGCAGGTTTGTGGATCTTGGGTAGGAGGTAGAAACGGGAAGTGCGGGGTGTGGGAACTATAAGGTTGGTAGCAGTGGATGGGAGATCCCCTGAGCGGATAATTATGCATTGTCTTAGTTCTGCAACATTTTCTCAGGTAACTGCAAAACCACAGATCCTTATCCCAGTCAGTAAAAATAACAAGTCAACAAGTTTACATATTAGCTACACAATTCTTTAACCCTTAGCTTACTGAGCTAAACTTTCCACTGTAGTTTATGATAATAACTAATGTTTAGAACTAAAAGATCAAGAGATAGAGTGGATGTGGAGATGTTTCCTGTAGTGGGAGCGTCTCAGACCAGATGGTGCAGACTCAGAATTCAAGTACAGTATATCCCTTTAGAACAGCGATGAGGGGATCTCATTCAAACCTATTGAATATTGAAAATAGATAGAGTGGATGCGAAGAGAATATATCCTATAGTGGGGGAGTCTAGAACCAGAGGGCACAGCCTCAGAATAGCGAGGCGATCCTTTAGAACAGAGATGAGGAGGAATTTCCTTAGCCAGAGAGTTGTGAATCTGTGGAATTCAATGCCACAGATATTTGTGGAGGCCAAGTCATTGGGGATATTTAAGGTGGAAGTTGATAGGTTTTTAATTAGTCAGAGTGTTAAAGGTTATGGAGAAAAATGGGTTTGAGAGGGACAATAAATCAGCCATGATGGAAAGGCGGTACAGACCTGACAGGCTGAATGGCCTAATTCTCCTCTTACGGTCTGTTCAAGAAGACAAATTGCAGGATACTTGGTAGTTGTGGAGGAGCAGAGGGATCTGGGGGTACATGTCCACAGATCCCTGAAAGTTGTCCCACAGGTGGATAGGGTAGTTAAGAAAGCTTATGGGGTGTTAGCTTTCATAAGTCGAGGGATAGAGTTTAAGAGTTGCGATGTAATGATGCAGCTCTATAAAACTCTGGTTAGGCCACACTTGGAGTACTGTGTCCAGTTCTGGTCGCCTCACTATAGAAAGGATGAGGAAGCCTTGGAAAGGGTACAGAGGAGATGTACCAGGATGCTGCCTGGTTTAGAGAGTATGCATTATGATCAGAGATTAAGGGAGTTAGGGCTTTACTCTTTGGAGAGAAGGAGGATGAGAGGAGACATAATAGAGGTATACAAGATATTAAGAGGAATAGATAGAATGGACAGCCAGTGCCTCTTCCCCAGGGCACCACTGCTCAATACAAGAGGACATGGCTTTAAGGTAAGGGGTGGGAAGTTCAAGGGGGATATTAGAGGAAGGTTTTTACTCAGAGAGTGGTTGGTGTGTGGAATGCACTGCCTGAGTCAGTGGTGGAGGCAGATACACTAGTGAAATATAAGAGACTGCTAGACAGGTATATGGAGAAATTTAAGGTGAGGGGTTATATGGGAGGCAGGGTTTAAGAGTCGGCACAATATTGTGGGCTGAAGGGCCTGTACCTTGCTGTACTATTCTATGTTCTATGTTCTATTAGAGACTGCAGATGATGGAATTTGGAGCAAAAAAACAAAAACTGTTGACCAGCTCAATGGATCAGGCAATATTCATGCAGGGAAGTGGATAATTAACATTTTGGAATGAGACCCTTCATCTGGACTGAAGGAGTAGAGGGAGCATAGGAAGAGAAAGAGATGGGGGAGGGATGGATCAAGAGCCAGCAGGTTATAGGCAGATCCAGTTGAAGAGGGGTGATTGGCAGATGGAAAAGGAAAGGATAAAATAGTGACAGAGGCTGGCAGAAGATAGGTGGAGGCAAGCAAGGGCTGCAGATGTTGGAATCTGATAGGAAAGGATGGTGGGGAATCAGACCAAATAAGGAAGGAGGGGTGGGCAGATGGGAACAGTAGTGGGAGGGGACATATTGTGTTGAGTGTGTGGGCTATGGACAGATGGAGTAGGTGGACGAGGAGAACTCCCTTTGGTTGTATAAGTTTCCATTGCACTTTTTCTTCCAAGAGTGATAGTGAATATTTCAAATACCTCACATCCTTTTGCAAAACAGCTTTTTTAAATAATATTGAGATGATTTTACCATGAAGATAGACACCAAACATTTTTCCAAAGACACTTTGTTTTATTGTGAGTTATTTTGATCGAGTTTCAAGAATAAATATTAAAGTAGCTATATTTCTTTATCATAAACACAAGAGATTCTGTAGATGCTGGAAATCCCAAGTAACACACACAAAATGGAGGAACTCAGCAGGTAAGTCAGTATCTATGGAATTTGAATTGAATTGAATTGACTTTATTTCTTACATCCTTCACATTCATGAGGAGTAAAAATCTTTACATTACGTCTCTGTCTGAATGTGCAATGTGCAATTTATAGTAATTTGTAATAAATACTATGTACAACAGGACAGTCAATATAACATAGAAATGCAATTGTATGAGCGTGAATTAATCAGTCTGTCCCGGAGCCTGTTTGTCCTGGCTTTATTACTGCAGTACCGTTTACTGGATGGTAGCAGCTGGAACAGTTTGTGGTGAGGGTGACTCAGGTCCCCAATGATCCTCTGGGCTCTTTTTATACACCTGTCTTTGTAAATGTCCTGAATAGTGGGAAGTTCACATCTACAGATGCGTTGGGCTGTCCGCACCACTCTCTGCGGAGTCCTCCGATTGAGGGAAGTACAGTTCCCATTCCAGGCAGTGATGCAGCCAGTCAAGATGCTCTCAATTGTGCCCCTATAAAAATTTCTTAGGATTTGGGGGCCCATACCAAACTTCTTCAACTGTCTGTTGTGCTTTTTTCACCACACAGCCGGTATGTACAGACCATGTGAGATCCTCGGTGATGTGGATGCCGAGGAACTTAAAGCTGTTCACCCTCTCAACCCCAAATCCATTGATGTCAATAGGGGTGAGCCTATCTCCATTCCTCCTGTAGTCCACAACCAGCTCCTTTGTTTTTGGGACATTGAGGGAGAGGTTGTTTTCTTGACACCGCTGTGTCAGGGTGATGATTTCTTCTCTATAGGCTGCCTCATATTATTTGAGATAAGGCCAATCAATGAAGTGTTGGCAACAAATTTAGTTAGCAGATTAGAGCTGTGGGTGGCAACACAGTCATGGGTATGCACAGAGTAAAGGAGGGGGCTTAGTACACAGCCCTGAGGGGTTCCTGTGTTGAGGGTCAGAGGGGCCAAGATGAGGGAGCCCACGCTTACAACCTGCCAGCGATCTGACAGGATGTCCAGGATCCAGCTGCACAAGGCAGGGACAAGGCCTAGGTCCCTGAGCCTCTTGTCTAGCCTGGACGGAATTATGGTGTTGAATGCTGAACTGTTGTCCATTATCAGCATTCTCACATAAGCATCCTTCTTCTTCAGGTGTGTAAAACTGTGGCTATTGCTGTGTCATCTGTTGATCAGTTATGTTGGTGGGCAAATTGTAGGGGTCCAGTGTGCACGGTAGCATGCTGCAGATGTAGTCCTTAACCAGCATCTCAAATCATTTGCTTATTATTGAGTTGAGTGCGCCAGGATACCAGTCGTTCAGATATGTTACCTTGGTCTTTTTAGGTACAGGGACAATGGTGGATGTTTTGAAGCAGAAGAACACCACACTGGGATAGGGAGAGATTAAAAATGTATGTAAACACACTTGCCAGATGTCGTCCAGTCTGCAGTGTGACAAGAATACACATAAATTAAGATGTTTGCTGGCCTGGGGTAGCACCAGTGGCATCAGCAGTTGGTCTGCCACCTGTCCTCAGGGGAGGGAGAGATAAGGAACAATGAAGCAGCATTTGGAGGTGTTAATGAAGGAGCCATCAGTCCGGGTATTGTCAAGATCGGCTCCCCCTTTGAACCCTGAACTGTTTGAAGTGATGGACAGGCGATCTGGAGATGTGTAATGAAGGGACGGGAGAGAGAGCTGTCTAGAGCGGCTCCCCCTTTGAACCCTGAACTGTTTGAAGTGATGGACAGGTGATACCCCAGCAGGGGGATAAAAAGGGACAGGTTCACTAAGGCAACACACACGACACCCGAGGTAACGAGACCCTGGAAGCGGTGCGCCTCTCACAAGACAGTGGGAAGTACCGGCCCATAAACGCACAGGGTGGAAAGGTACGATCAGCAGGAACCCGGTGTGTGTCCACCCTTGCCTGGGTGCCGGGTTCATTGCAGAGGATCGACCGCATCTGGAGGAGGGGTCACAGTCGGTGACCTCAGGTGACATCACAAAGGACCCGCCCGAAAGCTGCTTGTGAGCAATATCGCCGGTCTGTGAGTGGAAGCCGTTTCTGAATGATCAGTCGTTCTCGCTCTCTCTCTCCCTCCCCCCACATTGTCCATCGCCATGGCAACGATTACTGTGAACTGAACTATTAAATCGAACTGGACTTTGTGTCACTTTGAAATTGGTCATTTACCCCTAGACAACGATAGAGCTTGGTTGATCCTGTTATCTTAATTCTGTGCACATGTGTGTTTATCATTGCTGAACTGTTGCATTTATTATCCTTTCGATTACTGTGTTGCTTGTTTCTTTAATAAAGCTTTCTTAGTTCTAGTAATCCAGACTCCAACTGAGTGATCCATTTCTGCTGGTTTGGCAACCCAGTTACGGGGTACGTAACGTAAGTGGGGTTCTCGTCCGGGATTTTGAACGCTAAATTTGGGACGGAGTAAATTGATTGGGTTAAAATTCCCGAAAGAAAGAAAAGACAAACAGCAGAAATGGAGGCTGGGGAATTTATAAAGGCGCCGACCTTGGAGGCATTAGAGGATGCCAGGAAATCGGAATTGGTAGCTGTGGCCAAACGGTTGAATCTTGCTAAGGGGAAGTCGACAATGAGGAGAGAGGAGATACACAGAGCTATTGTAGAGCACAATGTATCTAAAGGTGTGTTTCCCCAAGGCGAGCTGGGGGTGGTGTCTATTGAAAAACCTGCTGGAGACGCGGTACAGGTGCAGCTTGAAAAACTGAGACTCGAGCACGAGTTTCGGGTACGGCAGTTGGAGCGAGAAGAGAAAGAGAGGGACAGACAGTTACAGCGAGAAGAGCAGGAGAGAGAGAGGCAGTTGCAGTGAGAAGAGAAGGAGAGAGAGTTAGAAAGGAAAGAGAGAGAGAGGCAGTTGGAGCGAGAAGAGAGGAATTCGAGCTGGAGAAGTTAAGGTTAAGGGCAGAGCAGGGGCTCGTGCCGAACCAAGGTGGAGGGTTCCGGGCAACCCAGGAGGTTAGGCTGGTTCCCCCATTTGACGATACCAGCGTGGATCGGTACTTCCTCCACTTCGAAAAAGTGGCTATAAGTCAGGACTGGCCGAGGGATAAGTGGGCTGTTTTACTTCAGAGTGTACTGAAAGGGAAAGCCCAACAAGCTTACTCAGCTTTGTCCGCGGAAGATGCCCAGAGGTGTGAGGTGGTGAAAGGGGCCATCCTCAGGATTTATGATTTGGTCCCGGAGGCATACCAGCAGAGGTTCCGGAATGCGAGGAAGCAGTGGGACCGCACGTATTTGGAGTTTGCCCGTGAGATGCAGACATATTGTGAGCGTTGGTGCGCCTCAAAGGGGGTAGAGGGGGATTATGACAGACTGCTACAGCTGATTCTGATTGAGCAGTTTAAAGGTTGTTTCCCTGAGGGTATGAGACCCTTCCTAGATGAGAAGGAGGCAGCCATGTTAGCCGCAACTGCTAAGTTAGCGGATGAGTATGCGTTGACGCATAAAATGAAGTTTGCCCCGAGTAAAGGCTACCAGAAGGGTAGTCAGGACGGCGGGGAGAGTCCGCCGGAAAAGTCAGAAAGTAAGCCGGGGACTAGTGAGAAGGATAAGGTAGACCGGGAGCAGTCTGGCAGGAAGTCTCCTGGGGTCGTCTGTTATAATTGCGGGAAAGTCGGACACTTTGCGTCCAGGTGCTTTGCCCCAAAGAAGGAGATGGGAAAAGGGAAGACAGTGATTTTGACTGGCTGATTCGAGCTGTTAAGCAAACCGCTGGGGAAGGACAGGTCTGCAAAAGTTCAGGAAGGGCGTGAGAGGTTTATCTCGGCCGGATTGGTGTCAGTGAAGGAGGGGTTAAAACCAGTTCCAGTGCGGATCTGGAGAGAAACGGGAGCGTGTCAGTCACTAATACTGAAGAGTGTATTAGAGTTTAGCTCAGAGACCCAGACTGGGGAGGTCAAGGTCAAAGGTATTGGAGAAGGGACAGGGACAGTCCCTCTGCACCAGGTACACTTACAAAGCAACCTGGTCTCTGGACTAGTCACGATCGGGGTGAGGTCCGAATTACCGATGAAAGGCGTGGAAGTCTTGCTCGGTAATGACGTCGCCGGGGGAATCGTGTTCCCAGCCGTGAGATTGACAGGTCAGCCTGCCAGCATTGAGGCCCCGCCCATGGACTCACAGGTTCATCATGGGGCTGCGGTGGTAAATTTAGCTGAAACGTTTCTGCCAACCTTGTACGAGAAGCGGGTAGAAAGTGAAAAGAAGGAGTGTAGTGAGGCAAGAGGTAGTGAGGGAGCTGGGACAGACGGAGCAGTAGCCAGGAAAGAATTTGCGCAGATGCGGGAGCGAGACGAGGGGCTGATGGTTTCGGCAGAGACAGCTCTCTCTGACACAGACTTGACAAGGGAACTAGTAGGCTATTTTGCGGAGGAGGAAGTGCTAAGGAAGAAAGGGAGACCAAGTACCGTGCCCACAGATGAGGAATGGGGGGTGGTGCAAAAGAGTTATGGGGATGAGGTTTTTAACATGGCCCACGAGGTACATTTTGCGGTGCTGGAGGAAACAATTGGTGGAATCATGAAAGAGGTTTACCGGCTGCCCAGAGGGAAGGAAGTTATTGATCATGACCGACGCGAACTGAGACGGTCACAGGCTTTTGATATGCTAACAAACCTAGTCGGTGTTAGCGTGGAAATCAATGAAGCTAGGGGCCCCCTGATAAGAGAAAAAAACCATTTTGAAAAGATTAGTATGGGATCGAACAGATGGGAGAAGGCTATTGTTTTGGCCAGGTCTACTGATAAGGTCTCTCCCTTCATCCCCGAACAAAGCGACTCTTTAGGAGAAGTAATTAAACGACTCGCACCCGTGTGTTTGATTGTCCCGAGGCGATGCAAAGAACTGGGACGTTGGGTGGTGTCTGGTACAATAGGTCAGCCTAGTAAACAACATTCATATAGAATGAGTAATTCAGTGACTAAAGGGCTGACGAACACAGAGGTGTGTATTGGCAATTTAATACGGCTGTCTGAAGCCAGCTTGATAGTGAACCTTGAAAAAAATGAGTTCGGCCACACGAAGGTCACTTACCTGGGAATTGTGGTGACACAGGGGCAGCTGGCAGCGATGCAAGCTACAGTGCAGGCTATCGCTGACCTCCCAACCCCAACAGACAAGAGGGCCCTCAGAAGGCTCTTGGAGATGGTGGGGTACTGTAGGAAGTTTTGCAATAACTCTGCGGTCACTACCCCTCTCCCTCCTACTAAGCCCTTGTGAGAGAAAACTGAGTCGGAATGGGACAACCCTTGTTATTGTGGTCCGGGACAAAACCAAATGAGAGGTTACATTGATCGCAATTCATCAGTGTTTTTGGCCACTATGAAGTTTGCTAAATTGGAGCCTGGTCTAAGGGATTATTAATAACACATATAAAGAGAACAGAAAATGTGATGACTGTCTGTCAAGGTGTTGACAACTTCAAATTCTCTGTATTAGCCAAATAGCTGATAAAGATGTATATTTGTGTGTATCAAATAATGTACTCATGTTTGTAATTTTTACCCCGGTAAAAATCCTTAAAGGGGGAAAGTGTGACGAGAATACACATAAATTAAGATGTTTGCTGGCCTGGGGTAGCACCAGTGGCATCAGCAGTTGGTCTGCCACCTGCCCTCAGGGGAGGGAGAGATAAGGCACACAATGAAGCAGCATTTGGAGGTGTTAATGAAGGAGCCATCAGTCTGGGTATTGTCAAGATCGGCTCCCCCTTTGAACCCTGAACTGTTTGAAGTGATGGACAGGCGATCTGGAGATGTGTAATGAAGGGACAGGAGAGAGAGCTGTCTAGAGCGGCTCCCCCTTTGAACCCTGAACTGTTTGAAGTGATGGACAGGCGATACCCCAGCAGGGGGATAAAAAGGGACAGGTTCGCTAAGGCAACACACACGACACCCGAGGTAATGAGACCCTGGAAGCGGTGCGCCTCTCACAAGTCAGGGGAAAGTACCGGGCCATAAACGCACAGGGTGGAAAGATACGATCAGTGGGAACCCGGTGTGTGTCCACCCTCGCTTGGGTGCCGGGTTCACTGCAGAGGATCAACCGCATCTGGAGGAGGAGTCACAGTCTTTAATAAAACTTTCTTAGTTCTAGTAATCCAGACTCCAACTGAGTGATCCATTTCTGCTGGTTTGGCAACCCAGTTACGGGGTACGTAACAGCAGTCATTGACTCACTTACTATTGAGAATGCTCGCTCTGTATCTATTATATCCAGGCCAGGTTAGTGTTGATAGTAACTGTGGGTGAATGATCCAATTTTCTGCTGGTGAGACATGAACAAACAATTCTAGAAGAGCATGAAGTGATTTACACACAGTGCTAGTAGAAATGCATTTGATTCTATGCCTTTTTGGTTCTGATGGTCACGTATCCTGCTCCGGAGTATTCAGCATGATTAATTGTCATTTGCATTGTTAATATTTTTTCAAAAATATTTTTGTCTTTCATGTTTCAGTGAGATCTCTCATTCTTCTAAATCCAGAAAGATAGAAGCATCATACTCAATCTCTTTGGGGTTCCAGTTTATACATCAATATTCAAAACTGTTTCATTTTTACAGATGATTATCCTATTATGTCACTCTTAGTCTTTCCTTCTCATGCCAAGTTGTCCTTACATGTTGTATTTCAAAGGCTGCCCTGCAAACACCATTGATGATGAATGCTCCAATGCCATTGGTCCGTTTCAAGGTTGCATGCGACTGTTCTCAATAGACAACCAGCCAGCAAATCTCATTCTGGTACAGCAGGGTATGCAAGGTAACTTCAGTGACCTCCAGATAGACCTGTGTGGCATCGTGGACAGGTAATCCTATTTCCTATTTAATACGTGTGTCTAGTGCGTGTTAATGTTCACCCTAGTCCCATTGACCTGCACCCAGACCGTGGCCCTTCATAACCCACCCATCCAATTTTTTCTTAAGTGTTGCATTCAAACCTACATCCATCACTTCCACCGGCAGCTCGTTCCACACACTCATTGCCCTCTGAGTGAAGAATTTCCCCCTCATGTTCTTCTTAAACATTTCACCTTTCACCCTTAACCCATGGCCTCTAGATCTAGTCTCACACAACTTCAGTGCAAAAAGCCTGCTTACACTGAGATCATGTAACCTTGATTCCCCGCATCCTGTGAAATGTTTAGTTAGCGGAGATCTAAGTGTCTAGGTTTAAAACCCACATCATCATCTGCATATTTCAGGAAACTGTTCCAAACCTCTGCTACCTTCATATTTTAACTTGAGCTGTAGGGTGACAGAAGTATAATTGTGGAAAATGTTTTCTTCTGAATGGCCCTCTGTTTAGGCATTATGATTAAAAACAAGTGAAGTGAGTCTGATTGAAGATATTGGAAAAACCCACTTGGGGAAATAATATTGTCATTCTGCTTTATTCATTGATGAGCCACCCTTTAATTACCCATCCCTAGTTGTCCTGGAGAAGGTGGTGGTGATCTGTCCTCCTGAGCTGTGTGTATGTCCCACCATGATGTCAACCAGAGAGTTCCGAGTTTTGATCGAGCGATGGTGGAAACCAGAATCAGGGTCAGGTTCATTGTCACTGACATATGTTGTGAAATTTTCATGTCTTGTCGCATGTGTACAGTGTAATATAAAAATATGACTATAATTTACAATATGAAATATATAAAATAAATAAATTGTTAAAAAGAGAGCAACATAGTGAGGTACTTTTCATGGGTTCATGGACCATTCAAAAATCTGATGGCGGAGAGGGAGTAGCTATTCCTAAGACATTGAGTTTGAGTCTTCTGCCTCCTATATGCCATCCCAGATCAGATAATGTGGATTCCCAATGATGGATGATGGAAGGGCAATATTGCAAATTCAATTCTCGTGACATATGCCAGTAGTGAAAAATGACATATATCACCTGATTGTGATATATTTCTGAATTAGGATAGTGTCGGGCTTGGAGGACAACCTTATTTTTTTGCTGCCCCTAAAGTACTAGCAGGTAAATATTGTGAGTTTGGAAGGTGATGTCTATGTCATAGCTGCACTAGCAATAGAGATCATGGTGCAAGGAATGGTGTGTGGGTGTGAGGTTCTGTCCCGGGCCCAACATTTTGATACAATTACAAAGAAGGCATGACAATGGCTATATCTTATTAGGAGTTTGAGGAGAATTCGTATGTCACTAAAGACGCTCACAAATTTCTACAGATGTACCATGGAGAGCTTTCTAACTGGTTGCATCATGGTCTGGTATGGAGGGGTCATTGTACAGAATTGGAAAAAGCTAGAGGGAGTTGTAAATCCAGCCATCTCCATCACAGGTACTAGGCTCCCCAGCACTGAGGACATCTTCAAAAGGTGATGCCTCAAAAGGGTGGCATGCTTTATTAAGGACTCCCATCACCAAGGACATTTCCTCGTGCCATTTCTAACATCAAAAAGGAGGTACAGGAGCCTGAGGACATACACTCAACTTTTCAGGAACAGCTTCTTCCCCTCTGCCATCAGATTTCCAAATGGACCACGAGTCCATGAACATTACTGTACCTCAGGATTTTTCCCTCTGATTTGCACTGATTATTTATTTTACTTTTCTCTTTTTATACATATATTTCTTATTGTCATTTATAGTTTTATTCATATAAATTTTTATTATTATATAGTTTTATTAACAAAATCAGGTTTAATATCACAGGCATATGATTCTGATTCTGATTCTAAAGTGTCAAAGACTTAAAAAATCACTGAAGCATGAAACAAAAATCAGTAAACCACAGACCTTTGACTAGGTTGTAAGTTCAAAATGATCTCCTATAAACTTCTCATGGTGCAAGAACATAGTGCTCTTCATGGTCATCCTCAACATGAATTTCCAATCAAACACTAATTATAGATGTATCGTATGTAATTAATTGTCTGGTGTATCTTCAGGGAGCAGGTTTAGTTTACCCTGTGAGACAACTTTTCTATATAGTCATGAGTATTTTATTGTGCAATAGGTGTTTACCAAATTACTGTGAACATGGAGGAAAATGCTCTCAATCCTGGACTACGTTCTACTGTGACTGCACAGGGACGGGCTACACAGGGGCTACCTGTCATAACTGTGAGTAACACTGAGCCGGCTGTGTTTTATTCATCACATTCATCACTGCTGGTTGTACTACTGACTAATTTGTGCGGATATGGGGCACTGGGTTTCAACAGGTTGAGCTGATTGCACTTTGACTCCATTGGCACAGTAAAGAGGATGACTTGAACCTGTTCTCTAACTTGGCCACCAAGTTATTTGACTCAAAGAATACACAAGAGATGGCAGATGTTGGAATTTCGAGCAACATATTAACTGCTGGAGGAAATCAATAGGTCAAGTAGCATCTGTTGGGGCAGATGGCCTTCTGAATCTTGGGTTAATTAAAATCTATCACGATCAGATTTTAAACTAGCACTTGACACAGCACCGATGACCTCCTGCAAAAATAGGATTTAAACTTTTTATTGCAATCTGTCACCTGTCTTCACTTCCTGAAGTAAAATGTAGCTAAATACTGGAAAATTGAAATAAAACAAAAAATGGTATTGGTATTGGTTTATTATTATCACATGTACCAAGATAGAGTGAAAAGATCGTCTTACAGACTGTTCGTACAGATCAGATCATGACACAGTGCATTGAGGTAGAATAAGGTAAAATAATAACAATGCAGAATAAAGTGTAAAAGCTACAGAGAAAGTGCAGTGCAGGTAAATGGTAAAGTGCAAGTTCATAAAGAGGAAAATTTTGAGGCCAAGGGTTCATCTTATCATACAAAGTGATGCATTCAAGGGTCTGATAACAGTGGGATAGAAGCTGTCCTTAAGCATGATATACGTGCTTTCAGGCTTTTGTATCTTAAAGGGAGACAAGAGAATGTCTCGGCTGCGCAGGGACATTGATTATCTTGGCTGCTTTACTAAGGCAGCGAGAAGTGTAGACAGAGTCCATAGAGGGGAACCTGGTTCCTGTGACATGCTGAACTCTGTCCAAAACTCACTGTAGTTCATTGTTGTGATATGCAGAGTAGTTGCCATGACAAGCCCTTATGCACCCTTATGGAATGCTTTCTATGGTGCATCAATAAAAGATAGGAAGAGTTGATGGGGGCATGCTTAATTTCTTTAGCCTCCCAAGAAAGTAGAGGCATTAGTGATCTTTCTTGTTCTTGACATTAATGTTGTTGGACCAAGACGTCCTGGAATTCCCATTAGGTCAAGCAGCATCCGTGAAGAAAGGAACAGAGCTCCATCATGTGCACAAGCTTCCCTCATCGAGGTCATTTTCAAAAGGCGGTGCCTCAAGGAGACGGGTCTATCATTAAGGACCCTCACCACTTGAGACATGCTCTCTTCTCATTAGTACCATCAGGAAGAAGGTCCAAGAGCCTAAAGACCCAATCTCAATTGACCATCAAATTTCAGAATGGTCTATGAATACTACTTCACCGTGATAAGTAAATCTGCAGATGCTAGAAATCCAAGCAACACGGACAAATTGTTGGAGGAACTCAGCAGACCAGGCCGCATCTATGGAAAAGAGTAAACAGTTGATGTTCGGGCTGAGACCCTTCATCAGGATTCAACTACCTCACCATTCTTCTTTTTCATGATTTATTTACTTGTTTGTTTGTTTATTTATTTATTTGTTCAAAACATCAAATTTCATGATGTATGTCAATGATAATAAAACTGATTCTGATGGAACCATAGGATTATATGCAAGGAACAGCAAGGAAATTGACATTTTGTCCAATTGCATCTATGCCAACCTAACCCATCATTCAACTGTTCCCACAACCTATGGACTCTGCAGCTCATGTTCTCGATATTTGTTGCTTATTTATTTATTATTATTATTTTATTATCTCATTTTGTATTTGCACAGTTTGTTGCCTTTTGCACATTGGTTGTCCATCCTGTTGTATATGGTCTTTCATTGATTCTATTGCATTTTTTGTATTTACTATGTATGCCCACAAGAAAAGGAATCTCAAGATTGTACGGTATATGGTGACATATATGTACTTTGATAAAAAATTTACTTTGAACTTATTTTTGAACTTTAAATACTGGTTTAATTCCCCCTTACCCCCACCTTTCCAGCATCTTTCCCCAGTTCACCTTCCACATGTCTGACGAGAGCTTCTTATTTTATTCACCATTTTCATTCCCAGAAGACAAAGCTCTAATTTTTAAACGCCTTGATGCTTTCATCAGCAAATATTGTTTCTCTCTATGGTATGCTCTTCTACAATCTCAGTCTGTGGTACTGTTAACATGGATAGAGGCATCTATTTAAATTTGTACACTGAGCAAGAACAAAGACAATGACAAAAAGAGATGTTACTTTCCCTACAAGAAATTGAAGGATTCTACTCTGCATGAAAGCATGCCTTGTATATCCTTAATTGAAATGCAGCCTTTTTTAACACCCCATTCTTCACCGGTACGTTTACAGTCACATCAATAATCCTAAAAATTCCATTTTCACATTAAAAGTACTGCTGCTATAAAACAAATTCTGCAGAAGTAAATGAGCTCTCTTGAAGCACCTGAGTAAACAAGAATAGTGATTCCCATGAATCTAGAGATTTTGGACAAACAAGTACATTACCAGGGTGTGTGAAATCCTTTATGGTGTTCCTGGCCCTTTTTGGGCACCTTTCTGTATAATGTCTTTGATGGTGCCAATGATGCATTGGACAATTGTGACTTACCCATTACAGAGTTTTTCTGTTCACTGAGGTGCAATTTTCACACCAAACAGTATTCCAGCTTGTTAGGATACTCTTTACTGCTATCACTGACCTTATCCCCAGGTGATTTTGTCATCAAACTCAACATTCAAAGTAAATTTTTCATCACAGTGTGTACATATATGCTACCTTGAGATTCATTTTCTTGCAAGAAACAAAATACAATAGAATTTTATGAAAAGATTATACATAAACTATAGGGCACCATGGTGGCAGAGCAGTATGGGCAGTACTATTATAGCCTGGGGCATCTGAGTTTGGAGTTCATTTGTAGTGTCCTCTATAAGAAAGCTTGTACTTTCTTCCCCTGTGGGTGTGGGCTTCCTCAGGGTGCTCTGGTGTCCTCCCACAGTCCAAAGTGGTACTGGTTGGGAGGTTCATTGGTCACTGAAAATTGTCCCATGATTAGGTTATGTTTAAATAGGTGGGTTGCCAGGCAGTGTGATTTATTTGGCCAGAAGGGGCTGTTCTGCACTGTATCTCTAAAATAGAGTAAATACAGACAGAGACAGCCGATCCTGACTACAGGAGTTAAAAGCCAGAGGTCCATGAACCAGTCGTCACTAGAGGATCGAAGCTGGAGAAGGTCAGTAACTTTAAATTCCTTGGTGTTATCATTTCAGAGGATCTGTAATGAGACCAGAACATACGTGCAATCACAAAGAAGGCACAATAACACCTCAACTTACTTAGAAGTTTGCATAGATTTGGTGTGTGGTCAAAAACTTTGACAAACTTCTATTGATGCTCAGTGGAGAGTATCCTGACTGTTTGTTGAGCTCGTTGACTTCATTAACTTTGCCTCCAACTTTCACCCTGCCATCAAGTTTACCTGGTCCATTTCTGACACCTTCCTCCCTTTCTAGACCTTTCTGTCTCTATCTCTGGAGACAGCTTATCTACTGATATCTACTATAAGCCTACTGACTCTCACAGCTATCTGGACTATTCCTCTTCTCATCCTGTCTTTTGCAAAAATGCCATCCCCTTCTCACAATTCCTCCGTCTCCGCTGCATCTGCTCTCAGGATGAGGCTTTTCATTCCAGGACGAGGGAGATGTCCTCCTTTTTTAAAGAAGGGGGATTCCCTTCCTCCACCATCAACTCTGCTCTCAAACGCATCTCTCCCATTTCACGCACATCTGCTCTCATTCCATCCTCCCACCACCCCACTAGGAATAGGGTTCCCCTTGTCCTCACCTACCACCCCACCAGCCTCCAAGTCCAACATATTATTTTCCGTAACTCCTGCCACCTCCAACGGGATCCCCCCATTAAGCACATCTTTCCCTCCCCCCCTCTGCTTTCCACAGGGATCGCTCCCTACGCGACTCCCTTGTCCATTCGTCCCCCCATCCCTCCCCACCGATCTCCCTCCTGGCACTTATCCTTGTAAGCGGAACAAGTGCTACACATGCCCTGAAACTTCCTCCCTTACCACCATTCAGGGCCCCAGGCAGTCCTTCCAGGTGAGGCAACATTTCATCTGTGAGTCGGCTGGGGTGATATACTTCGTCCGGTGCTCCCGATATGGCTTCCTATATATTGGTAAGACCAAACGCAGACTGGAAGATCGTTTCACTGAACACCTACGCTCTGTCTGCTAGAGAAAGCAGGATCTTCCAGTGGCCACACATTTTAATTCCACGTCCCATTCCCATTCTGATATGTCTATCCATGGCCTCCTCTACTGTAAAGATGAAGATACACTCAGGTTGGAGGAACAACACCTTATATCCCGTCTGGGTAGCCTCCAACCTGATGGCATGAACATCGACTTCTCAAACTTCCGCTAATGCCCTACCTCCCCCTCGTACCCCATCCGTTATTTATTTATATACACACTTTTTTTTCTCTCTCTCCTTTTTCTCCCTCTGTCCCTCTCACTATACCCCTTGCCCATCCTCTGGGTTTTTCCCCCTCCCCCTTTTCTTTCTCCCTAGGCCTCCTGTCCCATGATCCTCTCATATCCCTTTTGCTAATCAACTGTCCAGTTCTTGGCTCCATCCCTCCCCCTCCTATCTTCTTCTATCATTTTGGATCTCCCCCTCCCCCTTCCACTTTCATATCTCTTACTAGCTCTTCTTTCAGTTAGTCCTGACGAAGGGTCTCGGCCCGAAACATCGACTGTGCTTCATCCTAGAGTCGCCGCTTGGCCTGCTGCATTCACTAGCAACTTTCATGTGTGTTGCTTGAATTTCCAGCATCTGCAGATTTCCTCGTGTTTGTGTTTGCGTCACCGCCTGGTATGGAAACACTAATGCCCAAGAATGGAAAGGTCTATGAAAATTGGCGAATACAGCCCAGTCCATCACTGAAAATGCCCTTCCCACCATTGAGCAAACCTACAAGGAGCGCTGCCCGAAAGAAAGCAGAGTCCATCATCAAGAGCACCCACCATTCAGGCCATACACTCTTCTCACTGCTGCCATCAGGAAGGCGGTACATGAGCCTTCGGTCCCACATTACCAGGTTTAAGAACAGTTATTACCCTTCAACCATCAGACTCCTGAACTAGCATGGATAACTTCTCTCACCTCAACTCTGAACTGATTCCATATCCTATGGACTCACTTTCAAGGACTTGTCAACTCATGTTGTCAATATTATTTATTTACACACATTAGGGTCTTTTTTTGCAGATTGGTTATTTGTCATTCTGCACTTGTGTGTAGTTTTTTCCATTGATTCCATTGTATTTCTTTGTTTTGCTCTAAATATCTGCAAGAAAATGAATCTCAAGGTAGTATATGGTGACATATGTACAGTACATCAATAATAAATTCACTTTGAACTTTGAAGTCACTGTTTGTCTCATTTAACGCTGTTGCTCTGGTTACTGTCAGCAGTAAAATTGTCATCAAAATTCTGGAGATCTCTTTAATCCCTCCTGTGAGGTGATAGCAAGATGGCACTAGTGAACCATGGAAACAGCATTGGAGTTGGGAGAGTGAATATATAGAAAGCATCTGGCCCGGACAGGGTACCTGGCCAAATACTAAAGATCTGTGCCGATCAACTGGTTGGAGTGTTCACTGAGATCCTTAACCTCTCTCTGAGTCAGTCTGAGGTACCCACCTTCCTCAAACAGTCTTCAATTATACTGGTGGCTAAGACGAACACGGTAACCTGCCTTCGAGACTACTGTACATCCATTGTAATGAGAAGTTCGAGAGGTTGATGATAATCCATATCAACTCCTGCCTGAGCAGCGACCTGCACTCATTCAAATTTTCCTAGTAGCACAACAGATCCATAGCAGATGCCATTTCATTGACTCTTTACTTAACCCTGGAACATCTGGATAGCAAAGATGCATACATCAGGATCCTCTTTATTGACTACAGCTTGCATTCTATGCTATCATTCTCTCAAAACTATTCAATTAGCTTCAATAACTTGGCCTTGATACCTCATTTTGCGTTTGGATCCTCGATTTCTTCATTTGCTGATTCAATCAGTTTGGATTGGTAAATCATCTCCTCACAGTCTCCAACAGCACAGGTGTAACACAATGTTATGTGCTTAGCCCCCTGCTCTACTCGCTTTACACTTATGACAGTGTGGTTAAGCACAGCTCCAATGTCATATTTAAGTTTGCTGACAGCACCACTGTCATTGGCCAAATCAAAGGTGGTGATGAATAAGCATATAGGAGAGAAATTGAAAATCGAGTTGAGTGGTGCCACAAAAAAACATCTCACTCCATGTCAACAAGACTAAGGAGCTGATTATTGACTACAGGAGGAGGAAATCAAGGGTCCATGAGCCAGTCCTCATTGGAAGATCATAGATGGTTGATGCCAGCAACTTTAAATTCCTCCGTGTTATTATTTTGGAGGATTTGTCCTGGGCCCAACCTGTAAGTGCAATTACAAAGAAAGTACTGCAGTGCCTCTCCTTCCTTAGAAGTTTGCAAAGATTCAGCATGATATCTAAAACGTTGATAAACTTTTGTAGATGCATAGTCAAGAGTATATTGACCAGCTGCTTCATAGCTTGGTATGAAAACACAAATGCCCTTGAACAAAAAATCCTACAAAAAGTGGTGGATACAGCCCAGTCCATCACAGGAAAAGTCTCACCCATCATTGAGCACATCTGCACAGAGCATTATTGCAAGAAAGCAACATCCATCATCAGGCACCCCCACTACCCAGGTCATGCTCTATTCTCAGCAGGTTGGGCAGCATCAGTGGAAACGATGAGTCGACATTTCGGGCTGGAACCCTTCGTCAGGACTGAATAAAGAAGGAGGGGGAAGGATTTGAAGAATTTCTTCAAATCCTTCCCCCTCCTTCTTTGTTTCCACTGATGCTGCCCGACCTGCTGAGTTCCTCCAGCGTGCTGTGAGTGTTGCTTTGACCCCAGCATCTGCAGATTATTTTATGCTCTCTTCTCTCTGTTCCCATCAGGAAGAAGGTACAGGAGCATTATGACTCACAGCACCAGGTTCAGGAACAGTTACTACCCCTCAAGCATCAGGCTGCTGAATGAGAGGGGATAACTTCACTCAACTTCACTTGCCTCATCACCGAACTGTTCCTGCAACCTATGGTCTCAATTTCAAGGATTCTTCAACTTATCCTTTCAATATTTATTGCTTACTTATTTATTATTATTTCCTCTTTCTTCTTTTGTATTTGCATAGCTTGTTGGCATTTGTGCACTGGTTGTTCACACTGTTGGTGATGTCTTTCACTGATTCTACTATGACTATTGCATTTATTGAGTATGCCTGTAAGAAAATGAAGCTCAGGGTTGAATCTAGTGACATGTATATATATCCTGATAATAAATTTACTTTGAACTTTGATATTTTGTAAAGGAACCCACCACACTGATACTAGGCTTCTTCTCATTCTTTAGCCAGGTACAAGCAATCCTGTGAGTCGTACAAACATACAGGGAACACATCAGGTTTCTTCTCCATTGATCCCGATGGCAGTGGCCCACAGGCGCCCCTGCTTGTCTACTGTAATATGACAGGTGAGATGTCCCTTTCTTTAAAGATTCTAAATTATTCATTTACTGTACATCTTGCTGACAGAGTAGAAATGACAATAAACACAAGTACATCATGAACTCATAAATATATTAGGTCAAAATTATTTGGAAATGTATCACTTAAATGCCAGAAGAGGCAATAACTAAAGCAATTGTTAACAAGATACAACCCTTGCCAAATTAGATATTGATTAATTCTTCTACTGTCCTCATTTATCATGCTCAGAGTGATAATTCAGTCATACTATGGGCTTATGCAATTAGCTCACACTAATTTCCTTGCCTTGTGGTTTTGATGGGGCATATTTTGGCCTGAGATATTCTGGCCTAGGTATTCCACTATTCTTCTGCCATGAAGACTTAATGCCTTTGCTCTAACATGGCTACAGATCAGCTACAGAGCACTTCGGCTGAATGTCATGGGAGTAGCCATACAACTGGTTTTCTGTGGAACTAGTGGGAATTTCAGGAGATCCATACAGATGGAGTCAGATAAACAGAATCAATTTACGTGCTGCACTTGTTAGCAACTCTTTCCAGAGCAACTGGAACAAATCTTGGAATCATTCAAGTTATTGGGTAAAATAAAGCTATTTAAATAACTATTTCCATTCTCCCTCATAAAATTATTAATATCAAGAATCTGAATCAGAATCAGGTTTAATATCAATGGCATATGTCATGAAATTTGTTTGTTTTGCAGCAGCATTACAATACAATACCTAATGAAACCTCTAAAAGGCATTCTATATATATGTATGTGTGTATGGGTGTGTGTGTGTGTGTGTGTGTGTGTGTGTGTGTGCGTGCGTGCGTGCGTGCGTGTGTGTGTGTGTGCGTGTGCGTGTGTGTGTGTGTGTGTGTGTGTGTGTGTGTGTAAAATAAATTAAATAAGTAGTGCAAAAAGACAGCAAGAAAATGAGGTAATGTTCATGGATTCATTATCAACTCAGAAATCTGATGGCAATGAGAAGAAACTGTTCCTGAAGCATTGAGTGTGTGTGTGTGTGTGGTTGGGTTCCTGTAACTCCTCCTTCATGGTAGCAAAGAAAAGAGGGTGTGACCTGAATAATGGAGTCCTTAATGATAGATGCTGCCTTTTGGAGATATCCTCATATGCCTGGGAGACTAGTGCCCATGATGCAGCCCGCTGAGTTGACAACTTTTTCTGATCCTGTGCAGTGGCCTCTCTATGCAAGGCGGAAACTAGTTAGAATGTTCTCCACGGTACATCTGTAGAATTTATGTGTCTTTAGTGACATACCAAATCTCTTCAAACTCTTAATGAAATATAGCAGCTGCCATGCTTTCTTTATAATAGCATCAGTATGTTGGGCCCAGGATAGATCCTCAGAGATGATGACACCCAGAAACTTAAAACTGCTCATCCTTTCCACTGCTGATCTCTCAATAAGGATTGGTCTGTGTTTCCTTCACTTCCCCTTCCTTAAGTCCACAATCAATTCCTTCATCCTACTGATGTTTAATGCAAGATTGTTCTTGTGACCCCAGTTGACCAGCTAATCTATGTGATCCCTCATCATCATCTGAAATTCTGCTAACAATAGTTGTGTTCTTTATAGTTTTATAGATGGCATTTGAGTTGTGCCTAGCCACAGTCATGGTTGTAGAGAGAGCAAAGCAGAATTAATCACATATCCTTGAGGTGCACCAGTGTTGATTGTCAGTGAGAAGAAGAGATGTTATTTGCAATCTGCACTGACGATGGTCTCCCTGTGAGGAAGTCAAGGATCCAGTTGCAGAGGAATTTAGAGATGTCCAGGTTTTGGAGATTGTTGAAAGAGGGTATGATTGTGTTGAACACTGGGCTGTAATCAATAAACAGCAGTCCACTTAGGTATTGCTATTGTCCAGGTGGGTCAATAATCTCACTTTCCTATTCTCAGTTCTAAGCCATCAGGATTCAGGTGTTTTAAGTGGTTTGTCCATACTCTTTAAATGTGACAAGGCTTCTGTCTCCGTGCTCTCAGTTTGTGACTTAAAGAATATGAACACGCCATCACACTCTGCGTAATAAAGTAATCCTCAGCTCAACTTTAATCCTTCTAAGAATAACCTTAAATCTGTTACCCTGAGTTATCGCTTTCCCATTATTTATGCATCCTGATTAAATTTCCCCTTAATCTTCAAGGCTCCAAAAGAAAATAAGTTTCTCGTATTAACTTTCTCCAATTCTGGTAACATCCTCCAAAATCTCCTCCCTGCAGTCCTCCCCCATTCTTTACTGTGCTACTACAAGTGAGGACAAGGACTTTGTGCCGTGGCTTAATGAATGTTTCAAACTAAACTAGTGTAATAGTCCTGCAATTGTCTTCCTATGCCTCTGCCATTCCGTGCCTTCTTCACGACCTTATCTACTTAAGAGATCTGTATACTCCAAGACCTCTTTCTTTGTCAAATTATCTTATCACTTATCATGGAACTATCTATGTTTGAAATCTGAGATTAAAGGAAAGGGTTGTCAACGTGAAATATTTGCTCTATTTCTCGGATCAGCTCACAATGTCTAACATTTAACACAGCAGCAAATGGTGTGCACAACACTCAAGATTCAAGATTTATGATGAATGTAAAAGGGAAGGAAATGATTGTGCTGTGTATTAAAGAATAAATGTTGACCAGGACAATGGGAAATCATTTCCTGTTTTCCTGCAAGATTCCACCATGGTCTCTTTTACACCCACTTAGTACTATAAATTGCACATTGCACATTTAGATGGAGACATAACATAAAAATTTTCACTCCTCATGTATGTGAAGGATGTAAGAAATAAAGTCAAGACAAGTCAAGTGGGGAAACTGGTCTTTTTGTTGAACATTTTGATAATTGTGATAGCGTAGTAATACCTCACACCCTGTAGTGTCAGCCTTAATTTTGTGCTATCAGCTGATGGAAGAAAACGTGAGAGAAAACAGATTGAAATTAGGGAGCAAGGGAGAAGAAAAATAATTGTAACCACGAATCTTTAATTCAGAATTTGGCCCACACATCTAAGAAAACATGTGCTGGCATGGGAGCAAGACTCCAGAAGAGGTTTATGAGAATTATCTTGCTAATGATAGGGTTAATATATGAACAATGTTTAATGGCTCTGGGCCAGTTTGAGGGGGTCCTCACTGAAACCTATTAAATATTATAAAGCCTAATGGAGTGGACTTGGAGAGGACGTTTCCTGTAGCAGGGGAGTCTAGGACCAGAGGGCACAGCCTCAGCCTACAAAGACATCCTTTTGGAACAGAGATGAGGAGGAATTTCTTTTGCCAGAGGGTGGCAAATCTGTGGAATTAATTGCCACAGATGGCTTTGGAAGCCAAACCATTCGGTATATTTAAGGTGGATGCTGATAGGTTCTTGCCTAGTAAGGGTATCAAAAGTTATGTTGAAAAAACAGAGAAATAGGGTTGAGAGGAAAAATAAGTCAGCCATGATGAAATGGTGATGTAGAGTGGATTGGCCAGATGGCCTCATTCTGCTCCTATGACTTAAGGTCTGATGGTTGTAATTAATGGAAGAATGTCAATGAGCATGTCCCAAAGAATTCTGACAGAATAAACTCATATCCATCAAGGAAAGTACTTCTCAAAGCCTAAGATTCAAAATTTATTTTAATTAACAACAAAAGGTGAAGATAACTTGTAAATAGCTGATGAATATCTTCAACCCTGCACAGAGCTGTGAAAGAGCCATCCCTGTTGGCCCAGGTTAGACATCAGATTGTGTATTATCCTGGGCTCAGTGAGGTAGATCGATAAATGTTAACTCTTGAGGTTAAAATATCTGTTAAATGTCAATTGTAAACAAGCATTAGGATTAATTTCTGCAGAGGTAGATTTTAAAGATACAAAACTGGTATAATGTGTACAGAATCCTAATGGGCTCACTACTGATCTCATATTACAAAAATATAGTATATTAAAAAAGGTGCTTAGAACTGCCTGGGAGCATGATTTAAATATTTCCTTATCTGACACGGTTTGGCATTCAATTCTTAAGTTAGTTAACTCAGCGGCTTTATGTGCTCGCCACGGCCTTTTGCAGTTTAAGGTTGTACACAGGGCTCATATGTCTAAAACTAAATTATCGCGGTTTTACCCTGACATCAGTCCCGTTTGTGATACGTGTGGGGGGGGGGGGTGCAAAGCTTCTCTTATCCATATGTACTGGGCCTGTCCTAGTCTAGAGAAATTCTGGAGAGAAATTTTTTCAACTCTATCCCATATTCTTAATTGCCACTTAGAACCTAACCCTCTGATTGCTCTTTTTAGCACCTTGGGTGAAGTAGACCTGCTCTTGAGTCTGACTAAACGTTGAACATTATCTTTTGCCTCTCTCTTGGCTAGACGATTAGTTCTTCTTAGGTGGAGAGATTCTGCCCCACCCACTCATGCTCAATGGCTTAGTGATATCCTGTCCTGCTTAGACCTTGAAAAAATTCATTATTCACTTCTTAATTCGGACATAAAGTTTCATAAGGTCTGGGGACCTTTTCTTGAATACTTTCATAACTCCTCTTTAATTAAGTTTATCCTTTTTTTTGCACCACAATCCCTTACTTTCAGCTTTTTTTCTGTAAGTTTTACGATCTTTTGTTGTGAATTATATTATAGTTTTGGTAGCCGTCATTATATTTTCTCTTCTTATATATATATTACAGCTCTGTGGGGTTGAATGCTCCGATTAATTTTTCTTTTATACATAGAAATGGTTGGCCTGGGGTTTTATAGTGGGAAGGTGGGGAGGACACTGACTTGACTTTATATGATTTTATTTTGAGTGCTTTTTCCTTATTGTTATGAATTATATATTGGACACGTTTGCGTCCACACTGTATAAATCAACATTTTGTTGATTTTTTTTGTTGTTGTATTGTAGAAATGCGTTAACAAATTAATAAAATTAATAAAAATAAAAGGAGGTGCTGAAAAGATTTGCAAGTATAACCAAGGCTTTAGAGGTTCTATCCATCAGGATAATCTTAAGAAGATTGTGACTCTTTATTTTAAAATGTTAAAACTGAGTAGTTACATGACAGAGATCTTTAAAATTATGGATGGGATCCATGGGGAGAGTGCGGTTTGATGGTGTTTAAGGGTGGAGGAATGCAGTGGTGATTTCTTTTATGGGAGTCTCCAAAGCGATTGAATATGTAATATTTAATATAAAATCCTGTGGGAATATTTTACCGTGTATGTAGTGAAATAATGAAGTGTACCAAATAATGAAGTTAAAGTAAATGTACAGATGCTTCACCATCTGCCTGTTCTCCTTCAAATCACGTGCCACCCTGACTTGGCTATCCTGCCATTCCTTCACCATCTCTATGTCTATTACTCTGTCCTACCTACCAGCACTGTGGCAGTTCCTTCTGTAGGTGGACTACAATGGTCCAAGAAAGGAACCCACCAGCTCAAGAACAAGCAGGAACAAAAAGTGTTAGCCTTGCCAGCAAGGCAGAGAAACAAAGGTAACTGTGAAAATAATGTAGAAAGTTTAGTTAGCATATAGGAAAGAAAGGAATAGGAAGCTAAAGTACAGTTCTGAAGCATCATATGGTTATACAGTTCAGAAACAGGCCTTACGGCCCAACTGGACCATGCTAACCAAGATTCCCATCTAAGTAACTGACATAAGGCAGAGTTTGATAGGTTGTTGATTAGTCAGGGCATCAAAAGTTACAGGGAGAAGGAAGGAGAAGGAATGAGAGGGATAATAAATCAGCCATGACTGAATCATGTAGCAGACTTGAAGTGTCAAATGGCCTAATTCTGCTCCTATGTCTTATGGTCTTACTGTATTTGTTCACACTTGGCCTATATCCCTCCAAACAGTTCCTATCCATATACCTGTCCAAGTACTTTTTCAAATGTTTTCAATGTACTTGCCTCAACTATTTCCTCTGGCAGCTCATTCCACAATGTAAATGTTGCCCCTCAGCTTCCTGTTAACTCGCTTGCCTCTCACTCTAAGTCTATGTCAAGGAGTTCCTGATTCTTCAGGCCTGGTAAAGAGTGTGTGCATTCACCCTGTCTATGCCTGCTCATGATTTTATGCACCTTTATATCATGACTCCTCACTCTTCTCTCATCTGGTAGAAAAACGTCTAAAAAGAAAGTTACGTAGTTAGAGGAAGTGAAGTTGGTGGAAACATAAGAGATAAGGTACCGCAATGAACATACTGGTTCATTTGGCCTACTTGGGTGCTGTAGTGGCATAGTAGAGCAGTAGCCAGCACATCACATTACAGCACCAATAATCACTATTCGGGGTTCAATTCCCACCACTACCCGTAAAACCTCTCCCCCAATGTCGCAGAAACAAAGAAGCTGGTTGTAGACTACTGGAAGAATGGAGACAGGCTAGCCCCTGTTGAGATCAATGGATCTGGGGTTGAGAGGGTGAACAGCTTTAAGTTGCTTGGCATAAACATCACTAAGGATCTCACGTGGCCTGTACATATCGGCTGTGTGGTGAAAAAGGCACAAAAGCACCTCTTTCACCTCAGACGGTGGAAGAAGTTTGGTATGAGCCCCAAAATCCTAAGAACTTTCTACAGGGGCACAATTAAGAGCATCCTGACTGGCTGCATCACTGCCTGGTATGGAAATTGTACCTCCCTTAATCGCAGGACTCTGCAGAGAGTGGTGTGGACAGCCCAGCACATCTGTAGTTGTGAACTTCCCACTATTCAGGACATTTATAAAGACAGGTGTGTAAAAAGGGCCTGAAGGATCATTGGAACCTGAGTCACCCCAACTACAAACTGTTCCAGCTGCTACCATCCGGGATATGGTACCGCAGCATAAAAACCAGTACCAACAGGGTCCAGGACAGCTTCTTCCACCAGGCCATCAGACTGATTAATTCATGCTGACACAACTGTATTTCTATGTTATATTGACTGTCCTGTTGTACATACTATTTATTACAAATTACTATAAATTTCACATTGCACATTTAGATGGAGACGTCATGTAAAGATTTTTACTCCCCATGTATATGAAGGATGTAAGTAATAAAGTCAATTCAATTCAATAAAGAGTTTGTATGTTCTCCCTATGTTTTATCCCGGTGCTATGGTATCCTCCCATATTCCTAAGATTTAAGAGTTAAGGTTAGTATGTTGTGGGCATGCTATATTGGCACCGAAAGCATGGTGATGCCTGCTGGCTGCCCAGCATAATCTTCGCTGATTTGATTTGACTGAATTATCCATTTCACTCTATGATTTGATGTTTCTATGTACGTGTGACAAATAAAGCCAATCTTGAACTGAATTGAATGTCTCTGGACCTGAGAGACTGATATATGTTTTGCATTATCACAGTGCGGCATTTTGGGGAAAGAGTGACAAAGGTTGACTGTAGGAGAGTGGACTGTGGGCTGTGCTGAAGGCATGCATTATTCTCACTAATGAACTGAAAGCATTTGAAATGAATAAATGCCAGTTTAAATTCACCATGTAGCAGCTCAAATGGTAAATGTATAATCATAATGACGACAGATTGGTGTTTGGGTAGAACAGCAATTGATTTTCCTGTTTAGCAGTCTTGTATCAGGATGTAGACTGAGCTGTAATATTCCATTAACATCTTGTACTCATTATTTTGACAGAGGATAGAACCTGGACCATAATTCAGCACAATAACATGAGGGAAACAAAATTGCAAGGTTCTCCCAAAGCCGACAGGCCTTACATAGCATCCTTCAACTACAGTGCCAGTATGGAGCAGCTGAAAACCATGATTAACAGTGTGGAACACTGCGAACAGGAAATTTCCTACCACTGTAAGAACTCTCGTCTCCTGAATACACCAGGTAGGTGTATCTGCCAATAATTATAACAGAGCCTTCAACAGAACATAATTGTGAAATGCGTTTTTATTTCCTTCTGTTAGCATGATGCAGAGATTACCATGAAACTGGCCTTTGACGATCATAGCTACTGTGGGAAGTAGTGCAATGGATTGGTCAGTCTATATTTCCCATGCGTGAATAAGAGCAAAATGTATCCAAGATTTTCCATGGGCGTGAGAAAAGGTTAAGAAAGGAAGAAATTACATTGGATTTAAGGTTCAGAGACTGGCTGTGTGTGTGTGTGTGTGTATGAAATCAGGAGGGACAGAGGTGGGGTGAATGCTCATCTTTTTCCCAGGATTGGGGAATCATAAACTAGATGCGCAGGATTAAGGTGAGGGGGGTAGGGGAGATTTAAAAGGAAGCTGAGGGACAACACTTTCACCCAGGAGGCTGCCCATATATGGAACAGGCTGTCGGAGGAAGTGGTTGAGGCAGGTGCATTAACAACATCTAAAAGGTACTTGGACAGGTACATGAATAGGAAATGCTTAGGGGAATGTGGGCCAAAGCCATCAAAAGATACTAGTTTAGATCAGAAACTTGGTCAACATGGGCCGGGTGGAGGGGGGGGGGTGCAGAAGGACAAATTATATACTGTATGTAATTTTAGTGATTCAGCACAGAGTAGGCGCTGCTTCACCAACTCGTGACAGACCTGATTAACCCTAGTCTAATCATGGGACAACTTACAATTGTAAAGAACATTAGAATTAAGAACAGACCCCATCCTATCCTCTTTGAGTTTGTCCTCCCATTCACTACCAGTGTGTTTGATCTTCAATATCAGATCCATTTTTCAGACTTACTCCCATATTCCTTGATTCCCTTAATATCCTAAAATCAGCACAGCGTCTGAGCAGCCACAACCCACTGGGACAGAGGATCCTACAGACCCACCATCTTCCTGAGTGAAGGGTTTTCCAGTCCTAATTGGCCTAGTCCTTAATCTGAAATTGTTCAAAGTAAATTTATTATCAAAGTACATATACGTCACCATATACAACCCTGAGATTTGTTCTCTTGTGGCACATACAGTAAATACAAGAAACACAATATAATCATTGAAAGACCACATCCAACAGGACTGACAAGCAACCAATGTGCAAAGGAAAACAAACTGAGCAAATACAAAAGAGGAAAAAAATAAGAATAATAAATAAATTAGCAATAAATATTGAGAACATGAGATGAAGAGTCCTTGAAAGTGACTCCATACATTGTGGGAACAGTTCAGTGAAATTCAAGAGCCTGATGGTTGAGGGGTAATAACAGTTCCTAATGCTGGTCATGCAGATCCTGAGGCTCCTGTAACTTTTCCTGATGGCAGCATTGACGACGGATGCTCTTTGTAGATGTGCTCAATGGTGGGGTGGGCTTCACCTGTGATGGACTGGCTAATATCCACTACTTTTTGTAGGAATTCCATTCAAGGGCATTGATGTTTCCATAACTGGCTCTGATGCCACCACACATCTGTAGATGTTTGTCAAAGTTTCAGATGTCATGCTGAATCCTTGTACTCTTTTAAACAAGTCGAGGTGCTGCCGTGCTTTCTTCGTAATTGCACCTATGTGCTGGACCCAGGGTAAATCCTCTGAAATAACACTGAAGAATTCAACAATGTTGACCCCTTGGTCCCCTGATGAAGACTGGCTCATGGACCTGACATTGTCTGAGAGGTTGTTGTTATGACACCACTCATTTAGATTTTCAATCTTCCCTCTACATGCTGATTTGTCACCACCTTTAATTTGGCCAGTATCAGTGGCGTCATCAGCACCCTCCTGTGTGGTAGTGAGACTTGGACCATCTACTCCAAGCGGGAGAGGAAAGTCAATAGTTTTCACCTGCGCAGCCTTTGCCTCATCTTTGGCATGACCTGGAGAGACAAAGTCCCAAACTCTGAGGTCCTCTCCCGCACTGGACTTCCCACAATGTTCACACTTTTAAGACAACGCAGACACGCTGGCTGGGCCACGTCCATCGTATGAAGGATGGTAGACTGCCAAAGGACATCCTCTACAGAGAACCAGCAACAGGCAAGAGGAACATCGGTAGACCCCAGCTTCGCTTCAAGGACCTCTGCAAGCATGACATGAAAGCCTTAAAAATCAACACAGAGTGCTGGTCGGATACAGCAGCTGACCGCAACAAATGGCGAGGTACTCTTCAGCAACACCTAGAGCAAGGTGAAAGAGTCAGTTTGTGGACAGCGGTCAACAATTTCATGACACCCTACACATGCAGCAACTGTGGCAGAGCCTGCCGTTCCAGGATCAGCCTCAATAGCCACAGCCGACGCTGCTCGACAAACCAGTGACTACCAGAAGCACATACCCATGGCTGACTATGACCGACGGAGGCCACAAAGTGGCGTCATCAGTATCAGCAAACTTAAATATGGCATTTGAGCTGAACTTAACTGCACAGTCATAAGTACAAAGCGAGTAGAGCAGGGGGCTAAGCACACAGCCCTGTGATGCACCTGTGCTGACGGAGATCGTGGAGGAGATGTTCTTGACAATTTGATCTGACTGGGGCCTGCAAGTGAGGAAATCGGGAATCTGATTTACCAAGGAGGTATTGAGGCAAAGGTCTTCAAGCTAATTGATTCATTTTGAGGGGATGATGGTGTTGAGTACTGATTTGTTGTCAATAAGGAGCATCCTTATGCACACACCTTTCCTGTCCAGATATTCTGGGGTTGAGTGATGAGCCAATGAAATGGCATCTTCTCAGACAGGAGTTGATATGTTTCATCACCAACCTCAACATCACTGTGGATAGTCACTGAGGCAGGTTACCACATTCTTCTTAGGCACCGGTATAGAAACATAGAAACATAGAAAATAGGTGCAGGAGTAGGCCATTCGGCCCTTCGAGCCTGCACCGCCATTTATTATGATCATGGCTGATCATCCAACTCAGAACCCAGCCTTCCCTCCATACCCCCTGACCCCTGTAGCCACAAGGGCCATATCTAACTTCCTTTTAAACATAGCTAATGAACTGGCCTCAACAGTTTGCTGTGGCAGAGAATTCCACAGATTCACCACTCTCTGTGTGAAGAAGTTTTTCCTAATCTCGGTCCTAAAAGGCTTCCCCTCTATCCTCAAACTGTGACCCCTCGTTCTGGACCTCCCCAACATCGGGAACAATCTTCCCGCATCTAGCCTGTCCAATCCCTTTAGGATCTTATACGTTTCAATCAGATCCCCCCTTAATCTTCTAAATTCCAACGAGTACAAGCCCAGTTCATCCAGTCTTTCTTCATATGAAAGACCTGCCATCCCAGGAATCAATCTGGTGAACCTTCTTTGTACTCCCTCTATGGCAAAGATGTCTTTCCTCAGATTAGGGGACCAAAACTGCACACGATACTCCAGGTGTGGTCTCACCAAGGCCTTGTACAACTGCAGTAGTACCTCCCTGCTCCTGTACTCGAATCCTCTCGCTATAAATGCCAGCATACCGTTCGCCTTTTTCACCGCCTGCTGTACCTGCATGCCCACTTTCAATGACTGGTGTATAATGACACCCAGGTCTCGTTGCACCTCCCCTTTTCCTAATCGGCCACCATTCAGATAATAATCTGTTTTCCTATTTTTGCCACCAAAGTGGATAACTTCACATTTATCCACATTAAATTGCATCTGCCATGAGTTTGCCCACTCACCCAACCTATCCAAGTCACCCTGCATCCTCTTAGCATCCTCCTCACTGCTAACAATAATTGAAGCCTGCTTGAAGCACTTGGGTACCTCAGACTGCCGAAGTGAGAGGTTAAGGATCTCAGTGAGCCCATTGTGATCCCAGATCCTAGATTCCTCAGCAGGGGAAATATTTTGAAATGGAATTTGTTCATTGTTATCATTTATACTGAATTGATTGAAAATTTCATCCTTCACTGCTCAAAACTCCAGATTTTGTCCATTCACTTTCTCTTCAAGTATCAAATCAACCATTACTGGAACCAATCTGGTTACTCCTCATTAAGCTCATGCTATGGAAAATAAATTCTTTCCTTCGAGGGAAGAAAATCCAAACTGTATACTATATTCCAGTATAGTCTCACCATGTCCACATATAACTACAATAAGACGTTTTCACAACACGCTAGAGGAACTCAGCAGGTCGGGCAGCATCCGTGGAAAAGATCAGTCGACGTTTCGGGCCAGAACCCTTCGTCAGGACTGTAGGAGGAAGGGGCAGAGGCCCTATAAAGAAGGTGGGGGATGGTGGGAAGGAGAAGGCTGGTAGGTTCCAGCTGAAAAACCACCCACTATCTGCAGATTATTTTGTGTATAAGACATGTTTTGGTCTGTACTCAAAAACACAAGAGGCTCTGCAAATGATGGAAATTCAAATCAACACACAAAGTGCTAGAGGAACTTAGCAGGTCAGACACATTGATGGAAGGGAATAAAGTGTTGACGTTTTGTCTGAGACCCTTTACTCACACCCTCCTCTATCAAAGGTTACAATACCATTTGCCTTCTTGATCACTTGCAACAAATGATTAGCAGTTTTCACTGATTTATGTACAAGGACACATAGATCCTTTTGACCATCAACATTTTGCAAGCTTTCACTAATAAAAAAAATTCAGTCTCTTCTGTTTCATGCCTTGAAGTTATTGACCTTACATTTTTCTTTTTTTTGCATTACTCTGATTATTTATTTTCCTTGTTCCTTCAAAACCCCCTTTTCCCCTCCTCCATTCTCAAAATCCCACCTGGATTTGTATCATCACCTAATGTGGAAATATGTTATTTAGTCCATTCAGCTAAATTCAGCAGGTACTGGAAATCCAGAGTAACACACACAAAATGCTGGAGGAACTCAGCAGGTCAGGCAGCATCAATGGAGGGAAATGAACAATTGCATTTCAGGCTTTGTTGTGTGCAGTTTTTCACTGATTCTATTGTGTTTCTTTGTACTTACTGTTAATGCCCACAAGGCAATAAATATCAAGCCAGTATATGATGACAGAAGTATTTTGGTAATACATTGTTTGACCCTTGAACTTTGAATAGGCAAGTGGACCAAATCCCTTTCCTCCGCAGAGTACGTTACATGCTTCTGTGAAGTAGGGTAAGTTCAAATCACGTTTTCTGGAAAGATCTTAGTATCAGCATTTCTTACATCAATGTAACTACACTTCAAAAAGTAATTCACCGGCTATAAAGCACTTTGTGAGATGAAAGGGCATGAAATAGATGAAAGTATTGCTTATTGAGGAGACTATATGGGGATGTTTATTTAATTACACTTGTTGAGCCAGTGCTGTATAACATGGGGAATAAATGCATCAATATCTCAAATGGATTGTATGAGCCAATGCACCAATTTTCAATTTAACCACCCAATACAGAAATCATATTTAATTCTCATTGACAAGCAAAACATCCACGAAAGCGCTGGAAATCAGAAATATAGCAGAAAATGTTTGAGATCAGTCAATTTTTTTTCTCTCCACAAATCATATTTTATCAGTGCAGAGAAAAGACTGACTGGAGTTATATTTAGAGCAGTTTAGGGAAGATTAAGAAGAGGTGCTTGTGCTTATGAAGGGTTTAAAAATAAGAAGCAGAAGCAAGAATAAGCCAGCTTAATTGGCTCCTGTAATTTACCACCTGTGAGGGTAGATGGTAGGAGAATAATGGAGAATTATTGGGCACATGAGAGAGTATGGGTCCCTAGAACCCATTAGGGAACTGGCTTTTTGATTCCAAAAGAATGTTCTTCAAGTGTGATGAATAGCTTTGATAGACTACATCCATTTTGAATATAATAAGCTCCCACTAAGAGCGGGAAGACATGACTGGTCTCTAGCCTTAAAACACATACACCAATTGCCCAGTGTACTCACATTTACTTTTAATGAACTATTTATTACAAGTTGACACATACCCTCACGTTCAATGAAAGGGAAATCTCACTCCACAGTGATTAAATTAATATGTCTTTTTTGATGCTGTTTGACAGAGCATTGTTGACCAGGACAAACTCTTTGCCAGTAATGAGTGACTAAGAATTCTTAAATATCATATGTTGTACTGGTTACAAACATAGGCTCATCTTTTATTTAAAAGAACATTGAGCAAAATGGAGAATGCTATATATAAATAGAAGTTACTTTTATTTTAACATGGCAACCAGAGAGGGATGTGATCAATTGCTATTGAATTATAGCATGGATCCTCTAAATCATTTATTTCTTAATGCATTTCCTGGTTATATTTTTTAAAGTTAAGCTATCCAGTCAAAGATTTAAACTTAAGATCTTGACATTTAAATAAATCCATCAGATTTATGAATGGACAATGAACTCATGTACACCACTTCACTATTTTATTTTGCTCTCATTGTGCAAACTTAGTTAATTTAATTCATATTCATATTTGAATAGTAATTTATGAGTTTTTAAGATATGTACTATACTTTACAAATTTCAAGACATTTGCCACTGATATTAGATCAAATCAGAAGATTTGGAGGCGATGTTTAACTTTATTTCCTGAGAAGTGAAATTGTGTCGTTACTAATGAATGGGAAGATGAGGAATTCATTTAGTTTTAATAAAGTAACCCCTCCTAAATTAGACCCAAGTGTGTTGTTCAAAGTCAAATACAGACATCAAAGGTGCACATATATTGCTGCAGTACTGTAATGCTGAGATTCAAATGGACTGATTTCCTGCAATCCAAAAGTGCTGAAGCTTGCTTTCTGCAGAACCAGGGCTTCTGACAGTTTCCCTGAAGACTTCTCTTTGATCAAAAGGATTCCTATTTCGTCCTTCCCACCAAACTCAAAAAATGTCTCTGTTGATGCTGTTAAAGTTCAAAGTTCAAAGTAAATTTATTATCAAAGTGCATATATATCACCATATATGACTTCTCTAGATGTGTAGTGGAGAGTATATTGACTGATTGCATCACAGTCTGGTATGGATACACCATTTCCCTTGAATGGAAAATCCTACAAAGAGTTGTGGACACAGCCCAGTTCATCAGGATAAAACCTTCCCCTCCTTTGAGCATATATGCACAGAGTTGCAGGAAAGCAGCACCAATTTTCACGAACCTCACTATCCAGACTAGGCTCTCTTCTCACTGCTGCCATCAGGATGAATGTAGAGAAGCCTCAGGACCAACACCACCAGGTGCAGGAACAGTTACTACCCCTCAGCCATCAGGCTCTTGAAGCAGAGGGGATAGCTTCACCCAACTTCATGCACCCCATCACGGAACTGTTCTCACAACCCATGGACTCACTTTCAAAGTCTCATCATCTCCTGTTCTTAATACCTATTGTTTATTTATTTATTATTATTATTACTGTTTTTCTTTTGTACTTGCACAGTTTCTCATCTTTTGCACATTGTCCGTCCTTTTGGGTGTGGTCTTTAATTGATTTTATTGTATTTCCTGGTTTTATTGAGTGTGCCCACAAGAAAATGTATCTTAGGTTTGTACATGGTGGCATAAATGTACACTGTTAATAAATTTATTTTGAACTTAGAACTTTTACCTTTGAAGCACCCGATGGTTGATAGGTAATTACTGTTCGTGAACCTGGTAACTTGAGTCCTAAGGCTCTTGTACCTTCTTCCTGATAGCAGCAGTAAGAAGAGAGTATGACCTGGATCGTGGGGGACCTGGATCGTGGGGGCCTTGATGATGGATGCTGTTTTCCTGTTACAACACCCTGTGTAGATGTGCTCAATGATGGGGAGGGCTTTACATGTGAATGAATGGGCTGTATCCACTACTTTTCATAAGCCTTTCCATATAAGGGCATTAGTGTTTCATGTAACTGCTTTAAAAATGCAGATCTTTCTTTAGAAAATGTTAAGCATGACAGCACAAAACATAAGATCAATCTACAAAGTCGCTGAAGATTATGAAAAGGAACGGAATCACTCTGGCTTGGACTGAAAGACCTTTATTTCTATCTATGTTGCAGAACTGCAGAATCAAGAATGTAACATGCAAGTGGAAGCAATTGGGCTTGTATCCAACAATAGATGTATTTAATTTACACCTACTTCCCAACTTTTAGTTCATAGCTGGTACATTTTCAAAACGATAAAGGTTTTTGCTGTTTTTGCAGTGGATGTAGATTTAATTTGCTTAAACCATGTCCTTTTTAAAACAGCAGATTTAATTAATGGAATTCTATTTTAATTACTCATCAAATTCCATATTATCCATTTAACACAGGAAGCAGAGAACAATTTTCACATCTTGGAGTTAAATATTAAGTTTTTGCCTACTAAAGTGTCTGAGGGGATATTTTGCAATAATTGGTTACAGATTCAAGTGATGCTGTTAAACAAAACATTAGAACAAAAGAAAAAGAAGGCATTCAGCTTTTTTTTGTCTGCTTCATGATTTAACAAGTTAGTGGCTGTAATGGAATCAAAGCAGATTTTGGTGATTCAGATCATGACCTTAGATCAGATCTTTCTCGCACTAACCCCATATCCCTTTACTGGGGCGCCACGGGTGTGTAGCGTGACGCTAATACAGCTAGGGACATTGGAGTTCAGAGTTTAATTCTGGTGTCATCTGTAAAGAGTTTGTATGTTCCTTCATGTGAGCTCGTGGAGTTGCTCTGGGTTCTCCCACTTTCTTCCACAGTTTAAGGAAGTACCAGTTTGTAGTTAACCAGTGATGGTAAGTTGTCCTGTGATTAGGCTAGTGTTAAATAGGTGGGTTTACGGGCAGTGTGGCTCGTTGGGCTAGAAGGCCTATTTCGCGCTCAATCTCTTAAATAATAAGATAAATAAATGTCTAAAAATCTATCAGTTTCGTTTGACTTTCGAATTAGTCAGCATGTAGAAATTTTGAAAAAGGACTTGTTAGGTTGTCCACAGAGAAAACACTAGCATGTTTTTGATAATACACAGTGGAAGACATTGTTAATTGGTTATAGTCCTACAGAAGTCCTAATGTCATTGATGGGCAGTTTAATTGCAGAGACCTTCAATCTCAAGCATTGGCTGTAATGATCAAAGGCATACAGTGAGAGAGCAATCAGTCAGTCAGTGGGTGCCGTCCCGAATCCGGGGTTGGCAACTATGCACCTCCACCTTCTTCGATCTTGCGACAGCACCGAGTACAGCCTCTCCTCCAGTTTGTTCTCGTTAGCCGCCTTGGCATCGACCGCTGGCGCCCCCGCCAAACTCGAGCCCGAGGCCATGTCGGCCTCCAGATGCGGCCACTTCTCCAAGCTTGGCTCTTCCTTAGGCGGAGGCCTTGGGCAGGTCCAGGCACACGGTGCAGCGCCCAAGTTCATCATATCTCTTCTAACTAGGTGCATAGCATACGACTCGTAGATTCGTGGTGAGGCTTTAATCTCTTCCACGGAAGATGGCCGTTGGCTCACGAGGAGCTCATCCACCCTTTGTCAGGTCTTGTTTTTTCTAATCCTGCTGGGTGTCTGCACACCCTCCTCACCAGACTAAGACTAAGTCGCCGACCACTCAACCATGGCCCCTGGCCGAGCTCAATATGGCACTGATAAAGCCCTTTGGCCCAACCAATCCATGCCAATAATTATGCTCACCCAGCTAGTCTTGTGTTCAGTCTATGTTCTTCCGAGCCCTGTGCCTCCATGTATCTGTCCAAATGCTTCTTAAATGACACTACTGTACCTGCCTTAACCACTTCCTCTAGCAGCTGGTTCTATAGACTCATCACCCCTCTGTGTGAAAGAGTTGCCCCTCAGGTCTCTTTTAAATCTTTCCTCGCTCACCCTAAACCTAGCTTTGAACTCCCCAACCCTGAAGAAAAGATTATTGCCATCCACCTTATCCATGCCTTGTATAATTTTAAACACCTCTTCTAATCTGGTTCGGAGAAACGTTGTCTCATTTCTATAAACATTATGTAAGACAAAAAGACATAGGAGCAGAATTAGGACATTTGGCCCATTGAGTCTGCTCCGCCATTCAATCATGGCTGATTCCTTTTTTCCCTTCCTCAGCCCCACTCCCCAGCTTTCTCCCTGTAACCTTTGATGCCACGTCCAATCAAGAACCTATCAATCTCTGCCTTAAATGCACCTAACAATCTGGTCTCCACAGCTGCCTGTGGTAACAAATTCCATGAATTCACCACTCTCTGATGAATGAAGTTTCTCCGCATCTCTGTTTTAAATGGACACCTCTCTATCCCGAGGTAATGCCCTCTTGTCTTAGACTCCGCCATCATGGGAAACATCCTTTCCACATCTACTCTGTCTAGGCCTTTCGACATTTGAAAGGTTTCAATGAGATTCACCCCTCATCCTTCTAAATTCCAGTGATTACAGATCCAGAGGTATCAAATGTTCCTCGTATGATAACCCTTTTATTCCTGAAATCATCTTTATGAACCTCCTCTGGACCCACTCCATTGCCAGCACATCTTTTCTTAAATGAGTAGTCCAAAACTGTTCACAATATTCAAGGTGAGGCCTCACCAGTGCCATATAAAGTCTCAGCATCACTTCCCTGCTCTTGTATTAAAGACTTCTTGAAATGAATGCTAATATTCCATTTACGTTCCTCACTACCTGACTCAACCTGCTAGTTAACCTTTAGGGTGTGCTGCACAAGGACTCCCAAATCCCTTTGCATCACAGATTTTTGGATTTTCTCCCCATTTAGAAAATAGTCTGCACATTTATTTCAACTACCAACATGCATGACCATGCATTTGCCAACATTGTATTTCATTTGTCACTTTCCCAATTCATTTTCCCATTCTCCTAATCTGTATAAGTCCTTCTGCAGCCTATCTATTTCCTCAACACTACCTGCCCCTCCACCAATCTTTGCATCATCTTCAAACTTGGCAACGAAGCCATCTATTCCATCATCTAAATCATTTATAAATAGCATAAAAAGAAGTGGTCCCGACACTGACCACTGTGGAACACCACTGGTCACTGGCAGCCAATCAGAAAAGGATCCTTTTATTCCCGCTCGCTGCCGCCTACCAATCAGCCAATGCTCTAACCATGCCACTATATAGTTATATACGTTATATACCTGTACATAGTTAAATGACAATAAACTTGACTTGACTTGATATGATCTCCCTTCATTCTCTTAAGTTCCAAGAAATAAAGACCCAGCCCGGCAACTCGGTGCTCTGATTGGTAAAGGCCAGAATGCTAAATGCCTTCTTCACCACCCTGTCCTCTTTGGCCATTTTCAGCGCATTCTGCACTTGTATTCCCAACTCCCTCTGTTCCAAAACACTCATTGTTGCCCTGCTATTTGCTGTATAAGTTCTATCCTGGTCTGAATATCCACAATGCATCACCTCATACTTAATAAGTTGAATTCCCTTTGCCTTTCCTCAGCCCATCTCCCTGACCGATCAAGATCTTCATTCTGAAACATGTGCTGAAGTTGTAGTAGTACTGTTGCCCATGCATTTCAAACAAGAAATTTAGTACTTTTCTATGCCTTTATATATTTAAATTAACTCGACTAAATTTTAATTGCCTGTGACATTCAAAAATAGTTCAAAGGCAATGATAAAGCAAGAATAGTCAAAGTTCTCAGGACAGTCCAGGGACAGAAAGCATTCAAAAATTACAGGATATGGTTGCATAGTGACCTTAGTGCGAATGAAATATTTCAGAATACTGAATTTTTCAAAGAAATCAGAAAAAATGGAATAGGAGGGACTGGCCCTGGTGTATGAAGAAGGGGAGGAAGGTAGTAGACAGCAAGGATCTTAGCTCAGTAGGATCATGGAATCATGCAGCACAAAACAGGCCCTTTGGCCTGACTGGCCCATGCTGACCAGGATACCCCATCCAAGCTTGTCCCATTTGCCATATATGGGCCATAACCTTCTCAGAACATGCCAGTCTATGGCCTCTTCTGCATGTTTAGGGTAAATTAATCAACAAAATTAGCATTAAATTAAAGACAGGAGCTGGAGAAACATACACCATGAATGGCAGGGTCCCAGGGAGTTCTGAGGAGCTAAATGAATTTGGGGTACAAGTTCACAGATTCCTAAAAGTTGTAGCACTGACAGATAAAGTGGTGAATCAGCATCAGATTCAGGTTCAAAATCAGAATCAGGTTTAATATCACTGGCATATGTCATGAAATCTGATGTTTTGTGATAGCAGTACATTGTAAACAATAATAATAAAAACTATAAATTACAATAAGTACAGTAAAAAAAAAGAAAATTAAACTAAAGTAGTAATGCAAAAAGAGCAGTAAAATACTGAGTAGTGTTCATGGGTTCATTGACAATTCAGAAATCTGATGGCAGAGGAGAAGAAGCTGTTGCTGAAATGTGTCTTCAGGCTCCTGTACCTCCTCCTTGATGGTAGCAATGCGAAGAGGGGATGCCCTGGGTGAAGAGGGCCTATGAGATCATGAGCATTAGTTGAGGCATAGATTATAAGAGAGTTCGGGTCATGATACAACATGTGTGTGTCACCACAAATCCAACACCAATGTATCATGCCTTCAACTTACTAACCCTTACTGCAAATCTTTGGAATGTGGGAGGAAACTGGAGCACCCCGAGGAAACCCACATGGTAACAGGGAAAATGTACAAAGTCGTTACAGACAGCTGCATAAATTGAAACCCCATCTCTGGCACTGTAACACATTCCACTAACTGCTATGCTACCTAACTCTATGGTAGTATTAACTGCTATCAGGGTTAGTACGACATTAAGGCCTGTCCAGTCGTGCACTTTTCTCAAAGTTTAAAATAAATTTTTTATCAAAATGTTTATTTGTCACCATATATGACCCTAACATTCATTCACTTGCAGGCATTTACAGTAGAACAAATAAATACAGTTGGAGAGAGTGAGAAGTGGTGAACAGATGACTGCTAGGCTGATTCAGTGTGCTGTGTGCACCATGTGGGAAGTCAGGGACACTGATAGTGCCTCTGGCTCCTACACCGGTGGAAAATGTGGCCAGTTTCAGCTTCTGAGGGCCGTGTTGCAGCACTGGAGAGGCAACTGGATGACCTTAGGTTCATCCGGGAAAAGGGGAGTTTTCTGGACAGGACCTACAGTGAGGTCGTTACACCAAGGATACCCGAGGGGGGGGGGGGGCGACGATGAGCAAGGAAAGGATGCTTGAAGTACAGGAGACCCCAGGGGATGTGCTTCTCGTAAACAGGTTCACCCTCTTGGAAGCTGTTGGGACAGAAGATGATGCCAGCCTGAGAGGCGATCAGGTCTGCGAGTCAACAATTGGCGCTGAAGCAAAGCCGAGGAGACAGGACGTCAGGCAGAGCCGTGGTAGTAGGGGACTCCATAGTGAGAGGTACAGAAAGGGATTTCTGTGGCAACAGGCGAGATTTAAGGATGGCGTGTTGCCTCCCTGGTGCCGGGATCCAGGATGTCATGGACCGATTGCAGGGAATCCTCAAGAGTGAAGGTGAACATCCGGAAGTGGTGGTGCATGTCAGCACAAATGACGTGGGGAAGAAGAGGAAAGACATTCTACAGAGTGACTTCAGAGAACTCGGAAGAAGGCTGAAAAGCAGGACTTCCAGGGTGGTTATCTCTGGTTTGCTTCCAGTTCCTCATGCTGGAGTGGGCAAGAACAGAGAAGATAATGGATCTGAATGTGTGGCTGAGGAACTGGTGCAGGTTTGCCTCTGCAACACGGGTGTGTTCAAACTAAGTAGTGGGGGGGTGAGAGGGAATGAACTGGAAATATAAGGATGGAGATAAAGGGAAAGTGAGAACAAGAAAAGTTAAGAAAGACAGCAGAATCAACAGAGCAGAAAGCTCAAGAAGGGATCGTACAGTATGGCCAAGTGAAATAGGAATTGATATGGGAGGTGAGGGGAGTAATGAATTAAAAGTATTGTATATGAATGCACGGAGTATAAGAAATAAAGTGGATGAGCATGAGGCACAGTTGGAAATTGGTAAGTATGATGTTGTGGGAATAACAGAGACATGACTTCAAGCGGACAGGGCCTGGGAAATGAATATTCAAGGGTATACGTCCTATCGAAAGGACAGACTGATGGGCAGAGGGGCTGGGGTGGCTCTGTTGGTGAGGAATGATATTTAGTCCCTTGCGAGGGGGGGCATAGAATCCGGAGGCGTAGAGTCAGTATGGATAGCACTGAGAAATTCTAAGGGTAGAAAGACCCTAATGGGAGTTATCTACAGGCCCCAAAACAGTAATCTGGATGTAGGGTGTAAGTTGAATCAAGAGTTAAAATTGGCGTGTCGCAAAGGTAATGCTACAGTTGTTATGGGGGACTTCAACATGCAGGTAGACCGGAGGAATCAGGTTGGTACTGGACCCCAAGAAAGGGAGTTTGTGGAGTCCCTCCAAGATGGATTCTTAGAACAGCTTGTACCGGAGCCTACCAGAGAGAAGGTAATTCTAGATTTAGTGTTGTGCAATGAACCGGATTTGATCAGGGACCTTGAGGTAAAGGAGCAATTAGGAGGTAGCGACCATAATATGATAAGTTTTAATCTACAATTTGAGAGGGAGAAGGGAAACTCGGAAGTGTCAGTATTACAGTTGGACAAAGGGAACTATGGTGCTATGAGGGAGGAGCTGGCCAAAGTTCAATGGAACAATATCCTAGCAGGGATGACAGTGGAACAGCAATGGCAAGTGTTTCTGGGAATAAAGCGGAAGGTGCAGGATCAGTACATTCCAAAGAGGAAGAAAGATCCTAAGGGAGTAAGGGGGGGCCGTGGCTGACAAGGGAAGTAATGAACAGTATGAAAATAAAAGAGAAGAAGTATAACATAGCAAAGACGAGTGGGAAGCCGGAGGATTGGGAAACTTTTAAAGAGCAACATAAGGTAACTAAAAAGGCAATACGCGGAGAGAAAATGAGGTACAAAGGTAAACTAGCCAAGAATATAAAGGAGGATAGTAAAAGCTTCTTTAGGTATGTGAAAAGGAAAAAAATAGTTAAGACCAAAGTTGGGCCCTTGAAGACAGAAACGGGTGAATTTATTATGGGGAACAAGGAAATGGCAGACGTGTTGAACAGGTACTTTGGATCTGTCTTCACTGGGGAAGACACAAACAATCTCCCAGATATAATAGTGGCCAAAGGACCTAGGGTAATGGATGAACTGAAGGAAATTTATATTAGGCAGGAAATGGTGTTGGATAGACTGTTGGGTCTGAAGGCTGATAAGTCCCCGGGACCTGATGGTCTGCATCCCAGGGTACTTAAGGAGGTGGCTTTAGAAATCGTGGACGCATTGGTAATCATTTTCCAATGTTCTACAGATTCAGGATCAGTTCCCGTGGATTGGAGGGTGGCTAATGTTGTCCCTCTCTTCGAGAAGGGAAGAAGAGAGAAAACAGGGAATTATAGACCGGTTAGCCTGACGTCAGTGGTGGGAAAGATGCTGGAGTCAATTAGAAAAGATGAAATTACGACACACCTGGATAGCAGTAACAGGATCAGTCCAAGGCAGCATGGATTTACGAAGGGGAAATCATGCTTGACTAATCTTCTGGAATTTTCTGAGGATGTAACTATGAAAATGGCAAGGGAGAGCCAGTGGATGTAGTGTACCTAGACTTTCAGAAAGCCTTTGATAAAGTCCGAGATAGGAGATTAGTGGGCAAAATTAGGGCACATGGTATTGGGGGCAGAGTACTGACATGGATTGAAAATTGGCTGGCTGACAGAAAACAAAGAGTAGCAATTAATGGGTCCCTTTCGGAATGGCAGGCGGTGACCAGTGGGGTTCCGCAGGGTTCAGTGCTGGGACTGCAGCTGTTTACAATATATATTAATGATTTAGATTAGGGAATTAAAAGTAACATTAGCAAATTTGCCGATGACACAAAGCTGGGTGGCAGCGTGAAATGTGAGGAGGATGTTATGAGCATGCAGGATGACTTGGACAGGCTGGGTGAGTGGGCAGATGCATGGCAGATGCAGTTTAATGTGGATAAATGTGAGGTTATCCACTTTGGTAGCAAGAACAGAAAGGCAGATTACTATCTGAATGGTGTCAAGTTAGGAAAAGGGGAAGTACAACGAGATCTAGGTGTCCTTGTTCATCAGTCACTGAAAGCAAGAATGCAAGTACAGCAGGCTGTGAAGAAAGCTAATGGCATGCTGGCCTTCATAACAAGGGGAATTGAGTATAAGAGCAAAGAGGTCCTTCTGCAGCTGTACAGGGCCCTGATGAGACCATACCTGGAGTACTGTGTGCAGTTTTGGTCTCCAAATTTGAGGAAGGACATTCTTGCTATTGAGGGAGTGCAGCGTAGGTTCACAAGGTTAATTCCCGGGATGGCAGGACTGTCATATGTCGAAAGATTAGAGCGACTGGGCTTGTATACTCTGGAATTTAGAAGACTGAGAAGGGATCTTATTGAAACATATAAGATTATTAAGGGATTGGACACGCTGAAGGCAGAAAGCATGTTCCTGCTGATGGGTGAGTCCAGAACCAGAGGCCAGAGTTTAAGAATAAGGGGTAAGCCATTTAGAACAGAGTTGAGGAAAAACTTTTTCACCCAGAGAGTTGATGGATATATGGAATGCTCTGCCCCAGAAGGCTGTGGAGACCAAGTCTCTGGATGCTTTCAAGAAAGAGATGGATACAGTCCTTAAAGATAGTGGAATTAAAGGTTATGGGGATAAGGCAGGAACTGGATACTGATTTTGGATGATCAGCCATGATCACAATGAATGGTGGTGCTGGCTCGAAGGGCCGAATAGCCTACTCCTGCACCGATTGTCTATTGTCTATAAATACAATAGAATAAATGAAAATCTACACATAAGCACAGACTGAGAAGCAACCAATGTGAAAAGGAAGACTCACTGTTAAAAATAAATAAATAAGTACAGGCATGCATACATATATAAATAAAATTGAAAATGTGAGTTGTAGAGTCCCTGAAAGTGAGTCCATAGGTGGTAGAATCGGTTCAGTGTTGGGGTAAGTGAAGCTATCCATGCTGGCACAGGAACCTAATGGTTGAAGGGTAATAACTGTTCCTGAACCTGGTGGTGTAGGACCTAAGGTTCCTGCACCTTCTTCATGATGGTAACAGTGAGAAGAGAGCAAGACGTTATTGGTGGGGGTCCCCAATGATGGATTTTACTTTCTTGTGGCAACACTCCTTGTAGATGTGCTCAATGATAGGGAGGGTTTAAGTCCCAGAACACAGTGACCTACTGTACGTGCTGCTACTTGGAAGGAGGTTGCTATGGAAATGGTGGTTATGGTACGAAGCAGTGACTGTCATCTTTCAAAATTCCACAAGAGTCTGGAATGGCTCACATAGATAAAGCAGCAGCAAACTAACCCAACTACTTTAGAAAGAAGAAAAAAAATGGACAGCCAGCATGTTAGCTTGATATTAATAATGAGGATGTTTCCCATGGGGTGTCCAACACCAGAGGGCACAGCCTCAAATAGAAGGACAGAAATGAGGAAGAAGTTCTTTGGCCAGAGAGTGGTGACTGTAGAATTCACGACTGTGAAGGTGAAGTTATTGGGTATACTTAAAGCCAAGGTTGATAGGTTCTTGATGAAAGTTTACAAGGAAAAGGAAGGACAATGGGGTTGAGAAATATGATAAATCAGCCATGATGGAACGGTAGAGCAGTCTTGATGGGCCAAATTTCCTAATTCTGCTCCTATGTCATATAGTCTTATGAAGAAAATGCTCCTGAAGAAGTGCTAACAACGCACTCAGAGAACAATCATAGGATTCAGCAAAGTCAACAAGGACTCTTGTAAGGATAGTCTTGTTTGACAAATTCTTTTGGGCTTATTTGATATTGTAATTAACTTAAAAGATAAAGGAAAACAAGTTAATGTGGAGTGAATAGAGATTAAGAAGGCTTTTGATTAAGTGCCACACGGAATTAGAATACAGGGACTTACCCCGTTTACAAATGACCTCACTTATGGAAATTCTTCTGCACAATTTCCACATATTTTTCAAACTAGTAATAATGATAATAAAGTATTTCATGGTAATTGTTAATGACTGAATACAGTATGAATTCTATTAGTTTAATTATGGGTAGTGTAGGATTGGTTATTCAATGCATGAAAAGAATCAAAGCAAGTGAACACTGTGGGTAGTGATATTATATGGGTAGCTATAGAAAATGGACTTTGGCAAGAAACAACTCAGACAGTCCTCATGAATGGACCATTATGTAAGCCAGGTGATGCCAGCACTTAGTATTGGGTAATATAATGTTCTGGATTGAGGACTGTTTAGTTGATAGGAATTTTTTTTAAAAAGAGAAGAATAAATGGGTATTTTTTCATTTTGGGAGAGATCTTTCTGATAAGGTACAGCACACACAAAATCGGGTCAGCAGGTCAGGCAGCATCTATGGAGGAAAATAAACATTTGACATTCCAGGCCAAGGTCCTTCATCAGGACAGGAAAGGAAGGGGGAAGAAACTAGAATGAGAAGTCGAGGAGAGATGAAGAAGTACAAGCTGGCAGGTGATTGGTGAGATCAGGAGGAGTGAGTGGGTGAGGAGCGATAAAGTAAGAAGCTGGGTGGTGATAGGAGGAAGAGGTAAAGGACTGAAGAGGAAAGAATTGAATAGGAGAGGTGAGTGGATCATGGAAGATATTATGTCTACCATTCTGTTGAGAATTCAGAGGATATTTTTTCACTCAAAGAGGTGGGATCAGTCACTATCAAGAGGTTGTATCTTTATCTAGCAGAGAGAATAAATAATATTCAGTTATTAAGGGAATTGAGGGATAATGGGGGCCATGTATGAACGTGACATTAAAGTGGAAGATTCGCTTTGTTAGCTTTATTTTTCACATGTACAGAGAAACATAGAAATGTAGAGTGAAATACATCATTTGTGTTAATGGCCAACACAGCTTGAGGATATGCCAGGGGCAGCCCACAAGTGTCACCATGCTTCTAGTACCAACATGGCATGCCTTTACCTGTATGTATCGATTCACTATGATTTTATTGGGCGGTGGGGGAAACATGAATGGATGAAAGGCCTTCTGTTTCAATAAACCTTATGTTTGCCACTCACTCAGACGTCATCGCACCTCTCAGGCTCGTAAATTTAAGTTGTCTGTTCACACTGATGCGACATGGAAATATGGACAAGGGGACAGATGGCTGCTGATGGCAACAAGTATGATACTGGAGTCAGAAAGCGTCTATAGAAAGTAATGGGCAGTGGAGGTTTAGGGGCAAAACCTTTCACTGAAAGATAGAAGGTGATAGCCAGTATACAAAGGTGGACAGAAGCCAGCAAATGATAGGTTGATCCAGGTGAGGAGTGATGATAGGCAGAAGGAGTTAAAAAAGTTTAAAAAGTTCAAAGTAAATTTATTGTCAAATGTGTGTCACCTTATACTACCCTGAGATTCATTTTTTTGTGAGCATTCATGGTAGGTACAAAGAAACACAATAGAATCAATGAAAAACGACACATAAAAAACTGTACTAACAACTAATATGCAAAAGAAGACAAACTGTGCAAATTAAAAAATATACTAATAAGGTGGAGCCTGTAGGAGGTAGGACCAAAGAGTCCATGGGGTCCAGAACAACATGGCTTCTTACATATGGCTTTATGAGAGAAGTCAGAGAATGGTAGTAGAGAGTTTCCTCTCTGACTAGAGGTCTGTGATGAGTGTTTTGCTGCGGGGATCAGTGCTGGGTCCTTTGTTGTTTGTCATTTTTATCTATGATCTGGATGAAAATATGGCTAACTAGATCAGCAAATTGGCAGATGACACCAAGTGGGCAGTGAGGAAGGCTATCATGGCTTGCAGAAGGATTTGCATCAGCTGGAAAAATGGGCTGAAAATGGCAGATGAAATTTAAAGGAAACAAGTGCAAGGTTTTCACTTCAGTAGGATCAACCAGTATAGGTCTTACACAGTGAACAGCAGGGCACTGAGGAGTGCGGTAAAACAAAGGGATCTGGGATTCAGGTACCTAATTTGTTGAAAGTGGCGTCATAGGTAGAAAGGGTCATAAGGAAAGCTTTTGGCACATTGGCCTTCGTAAATCAAAGTATTAAGTACAGAAGATGGGATGTTATGTTGAAGTTGTATAAGACTTTAGAGAGGCCTGATTTGGAGTATTGTGTGCAGTTTTGGTCACCTACCTACAGGAAAGATGTAGATAAGTTTGGAAGAGTGCACAGAAAATTTACAAGGATGTTGCTGGATCTGGAAGACCTGAGTTAGAAGGAAAGATTGAATAGGTTAGAACTGTAATCTTTAGAAGTAGAAGATTGAGAGGGGATTTGATAGAGGCATACAAAATTATGAGGAGCATAGACAGGGTAATTGCAACCAGGCTTTTTCCACTGAGGTTGGGTGGGACTACAACCAGAGGTCATGGGTTAAGGGTGAAAGGTGAGAAGTTTAAGCAGAACATGAGGGTAAGCTTGTTCATTCAGAGGGTCATGAGAGCTGCCAGCACAAGTGGTCCATGCGAGCTCAATTTTAATATTTAAGAGAAGTTTAGGTAGGTACGTGGATACGGAAGGTTGAAGCTTGTTGGGAGTAGGCAGTTTAAATTGTTTGGCATGGACTAGATGGGCCGAAAGACCTGTTTCTGTGCTGTACTTCTCTATGACTATATATTGCAGTTCTCTCCCTAAATCTCTACACCTGTTATTTTTTATTTACAATATTTCAAAAGCTTAATTACACCTTACCTGTTGAAACATCCTCTTGTGTGACTCAACAACAATTTTCCTTTATCAGTGTATCTGAGAAAAACCTCAAGGTGTTTTGCAAACTGAGATACTGTAGACACACATCTGTTTTTTTTCTGCTGAACATTTAAAGTAAATCAAATCTGTGCTCTACTATACCACATAATTCTGTGTAAGGTTTGTTATCTTAATTGAAGTGCAAGGTTTACCAAACATACAAAGGAATTGCAAATGCATTACAATATCTTTCAAGCACCATTTTCACAGTATATTTTTCCCTGAATAAGCACTTTTTGTAAGAATTTGGTATCGTGACCCAGTTTATTTTTTTTAACAGCAATTCAACTATATTTGCTTAAATTTTGAACACTTAAGCTGCTGAATTTGATCACTTGCCCTCTTCCTATCATTTGCTGCAATTGCATTTATTTAAGAATGTAAGCCAATTAAGTAATAGGAAGTTTTATATGCAAGCATTTTGCAGGAGAAACTCAACAATCAGGCAGCATTGATAGAGGAAAATAGTCAGCAACATTCCAGGTCAATACCCTTCACATAGACTGAAAGACAGAAGGGAGATACCCAGTATAAAAAAGGTAGAAGGAAGGGCTGGAACACACATTTGAAGGTGATACAACAGGTGGATCCATGTGAGGGAGTGGCTGATAGGCATGTGAAGGAGGAGGGTGGGAATAGTGAAAGAATCTGCGAGGTGATTGATAGAGGTGACAAATGGCTGAAGTTGATGAAATCTGGTAGGATGGAAGGGAGGTAGAGCATGGAATCGAGAAGATGGAATCTGATTGGATGAAGATGATAGAAGCTGATAGGATGAAGGTGATGGGATCTGATAGGATGAAGGTGATGAGATCTGATAGGATGAAGGTGATGGGATCTGATAGGATGGAAGGAAGATGGAGTATGGGCTTGAGAAGATGGAATCTGATTGGATGGAGGTGATGAGATCTAATAGGATGAAGTTGATGGGATCTGATAGGATGAAGATTACGGAATCTGACAAGATGAAGTTAATGGGATCTGATAGGATGAAGATGATGTAATCTGATAGGATGAAGATGATGGAATCTGATAGGATGAAGGTGATGGGATCTGATAGGATGAAGGTGATGGAATCTGATAGGAAGAAAGGGAGGTAGAGCATGGAATCGAGCAGAAAGATGAGAAAAAACACAGAGGCGAACCAGTTACTGGAAATTGGAGAATTCAGCGTTCATGTCACCTGATTGTGGGCTACCCAGGCATGCTCAGAAATATCACAGTAACTTAAAGGGAGATCTGGCTTCCTCAAAAGAAAACATAACATTCAAGAGCATAACACAACCATGTTACACAAATTTTCCATGGCTGCTGGGGAATTAAAATCTGCAATAAGTCCTTAGTATTATTAATAGTCATTAATATCCATCTGCCTCAACAATACCTGTAGGAAGAGGAATCTGCTGTCTTTCTCTGCTCTGTACTTACAAGCCCGGACCAATTGGAGTTGTTCTAAACCACACTCTGAAATGGTTCACCAAACCAGTTCAGTTCAAGATTAATTAGGAACGTGCATTAAAAAGTGAACTTCCTAATGGCAAACACAATTGTATACGAAATAGCTGAGGCACAATGTGAAATATTGTGTGTAGTTCGGGTCAATTACCTACAAAAAAGATATCAAGAAGATTGAAGGAGTACAGAGAAAATATACAGGGATGATACTGGGACTTAATGACCTGAGCTTTTAGGGAAAGGTTGAATAAGCTAGGAAGTTATTTCCCGGAGCATAGGAAAATGAAGGGAGATTAGATAGAGGAATATGGATCTATGAGGGGTTTAGATATGGTAAATTCAAGCAGGTTTTTTCCTTTGAGATTGGGTGGAATTACAACTAGATGTCATAGGCTAAGGGTGAAACGCGACATATACCCTATCCTCGTTATATGCATCTTCAGACTATGCGGATTGACACTTATGTGAGGAACCTATTTCTACCAACATCTCGTTATATGTGTCCAAAATTCAGAGTTATGTGAGGAGCACTGCTTTCCCGTCGATACAAGTCACGTGCACACACAGTCTCGCTGTTGGAACGAGAAGCGCTGTTTTCCCGCCAATACAGGTCACGTGCGCGCGCCTCCCTCTCACTCCCGCCAGTCAGTCTTGCGTTGGTTTTGGCAAGGTGTGGATGCGCGATCTTAAGCTTTTGTTGGTTTTTTTTCTACGGTGCAGTGATTTTGCGCTTGAAATATTTAACTATGCCTCCTAAGCGTCCGATGTCATGTCTTGGGCCGTCAGCCGAGCGGCAGAGAACCGCTTAACACTTGGAAAAAAAAGTAGAAAATTATAAACAGCGCGGCATCAGCTGAAGGTAACACAGCTCTGGGACGCTATTGTCGGGAACAGAATCTTGCCTTTAAAGTTCTCTTGTTGCTTGACAATGCGCCAGTCCATCCTAAACATTTGGACAGCATTCATCCTTACTTGACAGTGCGTTTCCTGCCGCTTATCACCACATCGCTGACTCGACCACTCGACCAAGGTGTGATCCACATTCAAGGCATACGTATTTTTTTTTACCGCGAACTATCTCTCAGATGTCGCAAGCAACAGACGATTTTGAAAATCCCGGGAGTTTACCAACGGTGAGTGAGTGGCGGAAGTCGGAACACTTGGCATAAATGACGATGGACATGGACCCACGTTTAGAACTGAGTCGGCATTTCAGTCGTTCCCTGCCTTCAACCCTTCTTCCCTACAAGCAAATTTAAAACAAAATGCTGCCAAGCAAACAACCCTCCCCACCTTATTCAAATCGGTAACACCTTCTGCCGGCAGTTCTAAGAGTGCTGTGAGTCTTTCTTCACCCCTTGCTGTGCTTGATACGATCCTGACGATCACAACCATCCACCTTATCAGTGTAAAGCTGCCCGACATCACAACCACTCATCTCCCGGAGCGAACACACCTGCCACTGTTGGTGAGTACTGTACACCAGAGGATATTAACTTTCTTTGATTTATTACATTGAATATTACCTTAAATGGATTAAATATAATATAAATATCTTCTGGTACTGCTTTTGTGTTGTATTGGTATAAAAATGTGAATAAATTACAGATAAAACATATTTAGGAAGCCCTCTGGAATGCATCCCTATTTTCTCCATTTAAATAGTTATTCACATTATGCGATTTCACATTATGTGTCAACTTCGAAGAGTGTATTCCTCGCATATAACGAGGATAAGCTGTATTTAAGGGGAACAAGAGGGGGAATATCTTCACTCAGAAGGTCGTGGATGTGGGTTTGATTGCAACATTTAAGAAAGTTAGATGTACATAGATGAGAGAAGTGTGGAGGGCGATGGTTCAGTTGTGAAAGGACTGTTGTACCTTTCACGCATTTTGAATTAGAATGTGTGAATCAATGAACAATAGACTCTTCTTTTTAATCTTTTTATTAATTTTCCAAAATTATAAACAAAATAACAATGTTGATCCAAAGAGATTGGAATAATCTTATTATTAATAAACATATATAGAAAGATTTCAGATAACACAGGTATAATAGAATTCCTAATTCATGATGTAATTAATCATAAAGAAAAAAAGAAACAAAAAGAAAAAAAAATACAAAGAAAAACTCAAAAAAAAGAAAAAAAAAACTAAACACTAAACCCAAAAAAGCAAACGGAACAAAACAGGGCTACACGAATATCTTAAATCGAACATGTTCAGTAATGTCGTCAACTCCGCTCCTCTATTTATATATTTTAAGTTAATAAGAAGGATTTGGAAAGGTCAAATTACATCATATGAAAATGTTGAATAAATGGTTTCCAAGTTTCTTCAAATTTAACCGAAGGATCAAAAATATCACTTCTAATTTAACATAATATAGTTTGGGAAAACCATTGGAATGTAGTAGGAGGATTGGTCTCCTTCAAGTTCAATAAAATAGATCTTCTGGCCATTAAAGTAACAAATACAATCATCTGACAGGCTGAAGAAGACAAAAATCTATGTTCTACCATTGGCAATCCAAAAATTGCCGTAATAGGATGGGGTTGTAAATCAAAACATAGAACTGTTGAGATAATATTAAAAATATCCTTCCAATATTTTTCCAAGAGAGGACAGGACCAAAACAGATGAGTTAAAGAAGCCACCTCAGAGTGACATCTGTCACAAATAGGGTTTATATGGGAATAAAAATGGGCTAATTTATCTTTAGACATGTGAGCTCTGTCCATTACTTTAAATTGTATTAGTGTATGTTTAGCACATATAGAGGAAGTCCTGACTAATTGAAAAAAAATTACCCCATTTCTCTATAAACAACAGGAATTCTGCAGATGCTGGAAATTCAAGCAACACACATCAAAGTTGCTGGTGAACGCAGCAGGCCAAGCAGCATCTATAGGAAGAGGCGCAGTCGACGTTTCAGGCCGAGACCCTTCGTCAGGACTAGTCCTGACGAAGGGTCTCGGCCTGAAACGTCGACTGCGCCTCTTCCTATAGATGCTGCTTGGCCTGCTGCGTTCACCAGCAACTTTGATGTGTGTTGCTCCCATTTCTCTATAGGTAGACGAAGTTGAAGTTCCCTTTCCCATTCATTTTTAATTTTATCAGATATACCTGGCTGTAATTTCATAATTATATCATAGATAGATGCTATTAATCCGTTCTGAAGAGGATTTAAACCTAAAATGTTATCAATGATATCAGTAGGGTATGAGGTCAGAAAGCTAGGCAACGTAGTATTTAAAAAATTTCTTATTTGTAAATATCTAAAAAATGGGATCTAGGCAAATCAAATTTCTTAGATAACTGTTCAAAAGACATGAAACAGTTATCCAGAAATAAGTCATGAAAACATGTTAAACCTTTCATTTTCCATATCAAAAAGGCTTGGTCCATAACCGACGGTTGAAAAAATTTAGATATAATAGGGCTTGATAATATAAATTTGTTCAAACCAAAAATTTACGAAATTGAAACCATATTCGCAATATAAGTTTAACTATTGGATTAACCATTTGTTTATTCAATTTAGATAGTACAAAAGGAAGTGAAGTTCCTAAAATGGAAGCTAAAGAGAACCCTTGTACAGAGTAGCCTTCAAGGTTTACCCAATATGGTCTTGGAGTTATATTCCAATCTTGTGTCCAAAATATTAAATATCAAATATTAATTGCCCAATAATAAAATCTTAGGTTAGGCAGTGCTAAACCACCATCTTTCTTGGACTTCTGTGAATATTTTTTCTTAATCTGGGATTTTTATTTTGCTATATATAAAATGAAATTTTAGAATCAATTGTTACATAACCGGCAACAATGAATATTAATCGAGACAGGTTTTATAAAAACAACCAAACATTTATTAAACACGTATAAACAATAAGGAAAAAAAAAACAAAGGAAAACTTTAACCGGAGGTTAACAAGTATGCAGCTGTTCACCAACTCGCCACTCGGCTCTGGTTCTTAAAGCGTTAAATGCGAAAACAGTTCTTAAAGCGATACAGTCAGATATAGTTCTTAAAGCGATAACTTCGAAAGTCCAACAGTTTTACACATTCAATTGGGAGAGACTTCTCTGGAGAAAGATTTCTTCTCCAACGCACCTTTACTGCTGGTTCTGTCCACAGGATTCTTGATGCCGAAAATAAACGGCTTAAATCAACTGACTTTAAATTCCTTTAGAGAGAGAGAGCACCTTTTTGGATGAACTCATTGCCCTATTGCAAGAGTTATTTCAATGCAGGTTCTCTCCAACGAAGACTCAATAAGGTCGATTCTTTATTAAGCTGCCAAATGATGACGGCTTCTCTCGATCCTTCACCGATGAATTCTTCGCTCTCCCTTCAAAACTGTCGGAATTGAGTAAATTGGGACTTCCATCCACAAATTTCCAGTTCAATAATACAAATCTTGTAAGAGAACGCACCTTCCATTTTAAAAATGAAACTGCATCACAAAAACAAACACGCAACAGAAACGGAGGTACAACACGTTCTACCTGGAAATCTACAAACTCAAAAACCAACTGCGTTACCTGGGTCGACCCCTATATAGTCACGGGGCACATGTCATCATGTGACCTCACAATGGCGGGAAAATCACATCAGGTGACCGCCAAAAGACCATTACATCATTCTCTCAAAAAACACAGATCTCCTTGAGCATGTAACACCTCCCTCCAAGAAAAGAAATGTGGTCTCTTGAAGAACAAAATTTTAACAATTTATACAAAAAAAATACAAAGGTATAAAATTTACAAAACACACAATATATACAATCTTATCCTTCAGCCCATTACAAACTGATGTACAGTAGTAGTGTTACAAATGATAAAATATCACTCCAAAAAAAATTTCATTGTACATTTAACATCTAGACAGACAATCAGCAATCACATTGTCTTTACCCTTAATATGAGTGATCAAAATATTGTACTCCTGTAATATTACACTGGATTATTAAATTGGAGTTCAATTTCTTTAACCCTTTTCCTTAACAGTCACAGTGGCAACTTCTCTCTCATAATACGGTTTTATCATATTTATATGACACAGCTGTGTTGTCTTTCTCCTATCTGGGGTTTTTACCACATAATCCACCTCATTCACCTTAGATTTAATCTCATAAGGACCATGGAATTTTGCTTGTGATGGGTTCGTTTGCACTGGGAAAAGAATCAACACCTTATCTCCAGGCTTAAATGACCTCATCCTAGCTTCCTTATCATACCACGTCTTCATCTTCTCTTGAGCTAACTTTAAATTTTCCTTGGCCATACTACAAGTTTTGTACAATCTCTCTTTAAATTTCAAAACATAATCTAACAAACTAGTGTGTACTTCTTTATTAATCCACTGTTCCTTCAACAAAGCCAAAGGCCCTCGAACTCTTATGTCCAAACACAAGTTCAAAAGGACTAAAACCTAATGATTCCTGTACTGCCTCCCTTACTGCAAAAAGTAGTCCCAATCCTTTTCATTTTCTACACAATATGTCCTAATCATAGTTTTTAGTGTAGAATGGAATCTCTCCAAGGCTCCTTGTGATTCTGGATGATAGGCTGAGGAAATAATCTGCTTTGCTCCCAGTTTATAAACTATCTGCTGAAACAACCCAGACATAAAATTACTACCTTGATCTGATTGTATTTCTTTGGGCAACTCAAAATAAGTGAAGAATTTTTATAAGAGCCTTTGTCACAGTTTTGGCTGTTATATTCCTAAGAGGTACTGCCTCTGGAAACCTAGATGCTGTGCACATAATAGTTAATAAATATTGATGTCCAGTTTTAGTTTTTTGGCAAAGGACCTACACAGTCTACAATGATTTTTGAAAACGGCTCACCAAATACAGGAATTGGTTGCAGTGGGGCCATTGGAGTAACCTGATTAGGTTTACCAAGAATTTGACATGTATGATACTTTCTACAAAATGTGGCCACATCTTGTCTTAAACTAGGCTAATAAAAATGTTCAGTAACTTTATTCATAGTTTTCTTTACCCCTAAATGATCACCCAAAGGAATACTATGAGCCATAGTCAAATTCTCATTTCGGTAAATTTTAGGAACAACAACCTGATGATTAATTTCCCATTCCTCACTAGCAGGAATTGTAGGTGATCTCCACTTTCTCATTAGTACCCCCTTTTCAAAATAATATCCAACTGGTACTTTTCCAATTTCACTATCTGGAAAGAGTTTGTTCTTTTAATTTAACTATCTCAGGATCCCTACCCTGCTCTGCTATCATCTCCTTCCAAGATAGAGACAAATCTTCCTGATCAGACTTACCACCAAAATCCTGATCAAATGGGGTAGGTAAGAAAGTTTCTGATACATCCTCAAAATTCGAATCTTGATTTGAACTGTCATGGGTAATAACCACATCCTTTACATCAGTCTTTTTAGCCATAGCTCTTGTTACAACACAGGAAGAATCTGTGTTAGAAACCCTCTGTGGTTCCTCAGAATTTGAATTTATTGTCAAATGCACTTAAGGAAAATCTTGTCCACTTGCTAAATCATTCCCTAACAAAAGAGAAACATCATTCACAGGTAAACTGGATTGTATTCCTACTTTTAACAACCGCTGTAACTAATCCTGACCTTAAATTTACTCTATGTAAATGTACTGGCATAAGGGCACTCCCTACACCTCTTATATAATTTACCTCACCAATGTCAGACTCATCACTAAACCTTAGCACACTATCTAATACTAGTGATTGCGAAAATAAGTATCTTTATCAGTACTGCATTGGATCCTTCTTTCAAGGATACAAATCCTTCTGTTATAAAAGCCTCATATCCTTTCTTAACTTGGTCAGACTCTGACACATCTTCATTAATATTTTCTTATCCCTGTGGTTTTACAGGTTTTCCATATGCTGCACACAAGCATCTGGAGCCACTTCTTTCTCTTTCCGTTTCAATCAGAAGCAATTAGCTACTACATGTCCAGGTTTCTTACAATAATTACAAATAATACCAAAATGTCTTTCCTTCACATGTCTCCCTTCATCCTTACTTTTCTCACTAACTTCAAATTTAATGTCTGATTTACCTTGACTCTCTGTGCTAGTTTTCCTTTTAAAAATTTTACCTGGAGAAAATTTATTCTTGTGAATTAAAACATACTCATCAGCCAATTTAGCAATCTCCTGCAATGTAGCAGTGTCCTGTTCATTTAAGTATGTTCTCACTTCATCAGGAATGCTTCTTTTAAATTCCTGCTGCAAAATCAGCTCTTTTAATTTATTATACTCCCCATTCACATTTTTAGAGGAAACCCATCTCTCAAAACACAGATTTCTCATAGGCAAATACCGCATAAGTTTTTTCCACCGATTTCTTTAAACTTCTAAATCTTTCTCTATACGCTTCTGGAACCATCTTGTATGCCTAATATATTCTCTTTAACAATATCATAATCCAGTGCTTGCTCAGCATTTAAAGCTGTATAAACTTGTGCCTTGCCTTTAATTACACTTTGTAACATCACTGGCCATTGGTCCTTCGGCCACTTTAAACTCAGAGCAACTGTTTCGAAATGTCGGAAATATGCATCCACATCAGCTTCATTAAATGGAGGAGCCAAAACAACCTCACGACTAGCGATAAATTGTTTCGTAGAACCAGAAGACTGACTCCCGAACTTTAATTTCTGCATCTCTAGCTCGAATTTCCTCTGGTTTTCAGCTTCTCTTTCTGCAAACTCCCTTTTTCTGAGGGCTTCTCTTTCTTCAAATTCCCTTTTTTTCAGGGCTTCTCGTTCCTCGAATTCCCTTTTTTTATTAGCCTCTCTTTCGGCCATTTCCACTTTAAATGTTTCAAACTTTAACTGTTCAAGATGCAACTGCATTTCCAGATTACTCAGTGGAAACTTACCTAACACCTCCTGATCAAAGAATTCCAAATTAATACAATGTTCAGCAATTTTTTCTTTGTATGAAAGCCTTGGTGGAATTTCTCGTAATCCCTTTAATATCCAAACTCTTAGCAATCTCGAATACCACAGGTTTTCTCGCACTCTAAAAATCCCGAGTCAGGCGCCTTCAAAAAACCGTCAATATCCATTGTTGCTGAATACAACACACACACCAATCAAACCAAAAAAAATCGGATATTCCCCTTTTCCAAATCAAAATTGCAATTGCCAACACTTAAACTCAAAATCGGGACATTTCCTGGCCGAGCCCCCACAAATTATGTTACGTAACCGGCAACAATGAATATTAATCGAGACAGTTTATATAAAAACAACCAAACATTTATTAAACACGTATAAACGATAAGGAAAAAAAGCAAAGGAAAACTTTAACCGGAGGCTAACAGGTACGCAGCTGTTCACCAACTTGCTACTCGGCTCTGGTTCTTAAAGCGTTAAATGTGAAAACAGTTCTTAAAGCGATATAGTCAGATATAGTTCTTAAAACGATAACTTTGAAAGTCCAACAGTTTTACACATTCAATTCGCAGAGACTTCTCTGGAGAAAGGGTTCTTCACTGAGGCACCTTTACTGCTGGTTCTGTCCACAGGATTCCCGATGCCGAAAATAAACCTTTTAAATCAACTGACCTTAAATTCCTTTAGAGAGAGAGAGCACCTTTTTGCATGAACTCATTGCCCTATTGCAAGAGTTATCTCAATGCAGGTTCTCTCCAACGAAGACTCAATAAGGTCGATTCTTTATTAAACTGCCAAACGATGCTGACTTCTCTCGATCCTTCACTTCGATGAATTCTTCACTCTCCCTTCAAAACTGTCAGAATTGAGTAAATTGGCACTTCCAGCCACAAATTCCCAGTCCAATAATACAAATCTTGTAAGAGAACGCACCTTCTGTTTTAAAAATGAAACTGCGTCACAGAAACAAACGCAACAGCAACAGAGATTCAACATGTTCTACCTGGAAATCTACAAACTCAAAAACCAACTGCGTCACCTGGGTTGACCCCTATATAGTCATGGGGCACATGTCATCACGTGACCCCATATCAGTGGGAAAATCACATCAGGTGACCTCCAAAAGACCATTACATCATTCTCACAAAAAACACAGATCTCCTTGAGCATGTAACACAATAGTAACAATAGACTCTTGCAACACTTGAAAATGCCCTTAAACCCTTCCAAATTCACAGTGACCAGCAAGCACCCAGTTACACATTTTATTCTCCCCACACTCCCATCGGCCTGCACACTACTAACAATCTACATTATGCAATTAACATATCAACTTGTAATTCCTAGTGATGTGAGATGAAACAAGAGCACCTAGTGAGGGAATCAAGAACTAGAGGGCATAGGTTTAAGTTGAGAAGGAAGCGAAGGAACCTGAGGGACAACTTTTTCACCCTGAAGATGTTCATTACATGGAATGAAATGCTGGAGGAAATGCTTGAGGCAGATGCAATAACAGCATTTAAATGACACTTTGACAGGTGCATGGATGGGATGTGGGTTTAGAGTTCAATTTTGATGTTATCTGTAAGGAGTCTGTATGTCTTCCCCATGAAATGTATGGGTTTTCTCCAGATCCTCTGGTTTCCTCCCACAGTCCAAAGACGTACCAGTTAGTGGGTTAATTGTCCTCTAATTAGGCTAGGGTTAAATTGGGGGGGGGTTTGCTGGGTGGAACTGCATGGGCTGGAAGGGCTTATTCCACTGTGCATTTCTAAGTAAAATATAATAACCCTCTGAACCTATGACCTGAGGAAACCCATATGGTCATGTGGAGAACATGTAAACTCAACACACAGACAACCCTGGAGCTTAGGACTGATGCAGATTACTGGATAATTGAAGCAATCAATTTCACCAGTCTGGATTTCAATTGAATAGAAGATGTCACGTTTGAAAATACCCATGCCAGATCTAAGTCAGTCCACATACCAGATCCCAATATCCAATCCAGTATCAGAATATAGGGTTTAACTGTTGCAGCCTGAGTTCACAATGGACTGGACTGCATAAGGCTAACTAATCTCCTGCTCTGAAAAGTGTTATGGAAGTTGAATCATAGACCATCTACAGTAGGCACCTGAAAGCCTTGGAACGATATTATCAAAACTCCTTATGTAAGATTTTCATGATCAGCTGGAAGGACAGACACACTAACCCCAGCACAATGTCAGAGGTCATCATGAACAGCACCTCCACCACGTTAAATCAACGCCAAATCCGATGGATAGGTCATGGCATCTGGATCCTCAAACAGATCCTTTACTACCAGTTGAAGGAAGGTTGGAGAGCACCTGGTGGGCAAAGGAAACACTTCAAAGATAACGTTGAAATCAGCCTGAAGAAATTCAACATTACATCTAAACACTGGAAGACATTGCACACAATAGCTACACTTGGAGGAAATTTTTCAAGAGGGAGCTGTGCTACATGAGAACAACCACTGCTGTGCTGCGGAGAGCAGGTGGCAGCTGCGGAAGGAGAAACAAAACAGCTAAAAGACCCAACCACTAAATACAGCCGCCACTTACTCATGTCCACATTGCACCAGAATATTTGGATCCCAGGTTGGCCTCTACAGCCACTTGTGGACCCACCAATAGACAACCCCTTGGAGAACATTGTACTCGTCTTTAGTGATTGCACTACGACGACTATGAAAGCAAAGAGATTTATTATAATGATTTAGAAATTCTGGTTACCCTTCCTAATCCTAACTTCTATTTGCAGATTTCTTTCATTAACTGAATTTAATTTCCCCAGCTGCTGTGGTGAGACTTCACACATATCATTAGATCATAATTAAAGGCTTCTGGATTACTAGTCCACTAACATAACTACTGCAATATTATGAATTGAAAATATATTTAATAGCAGTTATTACTTTTATAATATTTCAAAGAATGATCAAACTATTAAGTAAAACAAAGAGTAAATATTTTCCATGGAGAGATTACTCTTTTTTACTTATTCTAGGAGTTACCAAGTTCTGGTATGGGATTTGTTTGAAATACATAGTTGAAAATGCAAAAGTTCAAAGTAAGTTTATTATTAAAGTACATATATGTCACCATATACTACCCTGAGATTAATTTTCTTGCAGGCATTCATAGTAGATACAAAGAAACACAATAGAATTAATGAAAAAAGCTACATACTAACAAAGAACGGACAAACAACCAATGCCCAAAGGAAGGCAAACAGTGTAAATACAAATAGTAATAATAAGCAGAAAGTAAGTAGTAAATAATTTTGTGAACTTGAGCTGTAGAGTCCTTGAAAGTGAGTCAGTAGGTTGTGGTATCAGTTCAGTGTTGTGGTGCGTGAAGTTATCCACATTGGTTCAGGAGCCTGAAGTTTGAAGGGAGATATAGAAGGGCAGATTACAAGACAGCTCCTTGGGAAAAAATTCATAGTATTGATACAGATAAATTCTGTTTGGCAAAAGCAATACCTTGTTGGTGCTGGTTATCAACAATTTAACACAGACATAGTGGAACAAAGGACCTGCTTTTGTGCTGCCTGATGTTATGACAACAGGGTTATAGAGTTATGGGTCCCTTCGGCTTAACCCATCTATGCCAACCAAGGTTCCTACCTAAACTTGGCTTATACTTCTCTCAGACTTTCCCATCCATATATGCATATAGATCACCTCAACCCAATGAAACTGTACCGGATTCTGCCACTTCCTCTCTCACCTTAATCGCCCTCCCTTGAGAAAATGACTATGACTGTCCATTCTATTGATACCCCCTCGAAGCCCTCTGTTGGTCAGAGTTGACCATGGATGTTGCTTCCCAGCTGTCTACATGATACACAAGCCAAGGCAGTACGATATGGAGAGCAAGCTGTTGCCCATGTTACTGACTTGCCCTCTCCACACAGCTAATGAATCCAAAACAATGGCTGAGACCAATAGATTTTGGCAGCAGCAGCATCGCAAGAATTGCCAGTCAACGTTGAATTCATCTTAGGACTGCCTTAGGGACTCCAGCTCCAGATTTTTATTTTAATATGGAGTTTACTCCTGAAGCCTTCCCCCAAGAGTTGGATATAGCTGCAAGGCAGTGGAGGTTTGAGATCAGAGTTTGCTTCTCTAAGATGAGCGCCATCTATGGCTGACAAGCCCCATCTGATTGAAGCAACAGGTTTTAAAGTGCGAGTAACCCACCTTTTCCCCTTTTTATGTCAGTAGAAACAGCTTTGCCGGGCTTAGTAGCTAAGTCCCACATAAAGGCCAGCACCTGGACTTGGTTGCCGGTATCTATTTGAGAATCATGCCATTAGGAACATTTAATAGGTTGTTGGAGCTTATCTCCACTATCACTGCAGCTATGACAACTTTAAGGCACCCCACAACTGTATTATCATACAGTGCCTATAAAAAAAGTATACCCCCCCCCCCCGGATGCTTTCGCGTTTTATTCTTTTACAACATTGAATCACAGGGCATTTAATTTGGCTTTTTTGATATTGATTAATAGAGAAGGACTCTTCGTGTCAAAGTGAAAACAGATCTCTACAAAGTGATGTAACCCAAAATAATTGATCACATAAGTATTCAACCCCTTCCAGTCTGTATTTAGTAGATGTACCTTTGGCAGCAATTACATCCTTGAGTCTGTGTGGATAGGTCTCTATCAGCTTTGCACATCTGGACACTGCAGTTTTTCCCCATTCTTCTTTACAAAACTGCTCAAGCTCTGTTAGGTTGCATGGGGATCATGAGTGAACAGCCCTTTTCATAGTCATAGTCATAGTCATATTTTATTAATCCCAGGGGAAATTGATTTTTGTTACAGTTGCTCCATAAATAATAAATAGTAATAGAACCATAAATAGTTAAATAGTAATATGTAAATTATGCCTTTTCATGTGCAGTCACAAATTCTCAATTGGATTTAGGTCTGGACTCTGACTTGGCCACTCCAGGACATTAACTCCAGACTCGCTATCACAGCCATATATCCTTTCTTGGAACGTGCCTCCGTCGCCAACTTACTCCAGTTGGCTTTAGGATTCGTTTCCAAAAAAGGCATATTCAAAACCCAGACTCCAGCAACGACCATGGACACCTTCACAGCGATTGCGCAACCACCAACTGCGACTCCAGCCTTGAACTCCAGGCCGGGTCTTTATGTGCTGCTGTTGTGACTCCCGTCTCCCCTTCCCCCACCACCACTCCGCAGCCCCGTCTTCCTCAGATCCCACCGTCAACTCCTGGGCCCTCAGAGGCTCCATCTTCCTGTCACCCCAACCCTCCCCTCTCCATTGACACCCCCAGCCTCCCCCTCCCCCCTCTGATCCCAGCTCTCATCCGTGCCGGGTCTTTACCATCCCCTCCGACCTTCAACTGTCGGAGGCAGAACGCTCTGTTCTCAGTAAGGGCCTCACCTTTGTCCCCCTTCGCCCACACCTCAGCGAGTTCCGTGTTCGCCACGATGCGGAACTTTTCTTCTGCCGTCTCCGTCTCCGAGCCTACTTCTTCAGCAAGGACTCTTCCACCCCCACCGATGACCCCTTCTCCTGTCTTCAACCCTCCTCTTCTTCATGGACACCCCGTTCTGGTCTTCTGCCTGCTCTGGATCTCTTTATTACTAACTGCCGGCGGGATATCAACCGTCTCGACTTCACCGCACCTTGTCCCCATTCCAACCTCACTCCTTCGGAACGCTCTGCTCTCCACTCCCTCCGCACTAATCCTAACCTTATTATTAAACCCGCCGATAAGGGGGGTGCTGTTGTAGTCTGGTGTACTGACCTCTACATTGCCGAGGCACAGCAACAACTCGCGGATACCTCCTCTTATTTACCCCTCGATCGTGACCCCACTAAGGAGCACCAGGCCATTGTCTCCCATACCATCACCGACTTTATCCGCTCAGGGGATCTCTCATCCACTGCTACCAACCTTATAGTTCCCACACCCTGCACTTCCCGTTTCTACCTCCTACCCAAGATCCACAAACCTGCCTGTCCTGGCCGACCTATTGTCTCAGCTTGCTCCTGCCCCACCGAACTCATTTCTGCATACTTCGACACTGTTTTATCACCCCTTGTTCAATCCCTTCCGACCTATGTTCGTGACACTTCTCATGCTCTTAAACTTTTTGATGATTTTAAGTTCCCTGGCCCCCACGGCTTTATTTTCACCATGGATGTCCAGTCCTTATATATTTCCATCCCCCATCAGGAAGGTCTCAAAGCTCTACACTTCTTTTTGGATTCCAGACCTAATCAGTTCCCCTCTACCACCACTCTGCTCCGTCTAGCGGAATTAGTCCTTACTCTTAATAATTTCTCCTTTGGCTCCTCCCACTTCCTCCAAACTAAAGGTGTAGCTATGGGCACCCGTATGGGTCCTAGCTATGCCTGCCTTTTTGTTGGGTTTGTGGAACAATCTATGTTCTGTGCCTATTCTGGTATTTGTCACCCACTTTTCCTTCGCTACATCGCCGACTGCATTGGCGCTGCTTCCTGCACGCATGCAGAACTCGTTGACTTTATTAACTTTGCCTCCAACTTTCACCCTGCCCTCAAGTTTACCTGGTCCATTTCCGACACCTCCCTCCCCTTTCTAGATCTTTCTGTCTCTGTCTCTGGAGACAGCTTATCCGCTGATGTCTACTATAAGCCTACTGACTCTCTCAGCTATCTGGACGATTCTTCTTCTCACCCTGTCTCTTGCAAAAACGCCATCCCCTTCTCGCAATTCCTCCGTCTCCGCCGCATCTGCTCTCAGGATGAGGCTTTTCGTTCTAGGACAAGGGAGATGTCTTCATTTTTTAAAGAAAGGGGCTTCCCTTCCTCCACTATCAACTCTGCTCTTAAACGCATCTCCCCCATTTCACGTACATCTGCTCTCACTGCATCCTCCCGCCACCCCACTAGGAATAGGGTTCCCCTGGTCCTCACCTACCACCCCACCAGCCTCCGGGTCCAACATATTATTCTCCGTAACTTCCGCCTCCTCCAACGGGATCCCACCACTAAGCACATCTTTCCCTCCCCCCCCTCTCTCTGCATTCCGCAGGGATTGCTCCCTATGCAACTCCCTTGTCCATTCGTCCCCCCATCCCTCCCTACTGATCTCCCCCCTGGCACTTATCCGTGTAAGCGGAACAAGTGCTACACATGCCCTTACACTTCCTCCCTTACCACCATTCAGGGCCCCAAACAGTCCTTCCAGGTGAGGCAACACTTCACCTGTGAGTCGACTGGGGTGATATACTAAGTCCGGTGCTCCCGATGTGGCCTTTTATATATTGGCGAGACCCGACGCAAACTGGGAGACCACTTTTTTGAACATCTACGCTCTGTCCGCCAGAGAAAGCAGGATCTCCCAGTGGCCACACATTTTAATTCCACATCCCATTCCCATTCTGACATGCCTATCCACAGCCTCCTCTACTGTAAAGATGAAGCCACACTCAGGTTGGAGGAACAACACCTTATATTCCGTCTGGGTAGCCTCCAACCTGATGGCATGAACATCGACTTCTCTAACTTCTGCTAGGCCCCACCTCCCCCTCGTACCCCATCTGTTACTTATTTTTATGCACACATTCTTTCTCTCACTCTCTTTTTTCTCCCTCTGTCCCTCTGAATATACCTCTTGCCCATCCTCTGGGTCCCTTCCCCTTGTCTTTCTTCCCGGACCTCCTGTCCCATGATCCTCTCGTATCCCCTTTTGCCTATCACCTGTCCAGCTCTTGGCTCTATCCCTCCCCCTCCTGTCTTCTCCTATCATTTTGGATCTCCCCCTCCCCCTCCAACTTTCAAATCCCTTACTCACTCTTCCTTCAGTTAGTCCTGACGAAGGGTCTCGGCCTGAAAAGTGGACTGCACCTCTTCCTACAGATGCTGCTTGGCCTGCTGCGTTCACCAGCAACTTTGATGTGTGTTGCTTGAATTTCCAGCATCTGCAGAATTCCTGTTGTTTGAGGACATTAACCTTGTTGTTTTTAAGCCATTCCTGTGTAGCTTTGGCTTTATGCCTGGGGTCATTGTCTAGCTTGAAAGCAAATCTTCTCCCAAGTTGCAGTTCTCTTGCAGACTGCATTAGGTTTTCCTGCAGGATTTCCCTGTATTTTGCTGCATTCATTTTATTCTCTGTCTTTATAAGCCTTCCAGGGCCTGCTGCAGTGAAGCATCCCCATAGCATGATGCAGCCACCACCATGCTTCACGGGAGGGACGGTGTGTCTTTGATGCTGTGGGATGTTTGGCTTATGCCAAACATAGTATTTAGTCTGATTGCCAAAAAGCCCAATTTTGGTTTGATTAGACCATAGAAACTTCTTCCAGCTGACTTTAGAGTCTTCCACATGCCTTCTGACAAATTCTAGGCAAGATTTCATGTGTGTTTTTTCAACAGTGGCTTTCTCCGTGCTACTCACCCATAAAGCTGCGACTGGTGAAGCACCTGGGCAAGAGTTGTCTCTCCCATCTCAGCCACTGAAGCTTGTAACTCCTCCAGAGTTGTTATAGGTTTCTTGGTGGCCTTCTTCACTGGTCCCTTTCCATAGAACCATAGAACCATAGAAACTACAGCACAGAAACAGGCCTTTTGGCCTTTCTTGGCTGTGCCAAACCATTTTCTGCCTAGTCCCACTGACCTGCACACAGACCATATCCCTCCATACACCTCCCATCCATGTATCTGTCCAATTTATTCTTAAATGTTAAAAAAGAACCCGCATTTACCACCTCGTCTGGCAGCTCATTCCATACTCCCACCACTCTCTGTGTGAAGAAGCCCCTCCTAATGTTCCCTTTAAACTTTTCCCCCCTCACCCTTAACCCATGTCCTCTGGTTTTTTTCTCCCCTTGCCTCAGTGGAAAAAGCCTGCTTGCATTCACTCTATCAATACCCATCATAATTTTATATACCTCTATCAAATCTCCCCTCATTCTTCTACGCTCCAGGGAATAAAGTCCTAACCCTATTCAACCTTTCTCTGTAACTGAGTTTCTCAAGTCCCGGCAATATCCTTGTAAACCTTCTCTGCACTCTTTCAACCTTATTTATATCCTTCCTGTAATTTGGTGACCAAAACTGAATACAATACTCCAGATTCGGCCTCACCAATGCCTTATACAACCTCATCATAACATTCCAGCTCTTATACTCAATACTTTGATTAATAAAGGCCAATGTACCAAAAGCTCTCTTTACGACCCTATCTACCTGTGACACCACTTTTAGGGAATTTTGTATCTGTATTCCCAGATCCCTCTGTTCCACTGCACTCCTCAGTGCCTTACCATTAACCCTGTATGTTCTACCTTGGTTTGTCCTTCCCACATGCAATACCTCACACTTGTCTGTATTAAACTCCATCTGCCATTTTTGCCATTTCTTGCACGGTCACTCAGTTTTTGAGGACCAGGCAGATTTACAGTGGTGTTACATTCTTTCTATTTCTTGATGATTGGCGTAACTGTATTCCAGGGGATATTCAGTGATTTGGAAATGTTCTTGTATCCATCTCCTGACTTGTGCCTTTCAATAACCCTTTTTTGTGGAGTTGCTTGGAGTGTTCTTTTCCTTCATGGTATAGTTTTACCAGGATACTGACTCACCAGCAGTTGGAGCTTCCAGATACAGATGCATTTTTACTACAATCATTTGAAACACCTTGACTGCGCACAGGTCTCCAACAACAGATCTCCATTTAACTAATTATGTGACTTCTAAACTAGTTGGCTGCACCCGTGATGGATTAGTGAGCCATATTAAGTGGGGGGGGGGGAGTGATGAATACTTGTGCAATCAGCTACTTTGTTTTATATTTGTACTTAATTTAGATCATTTTGTAGAGATCTGTTTTCACTTTGACACGAAAGAGCCTTTTTCTGTTGATAAGTGTCAAAAAAGCCAAATTAAATCCATGGTGATTCAATGTTTTAAAGCAATAAATCATGAAAACTTCCAAAAGCGGTGAATACTTTTAATAGGCTCTGTATATAACATCACTCTTTGTCTCCTTCACTTAGAAGAAAGCAGTCCCAGCCTATCAAGTCATTCCTTATAGCAAGTCGACATGGAAACATAGCAGTGTGCATAACATTAGTTAGTGCCTCTGACCCAGTTCCAATTCCATCACTCTCTGTAAAGAGTCTGTACGTTCTGCATGGATTTTCTCCTGTCACTCTGGCTTCCTCTCAGGTTCTAAAGATCAGCAGGTTAATTGATCACATGGGAAAACCAAACACAGATCGGGTGACCACTTTACTGCAGATTTCCAGTCAGGCCCTATTCACCATGCATTGTTTCAGGAAGGTTGGCCTGAGCCCAAAATGTGAAGTGTTCATTCTGTTACGTACCCCGTAACTGGGTTGCCAAACCAGCAGAAATGGATCACTCAGTTGGAGTCTGGAGTACTAGAACTAAGAAAGTTTTATTAAAGAAACAAGCAACACATTAATCGAAAGGATAATAAATGCAACAGTTCAGCGATGGTAAACGCACATGTGCACAGAATTAAGATAACAGCATCAATCAAGCTCTATCGTTGTCTAGGGGTAAATGACCAATTTCAAAATGACTCAAAGTTCAGTCCAGTTTAGTAGTTCAGTTCGCAGTAATCGTTGCCATGGCGGTGGACAACGTGGGGGAAGAGAGAGATAGAATAGGAACAACTCATCATTCAGAACGGCTTCACTCACAGACCAGCAAGATGGCTCACAGACCAGCGAGATGGCTCACAAACAGCTTTTGGGCGGGTCCTTGGTGATGTCACCTGAGGTCACCGACTGTGACCCCTCCTCCAGATGCGGTCGATCCTCTGCAGTGAACCCGGCACCCAGGCAAGGGCGGACACACACCGGGTTCCCGCTGATCGTACCTTTCCACCCTTGTCGTTGTCTGATACTTCTCATCCACTCGTGAGAAGCGTACCGCTTCCAGGGTCTCGTTACCTCGGGTGGCGTGTGTGTCCCTGTCTTAGCGAACCTGTCCCTTTTTATCCCCCTGCTGGGGTATCGCCTGTCCATCACTTCAAACAGTTCAGGGTTCAAAGAGGGGAGCCGCTCCAGACAGCTCTTCCTCCCACATCCCTTCATTACACATCTCCAGACGCTGCTCCATTGTTCCTTATCTCTCCTTCCCCTGAGGGCAGGTGGCAGGCCAACTGCTGATGCCACTGATGCTAGCCCAGGCCAGCAAACATCTTAATTTTATGTGTATTCTCGTAACACTTCCCCCCTTTAAGGATTTTTACCGGGAGGTAAAAATTACAAACATGACTACATTATCTGATACATACACAATATACATCTTTAACAGTTATTTAGCTAATACAGAGAATTTGAAGCTGTCAACACCTTGACAGACAGTCATCACATTTTCTGTTCCTTTTACACGTGTTATTAATAATCCCTTAGACCAGGCTCCAACTCAGCAAACTTCATAGTGGCCAAAAACACTGATGTATTGCGACCAATGTAACCTCTCATTTGGTTTTGTCCCGGACCACAACAACAAGGGTCGTCCCATTCCGACTCAATTTTCTCTCGCAAGGGCTTAGTAGGAGGGGGACGGGTATTGACCGCAGAGTTATTGCAAAACTTCCTGCAGTACCCCACCATCTCCAAAAGCCTTCTGAGGGCCCTCTTGTCTGTCGGGGTTGGGAGGTCAGCGATAGCCTGCACTGTAGCTTGCATCACTGCCAGCTGCCCCTGTGTCACCACAATTCCCAGGTAAGTGACCTTCGTGTGGCCGAATTCATTTTTTTCAAGGTTCACTATCAAGCTGGCTTCAGACAGCCGTGTTAAATTGCCAATACACACCTCTGTGTTCATCAGCCCTTTAGTCACTGAATTACTCAAAAAATATGGGTGTTGTTTACTTGGCTGCCCTATTGTAACCACAATCACCCAACGTCCCAGTTCTTTGCATTTCCTCGGGACAATCAAACACATGGGTGCGAGTCGTTTAATTACTCCTTCGGGGATTAAGGGAGAGACCTTATCAGTAGACCTGGCCAAAACAATAGCCTTCTCCCATCTGACCGATCCCATCCTAATCTTTTCAAAATGGTTTTTTCCTCTTATCAGGGGGCCCCTAGCTTCATTGATTTCCACGCTAACACCGACTAGGTTTGTTAGCATATCAAAAGCCGGTGACCGTCTCAGTTCGCGTCGGTCATGATCAATAACATTTTTCCCCCTGGGCAGCCGGTAAATCTCTTTCCTGATTCCGCCAACTGTTTCCTCCAGCACCGCAAAATGTCCACCGGGGGGTACCTCGTGGGCCATGTTAAAAACCTCATCCCCATAACTCTTTTGCACCACCCCCCACTCCTCATCTGCGGATGCTGTACTTGATTTCCCTTTCTTCCTTAGCACTTCCTCCTCCGCACAATAGCTTGTCAAGGCTGTGTCAGAGAGAGCGGTCTCTGCCAAACCCATCAGCCCCTCGCCTCGCTCCTGCGTCTGCACAAATTCTTTCCTGGCTACTGCTACGTCCGTCCCAGCTCCCTCACTACCTCTTATCTCACTACACCCTGTCTCATACAAGGTTGGCAGAAATGTTTCAGCCAAATTCACCATCGCGGGCGGGGCCTCCATGCTGGCAGGCTGACCCGTCAATCTCACGACTGGGAACACGATTCCTCCGGCGATGTCATTACCGAGCAAGACTTCCACGTCTTTCATCGGTAATTCGGACCTCACCCCGATCGTGACTAGTCCAGAGACCAGGTTGCTCTGTAAATGTATCTGGTGCAAAGGGACTGACTCTGTCCCTTCCCCAACACCTTTGACCTCTACCTCCCCAGTCTGGGTCTCTGAGCTAAACTCTAATACACTCTTCAGTATTAGTGACTGACACGCTCCCGTGTCTCTCCAGATCCGCACTGGAACTGGTTTTAACCTCTTTTTCACTGACACCAGTCCGGCCGAGATAAACCTCTCGCGCCCTTCCTGGACTTTTTCAGACCTGTCCTTCCCTAGCGGTTCGCTTAACAGCTCAATACAGCCATTCAAAATTTCCGCTTTTCCTTTCCCCGTCTCCTTCCTTGGGGCAAAGCACCTGGACGCAAAGTGTCCGACTTTCCCACAATTATAACAGACGACCCCAGGAGACTTCCTACCAGACTGCTCCCGGTCTACCTTATCCTTTTCACTAGTCCCCGGCTTACTTTCTGACTTTTCCGGTGGACTCTCCCCGCCGTCCTGACTACCCTTCTGGTAGCCTTTACTCGGGGCAACCTTCATTTTATGCGTCAACGCATACTCATCCGCTAACTTAGCGGTTGCGGCTAACGTGGCTGCCTCTTTCTCATCGAGGTAGGGTCTCATACCCTCAGGGACACAACCTTTAAACTGCTCAATCAGAATCAGTTGCAGCAGTCTGTCATAATCCCCCTCTACCCCTTTCGAGGCGCACCAACGCTCACAATATGTTTGCATCTCGCGAGCAAACTCCAAATACGTGCGGTCCCACCGCTTCCTCGCATTCCGGAACCTCTGCCGGTATGCCTCCGGGACCAACTCATAAATCCTGAGGATGGCCTCCTTCACCACCTCATACTTCTGGGCATCTTCCGCGGATAAAGCGGAGTAAGCTTGTTGGGCTTTCCCTTTCAGTACACTCTGAAGTAAAACAACCCACTTATCCCTCGGCCATTCCTGACTTATAGCCACCTTTTCGAAGTGGAGAAAGTACCGATCCACATCGGTATCGTCAAATGGGGGAACCAGCCTAACCTCCTGGGTCGCCCGGAACCCTCCACCTTGGTTCGGCACGAGCCCCTGCTCGGCCCTTATCTTTAACTTCTCCAGCTCAAATTCCCTTTCCCTCTGTTTCTCCTCTCTCTCCAACTGTCTTTCTCTCTCTTGCCTTTCTACCTCTTTCTCTCTCTCTCGCCTTTCTAACTCTCTCTCTTTCTCCCGCCTTTCTAACTCTCTCTCTTTCTCCCGCCTTTCTAACTGCTTCTCTTCGTGTTCTAACTGCCGTACCCGGAACTCGTGCTCGAGTCTCAGTTTTTCAAGCTGTACCTGTACCGCGTCTCCAGCAGGTTTTTCAATAGACACCTCCTCCAGCTCACCTTGGGGAAACACACCTTTAGATACATAGTGCTCTACAATAGCTCTGTGTATCTCCTCTCTCCTCATTGTCGACTTCACCTTAGCAAGATTCACCCGTTTGGCCACAGCTATCAATTCCGATTTCCTGGCATCCTCTAATGCCTCCAAGGTCGGCGCCTTTATAAATTCCTCAATCTCCATTTCTGCTGTTTGTCTTTTCTTTCTTTCGGGAATTTTAACCCAATCAATTTACTCCGTCCCAAATTTAGCGTTCAAAATCCCGGACGAGAACCCCACTTATGTTACGTACCCCGTAACTGGGTTGCCAAACCAGCAGAAATGGATCACTCAGTTGGAGTCTGGAGTACTAGAACTAAGAAAGTTTTATTAAAGAAACAAGCAACACATTAATCGAAAGGATAATAAATGCAACAGTTCAGCGATGGTAAACGCACATGTGCACAGAATTAAGATAACAGCATCAATCAAGCTCTATCGTTGTCTAGGGGTAAATGACCAATTTCAAAATGACTCAAAGTTCAGTCCAGTTTAGTAGTTCAGTTCGCAGTAATCGTTGCCATGGCGGTGGACAACGTGGGGGAAGAGAGAGATAGAATAGGAACAACTCATCATTCAGAACGGCTTCACTCACAGACCAGCAAGATGGCTCACAGACCAGCGAGATGGCTCACAAACAGCTTTTGGGCAGGTCCTTGGTGATGTCACCTGAGGTCACCGACTGTGACCCCTCCTCCAGATGCGGTCGATCCTCTGCAGTGAACCCGGCACCCAGGCAAGGGCGGACACACACCGGGTTCCCGCTGATCGTACCTTTCCACCCTTGTCGTTGTCTGATACTTCTCATCCACTCGTGAGAAGCGTACCGCTTCCAGGGTCTCGTTACCTCGGGTGGCGTGTGTGTCCCTGTCTTAGCGAACCTGTCCCTTTTTATCCCCCTGCTGGGGTATCGCCTGTCCATCACTTCAAACAGTTCAAGGTTCAAAGAGGGGAGCCGCTCCAGACAGCTCTTCCTCCCACATCCCTTCATTACACATCTCCAGACGCTGCTCCATTGTTCCTTATCTCTCCTTCCCCTGAGGGCAGGTGGCAGGCCAACTGCTGATGCCACTGATGCTAGCCCAGGCCAGCAAACATCTTAATTTTATGTGTATTCTCGTAACAATTCCAAAGTACATGTTTCCTGACTTGCTGAGTTTCTCCAGAATCTTGTGTGTGTGTTGCTCAAGATTTCCAGAAGCTGCAGAATCTCCAGCACTGAGGCTACAAGTACCATCAAGGATGTCTGCTATCTTGGCCATTCTTTTTCCCTCCTCTGCTTTTTGGGAGAAAATGCAAAAGTTTGAAGGATCAGATGACCAGACTTTGGAACAGTTTCTATTCCACTGCTATCGGATTTCTGAAGCAGTCTGCTCTTTCACAACCCTTCCCGGTGGTGCTGTCACATTGTCGGGCTCTTAACTCTACCTCTCTTGGTTCTTCCATTACATAGAAACATAGAAACATAGAAAATAGGTGCAGGAGTAGGCCATTCGGCCCTTCGAGCCTGCACCGCCATTTATTATGATCATGGCTGATCATCCAACTCAGAACCCCGCCCCAGCCTTCCACTCCATACCCCTTGACACCCGTAGCCACAAGGGCCATATCTAACTCTCTCTTAAATATAGCCAATGAACTGGCCTCAACTGTTTCCTGTGCCAGAGAATTCCACAGATTCACCACTCTCTGTGTGAAGAAGTTTATCCTAATCTCGGTCCTAAAAGGCTTCCCCTCTATCCTCAAACTGTGGCCCCTCGTTCTGGACTTCCCCAACATCGGGAACAATCTTCCTGCATCTAGCCTGTCCAATCCCTTTAGGATCTTATATGTTTCAATCAGATCCCCCCTCAATCTTCTAAATTCCAACGAGTACAAGCCCAGTTCATCCAGTCTTTCTTCATATGAAAGTCCTGCCATCCCAGGAATCAATCTAGTGAACCTTCTTTGTACTCCCTCTATGGCAAGGATGTCTTTCCTCAGATTAGGTGACCAAAACTGCACACAATACTCCAGGTGTGGTCTCACCAAGGCCTTGTACAACTGCAGTAGTACCTCCCTGCTCCTGTACTCGAATCCTCTCGCTATAAATGCCAGCATACCATTCGCCTTTTTCACCGCCTGCTGTACCTGCATGCCCACTTTCAATGACTGGTGTATAATGACACCCAGGTCTCGTTGCACCTCCCCTTTTCCTAATCGGCCCCCATTCAGATAATAATCTGTTTTCCTATTTTTGCCACCAAAGTGGATAACTTCACATTTATCCACATTAAATTGCATCTGCCATGAATTTGCCCACTCACCCAACCTATCCAAGTCACCCTGCATCCTCTTAGCATCCTCCTCACTGCTAACACTGCCACCCAGCTTCGTGTCATCTTTTACATATGTCATATTTTCACTTTAACATTGTTTTTGCACCACCTAACATTGCAGAGTAGCGCAAAATAAATTCATGCCGTCAGGTTGGAGGAGCAACACCTCACATTCTGTTTGGATAGCCTTCGACCTGACAGCATAACATCGATGTCTCCAATCTCCAGTAATTTCTCCCCCCCTCCCCATCTCTCATTTTTCTTTCCCCATTCTGGCTCCCCTCTTACTCTTCCTCTTCACCTCATCTTTCTATAACCACCACCCTCTGCTGCCCCTCCTCCTTCCCATTATCCCGTGGTCCACTCTCGATTCCTCCCAAATTTTTTCTTCTTAGTCTCTTTACTTTTTACATTTATCAACTCCCAGCTTCTCACTTCATCTCCCCTCACCCCACTCACATACCTTCCCCCTCAACTGACTTCACCTTTACTTTACTTTATACTTTATTGTTGCCAAACAATTGGTACTAGAACATACAATCATCACAGCGATATCTGATTCTGCGCTTAACACTCCCTGGATTACAAATATTAAATATTATACATATTAAAAATAGTTACAATTAGTAAATATTTAAAAATTAAATTATAAATCATAAATAGAAAATAGAAAAATGGGAAGTAAGGTAGTGCAAAAAAACCAAGAGGCAGGTCGGGATATTTGGAGGGTACGGCCTGGATCCGGGTCAGGATCAGTTCAGCAGTCTTATCACAGTCAGAAAGAAGCTGTTCCCAAATCTGGCCATACAAGTCTTCAAGCTCCTGAACCTTCTCCAGGAGGGAAGAGGGACGAAAAATCTGTTGGCTGGGTGGATCGTGTTCTTGTTTATCCTGCCAGCACTGCTCCGACAGCGTGCGGTGTAAAGAGAGTGTACGGACGGAAGATTGGTTTGTGTGATGTGCTGTGCCGTATTCACGATCTTTTGCAGCTTCTTTCGGTCTTGGACAGGACAACTTCCATACCAGGTTATGATGCACCCTAGAAGAATGCTTTCTACGATGCATCTATAAAAATTAGGGTTTTAGGGGACAGGCCAAATTTCTTTAGTTTTCTCAGGACGTAAAGGCGCTGGTGGGCCTTCTTGGCAGTGGACTCTGCTTGGTTGGACCAAGTCAGGTCATTTGTGATATTGACCTTGAGGAACTTAAAGCTTTTGACCTGTTCCACTTGCACACCACCGATGTAAATTGTGTCGTGCGGTCCGCTACTCCTTCTGAAGTCAACAACCAATTCCTTCGTCTTGCTAGCGTTGAGGGATAGGTTATTGTCTTTGCACCATGCCACCAGGTTCTTAATTTCCTCTCTGTACTGAAACACATCATTACCCGAGATACGGCCTATAATTGTTGTGTCATCAGCAAATTTATATATTGAGTTTGATGGAAACTTGGCTACACAATCATGGGTGTACAGTGAGTACAGCAGGGGGCTGAGTACACAGCCCAGTGGGGCACTGGTGCTCAGAGTGATTGTAGAGGAGAGCTTGTCCCCTATTTTTACAGCTTGTGTCCTGTCTGTGAGGAAGTTGAATATCCAGCAGCAGATCTGAGTGCTTAAGGCCCAGGTTTCGGGGCCTATCATCTTTCAGCTTGTACACCTTCCCCAGCCCTTATTCTGGCTTCTTCCCCCTTCCTCTCCAGTCCTAATGAAGGGTCTCAGTCTGAAATATCAACTAATTATTCCCCTCCATAGATGCTGCCTGACCTACTGCATTCCTCCAGCATTTTGTGTGTGCTGCTCCTTGATTTCCAGCACCTGCAGAACCTCTTGTGGTCAGCTTGCAAGTCAGTTTTTGCACCATTCTGCTGATTTGCATGTATTGCTGTATTTATAGTTGTATCTATTTTTACCACATAGTCTTCACTCTGTGAGTTTCATGCATTGTTTCATCCACAATAAGACAATCTGACTCTGATTGCATAAATGTGACCCCAAGCTTTAGTTGGTTATCAGTTGTGTTCTCCATTTTCAAAGAAGCAGAGAGCACAACAGCACCAAAACTGTCCCCTTTGGTCCATCTGGTCTGTGCCAAACTATTAATCTGCCTAGTCCCGATGACCGGCACAGGGACCATGGCTCTCCATACTGATCCAATCTAAGTACATCAAAACTTCTGCATCCACCACCTCTCCTGGCAGCTTGTAGCACACTCTCGCCACATTCTGAGTGAAGAAGTTCCCATTCATGTCCTCCTTAAACATTTTAACTTGCACCCTTAACCCATGACCTCAGTGGAAAAGCCAGCTTGCATTTACCCAATATATACCCCTCATAACTTTATATACCGGTATCAAATCTCCCCTCATTTTTCTATGTTGCAGGCAATAAATTCCTAATCTATTCAACCTTTGCTTATAATTTAGAACCTCACATCCTGGCAATATCTTCATCTTTGTAAATTTCTTCACACTCTTACTTCTCGTTGACCTTCTACAGTATCCAATCGAAACTCTGTTCAAGTTTGAGGAACAGCAGCTCATTCTTCTGGGTGGAGACAGTACATACTTCAACAATAACTTGGACATTTTCAAATAATCAACAAATGCAACCGTTAAATCTCACCGGTCGTAGTTCAAAGTAAATTTATTATCAACTTATGTATATGTCACTATATACTATACTGAAATTTATTTTCTTGCAGGCATTGACGGTAGAACAATGAAAAACTATGCACATTGACTGACAAGCACCAGTGTGCAAAAGAAGACCAACTGTGCAAATGCATAAAACAGATAATAATAATAAATAAATTTCAAAATATTTAAAGGTACTGAGAACGAGTTGTAGAGTCTTTTACACCTTACACAGTATATTTTTCCACTTCTCTACTATTAATTTTACATGTTCATTGTCTTTGACTTACACCTCCTCTGGACAAAACTTTTGTTATTTATCATTCTTAGCACAGGCTATCCTTTTACTTCAATACTCACCTTCCATCTTTTTACAAATAGTTTGCTTCTAACTTTGGCCAGTTTTTCTGAAAGATCATTGATCCGAAGCTGTAAGTCTGCTTCACAATCTACAGATATATCCTGTTTGCTGAAGATTTTGATCACTTTCTGATTTACATTTTTTAATTGTGGCATTCACAGGTTCTGTGCTAACTTTGCGGACCTTGGAATTAAATTAGTGGATAAATAAATTATCATGAGGACCAGAACTAAATGGAAAGCACAGCAATGACCATGATTTGTGAATCCCGGAACAAAAATATAAATGGCAGCCTCTCCAGGATTCTATATTTAACACAAACAACGGTGAATGCGAATTAATTTAAATGCAACAAATTAACTCATTATGCTGGTAATAATTTAATTATTATGGATTTTTGATTTTTTTATTTATAGGTGTTTTTGCATAGATGATGCCATTTAGTTCTTTGTGCCCATGGTAGATGTTTAATCTATACCAGTCTTACTGTACTTTGCCTCGAGTATTTGTAGGCTCCAGCATTCCAGCTTTTCATCCAGGTATTGGTTTCATCATCTTTTGAAGGCTTCTACCCCCCTCAGTCTTAAAGATATTGATCTTTCCAACTTCCTTGCATCCTCAATACTGAACTCTAGGAAATAGGTCTTTTTATATCTTGTCTTTTCATAATTTAGACCTACCTTGAGTAATGCCTTTTCTCAACCTCCATTCTCAGGACCGAAAGAAGCTGCAGAAGGTTGTAAACCTAGTCAGCTCCATCTTGGGTACTAGCCTACAAAGTACTCAGGACATCTTTAGGGAGCAATGTCAGAAATGCAGCATCCATTATTAAGGACCTCCAGCACCCAGGGCATGCCCTTTTCTTACTGTTACCATCAGTTAGGAGATACAGAAGCCTGAAGGCACACACTCAACGATTCAGGAACATCTTCTTCCTCTCTGCCATCCGATTCCTAAATGGATTTTGAAGCTTTGGACACTACCTTTTTTAATATACAGTATTTCTGTTCTTGCGCATTCTTTTAAAGCTATTCAATATATGTAATTGATTTACTTGTTTATTTATTATTATGTTTTATTTATTATTATTTTTTCTCTCTCTGCTAGATTATGTGTTGCATTGAACTGCTGCTGCTAAGTTAACAAATTTCACGTCGCATGCTGGTGATGATAAACCTGATTCTGATTGTTATACAAGAAACTACTCCAGCCTTTCTTTACAATCAGCTAAAGCAATTTCTGCATCTTTCCCAGTGTTGAGATAATCTTCTTGGACAATATCCATCCTGCAATCTATACTCCTGCAGCAAGTTAAATTTATTTTATTATTTATTTTTGTTTCGAGTTACAGCACAGAATAGGCCCTTCCCACCTAGTGACCTCCTACCCATCACTAGTCTACTCTCAGGACAATTTTCAATGACCAATTATCCTACTAACTGATACGTCTTTGGACTGTGGGAGGAGACTGGAGCACCTGGAGGAAACCCACACTATCACAGAGAGAATATACAAACTCCTTACACAGACAGTGCCAATTCAACTCTGAAATCTGGAACTCCAGAACTCCCTGAATTGTAATACCATCATAGTCCCCTAAAATAATAAGATCATAAGACCATAAGACATAGGAGCAAAATTAGGCCATTTGACCCATCGAGTCTGCTTCTCCATTCCATCATGACTAATTCATATAATTAATAATTTATACAACATAACAGAAATTGTGGAAGCACTCAGCAGCTCAAGAAGCATCTATAGAAATCAAAAGAAAGCGCATGTTTCACTCGAAGACCCTTCAAAGGAAAGAGAAAAAAAAGTTATTGTTGTGGATAGAATGGAATGGAGAGGTAAATTAAATAAAAGTAAAGTAAAGGAATCTCTGTGATAGGGTGGTCATGGAGCAAAGCTGGTGAAGAAATTATCTTGTTGATAGGATAATGAGGAAGCTTAGAGGTAGACAGAGTTGTGTGAGATAGACTGAGAGAGGAAGAGATTGAGAGATATAGATAAATAGAGAGAGAGAAAGCAGCCAGAAAGAGAGATAACAAACACAAGTCTATGCAATCTGAAAAATATAGAGCTGTAGGAAATGACAGAAAATCAGGCCATGATAATATGGAGGAATTTAAGGTGGGGGGTTATATGGGAGGCAGGGTTTGAGGGTCGGCACAACATTGTGGGCTGAAGGGCCTGTACTGTGCTGTACTATTCTCTGTTCTATGTTCTATGGCAATAGAAGGAGGAAAACAAAGCTTATATTCAAAATGGATGAATTGTAAGAGAACGGGTCAAGTAGCCAATGTCCTATACCACACTCTCAGGGATCCCCTATACCTTCACCACTAACATCAAGAACACCTTCTTCACCTTTAATAGATGTTGCATTAGGGCTGTGCCAGATCCTAGCTTCAGGGATTTCAAGGATCCAAAGTGCTGGCGAATAACTGGCTGATTTATCCCTGCAATTGGATGGAATAGCTTCCTGTAAATAAAAATTACAATAAACAAAGTAGCTGTGAAAATCACAAGTAAGGTTTTAAAGACACATAAATACTTAACAGTATAGAGTAAAGGAAAGTGAATCAATATACTTTGAAGGCACAGACTGATAACCCAGACATTACAGAGTGCTTCTCATCTCTCATACTCAGCATCTAATTCACATATGCATCAGTATCTATTAAGAAGAAGATGTTACACAAAAGCCACATAGATTGATGGAGGGGGTGGTAACGCAGACTCACACAATGAGATCAGGTGACCTGGGTGGAAAAGAACAAGCCCCATCCACAAAACTGCTGTGGAAAACTTTGTGAGTCATCAAGGCTCGTCTACAATCTTCTGTGACCTGTCAAAGTTGCTAAGAACTTGACCATCGATTACATCCTTCAAAAATGTAAAAATGAATTCGCGTTCAGTTGTAGCCTTTAAAAGAAGTTTGGATAGAAAGTTGGATGAGAGTGGTATAGAGGACTATGTTCCAGGTGCAGGTAGATGGAACTAGGTTGGAGACCGGGCTGGCACAGACTAGATGGCCAGAAGGGACTTCTTTCTGTGCTGTAGTGCTCTATGACTCAACTATTTAAAGTTTTTTTCTCAATTACTGAAAATCACAAAACACTTTCAATAATTAAAAGTGATGGTTAAAAATATAATTGATCTTTCCTTCGTGAGCTGTATTTATAATTTATAAGAATGAGCTCACAGATCCTTTGTCAGTTCTAACCTGCCACATATTCCATGGAGAGATTCCTCTGTAAACGCTGGGACATTTCAGTGGAAGGTCCACCATGTGGTTGAGTGGTGAAGTCATGTGTAATGTCAATGACAGATGTCAGGACTTCTGTCTTCGTTCAAAAGTCAAAGTAAATTTATTACCAAATTGCATATATATCACCTTACACTACCCTGAGATTCATTTTTCTGGGGGCATTCAGAGTAGAGCAACGAAATACAATAGACTCAATGAAAAACTACAAAGAATCAAAGCAATCAATGTGCAAAAGAAGACAAACTGTGCAAATACAATAAAAAAACCTACTAATAAATAAATAAATAATGCTGAAAACAGTCTTTAAAAGTGAGTCTACAGGTTGTAGAATCAGTTCAGTGTTCAGGTAAATGAAGATATCCATATTCATTCAGGAGCCTGATGTTTGTAGTGTAATAACTGTTCCTGAACCTGGTGGTATGAGGCATAAGGCTGTTCTACCTCCTGCCCGATCGTAGCAGCAAGAAGGGAGCAAGGGACTTCCATCTTTGCTCAAGGTTCCTGAACTTGGTAGCCAATTATGTGTCTTAAGCAGTTGTAGATAATTCTCAGCAAGGTTTGACATAAGTTTTAAAAGACACTTTTTTGAAAAAGTTGTTTAGATTAAGAGTGAAGAGTGGCTGGAAAGGGTCTGGCCAAGGAATTGGAAGACCCTGGATCAACTGAAGGGGAGAAGAAATTCTGTCATGGTTGGGAATATGCTTTCTGACAATTAGGTATTTTATCGGGAAGTCAGAAACTATTTCATTCACGGACATAATCTCGTTATGATCAGCTGCTTCCCACATTTTTTCCCAAAGTATTTGTAACAACAAGTGATGGAAGTGTTGGGCTATGCACTGCTGTGGTTAAATCACTGGATTGGCACCAGAGTTCAGGACTGAGCTTAAAACTAAATCTATCACAAGCATAATTTAAGTTCATCTAATTAAATAAATACAAAAGTCATTTTAATGATAGCTTTTTGTTTTAAAGATCTAGATTCACTAATGAGGCAGTTAAACAGGCAAAGAATGGAAGGGTGTAATCTGTGTGCAGACAGGTGGATTAGTTTAAGTGGCACCATGGTTAGCACAGACAGCATGGGCTGCAGAGTCTGTTCCCGTGGCCTACTGTACTTTGTTTGACATTCACTAACATCAGAGACTCTGCAGATGCTGGAAGTTTTAGGCAACACAGGCAAAATTCTGGAGGAACTCAGCAGCTCAGGCAGTAACTATGGAGGGAAATGAACAGTCGGTGTTTTGGGCTTAGAGCTTTCATCCAGTCCAGAAATGATGACTGTTTATTCCCCTCCATAGATGCTGCCTAACCTGATGAGTTCCTCCAGCATTTTGCTTATGATTTCTATTTTATGTAATACAATACATTTCAGGATAGATATCAGTAGCTCCAGACCTACAAGTGTGGGTGACTCTTAACTACAGATCAACCTATCAATTACAGATAGATGATGAAATAAGAAAGAGTTTTCAGATTCTGATTTAGATTTAGATTTACACTCTGTGGCCACTTTATTAGGTATACTGTAATCCTGCTTGTTAATGCAAATGTAAAATCAGACAATCATGTGGTAGCATCTCTAGGCATAAAATCATGCAGACATGGTCAAAAGCTTCCATTATTGTTCAGACCAAATATCAGGATAAGGAAAAATGTGATCTAAGTGTCTTTAACCATGGAAATGTACTTTGAATCTTTGAATGATTGCTGGTGCCAGACAGGGTGGTTTGAGTATCTCAAAAACTGCTGTTGTGTGGGATTTTCACACACAACAGTTTCTGGAGTTTAGAGAGAATGGTGCTGAAAACAAAAAGCATCCAGTGAGTGACAGTTCTGTGGGCAGAAATGTCTTTAATGAGAAAGTTCAGAGGAGAATGGCCAGAATGGTTCAAGCTGACAAGAAGACAAAAGTAAGTCAAATAACCACATGTTAAAGCAATGGTGTGCAGAAGAGCCCATCTCTGAATGCACAGCTCGGCAAAACTTGCCATGGCTGGGCTACAACAGCAGAAAACCACAAATATAGACTCAGTGGCCATTTCGTTAGGTACAGGAGGTGCCTAATAAGGTGAACTCTTGAGTGTATTTATCACATGTGTATCAGAACTTACAGTGAAATGCATTGTTTGCTTGGACAGCCAACACACCTGGGGCAGCAGCAAGTGATATCACACATTCTGGGGAGTCCTGTTGAATTAATCAAATTACCAAAATTAATCCAAATTCAAATTTCAAAGCAAATTTATAACCACCATATACAACCCTGAGATTCATTTTCTTGCAGGAATTCATAGTAAATACAGGAAAATCAATAGAATCAATGAAAGACCGTACTCAATAGGACAGACAAAATGCCCTTGTTAGTGACTGAATGTTGCTGTTGTCCAGTGTGTCAAATTACACCTTGTTTGATTACAGCGGAATTGTACAACATAAGCTATCTTTATGTATTAGAGCAAATATATTATTTATATGGGCCCAAGCAATTGCAATGATAATAAATTGCTTGAGTGCCCTGGTACTGGGGGAAGCAGCAGGGTTTTGTCTGTTATTCAGTACGGATTCATTTCCACTCTGCTCTCCCTCCTGCCCTAGTCAATGCCTTTCTTTCTGTTTCATTATTCAACATGTAACTTATCTCATACTGCTTCCATTTTCATTTCTACTCCTAGGTAATCAAAACAAGAGAAAAGATGACAATTTTGTTTTATGATGTAATTAAATATATATACCCACAGCACATTCTATTCCCTTGCCTTATTAAATAAGGTGATTTGGAGATCATTGTCATTCACTAAAAAGTTAAGGATTTGAATTCTTCTTTATTCCTAATCAGATTGCATTCCCTAGCCACGGATTTGATTCCCCATTCCTGTCTGCCACTTTAATTTGGATTGGAAAAGGTGACCTTGCTGTTTTGTTTGGCCTGACAGAGTTTGCAATTGCCACCTCACAAAAGATGCCTATCCTTGCCTCAGTAAATGCTATAGTTCGTCACAGAATCAAAGGACAGGCTTTCATCCTCTGACAGCTCACAGACATCTTGTACACTAAAATGGAGTCTTGGAGCACCACAGTGGTGTTGCAGTTAGTGCGACATTATTATGCCTCCAGGTATCATAGTTTGGACTTCCATTCCGGCATCTTCTGTAAGGAGTCCTGCTCATCCTCCCCATGGACTGCATGGGTTTTCTCCAAGGGCTCCGGTTTCCTCCCTCAGTCCAAAGACACACTGGGTAGGTTAATTGGTCATTGTAAATTGTCCCATGACTAGGTTAGGGTTAAATAGGGGTTGCCAGGGGTTGTTGGGTAGTGTGGCTAAGGGGCCAGAAGGGCCTATTCTACACTGTATTGCTAAATAAATAAGTAAATTAGCTAAGTAAATACATTTTGAAGGAGTGTATCAGCTGGGCAGTGGATCTTTCATAACAGGATGTATTTTCTGCCTCATTGAACTTGATCAGCATTTATGTCTAACTTTATTCTAAATTCACATTTGTTTTATTTTGTTATTAAAGAGTTTTAATAACAGGAGGATTAAGACAAAAATGTATCACTTGAGGTCAAAGGAGAAAGGCCATATTGGTTCAAACTGACAGGAAGGCAATAGTAACCCAAAAAGCCAATAAAAGAACATTTCTGAATGCACAACATGTTGAATCTTGAAGTGGATGGGCTACAGCAAAAAGAGACCTTAACATACAGAAATACACTCAATGGCCACTTTGGTACCTAATAAAGTAGCCACTGAATGTATTTCACTTTCTTTCAGAAGTAAGTTACTCCAATATAATTAGGAATATATTATCAAAGCATTGATTGTGTAAGGATATCAAAAGCCACTCTCCTATAATCATATGAGCGTGGCATTCAATGTCTAATGTGAACATTGAGCCGGTATAATAATATCATATTGAGGTCCTCCGTTGGTCCGGGTTGGCCATGGATGTTGCACTTCAGCTGCATACATGATAAGCAAGCCAGGGTAGTACAGTATGGAGAGCAAGCTGTTGCCAATGCAGCAGGCTCCCTCTCTCCACACAGCTGATGAATCCAGAGGAATGGCAGAGACCGATACAGTTTGGTACCAGCGATGTCACAGGACTTACTAGTTAGCATAGGACTGCCTTAGGGACTTCAGCTCTGGACTTCTCCCTCTGGGTTGAATCCTGAACCCTTCCCCATGAGTGGGTCTCGCCACAGGGCAGCAGAGGTTTGAGATCAGAGTTTTCCTTCCCTTAGATAAGTTGCCAACTACGGGGGTCATGATCCTCAGCTGTCCAAAATATCATAACAATGGCACAAACACTTCAACAAAAAAAGAAATTAGGCTTTATGTCTTCAGATTACTCAAGGCATTCAGAATTTTAGTTGCGAGCAAAGAGACCTCCACTGAAGTTCAGTGGAAGCTATAATGATACTTCAGTAAAAAGGGAATGATGCATTTTGTTGCCTTTACCGGATGAGGGCATCACTGAAAAGACCAATCCATAGTTACCTTTGAGAACGTAGTGAGAGCTGCCTTTCAGAAGTATTCATCCAGTGAAGGTACTCATACTCAAGATTCAAGATTGTTTAATGTCATTTCCTGTATACAGGTGTAAAGGAGAATGAAATAATTGTTAGTCCAGATCCGATGCAGCACACAATAATAAAGAAAACATCAGTAAATATTAATACTGTACATAAGATTATATGTATAGCTTGATTGTATCTGCAGAGTGACCCCAGGCACAGGAGTAGCTATACATAATCATGGCTGATTTATAATCCCTCAGAAATCCCATTCTCCTATCTTGTCCCCGTAATCTTTGATGCCTTGACTAGTCAAGAACCAATCAGCCTTCATTTTAAATATATTCAATGAATTGGCCTCCACAGCTGCCTGTGGCAATGCATTCCACAGATTCACTACTCTCTGGTCAAAGAAATTCATCTTCATCTCTGTTCCAAATGGAGCTCCCTCTCTTCTGAGGCTGTGTCTTCTATTCCTAGACTCCCCTGCTATAGGAAACATCCTCCCCACATCCAGTCTATCTAGACCATTCAATATTCAATAGGTCTTAATGAGGCCCCCCCCATCATTTTTCTAAACTCCAATGAGATTGGGCCAGAACCACCAAATGTTTTTCAAATACTAACCTTTTCATTCCTGGAATCATCCCATTTGGCATGGACCAGTTGGGCTAAAGAGCCTCTGCTTCTGTGCCATGTAACTCTATGTACCTGTTTCTGTAGTCTGATATTTATTTGCTTCCCTTCTTTGCAATTTGTTTCCTTCAAGTCAGTAGAAAAGAGCTGAAAGCCTGAGCAAGTATTAGCATGAAGGTTTTGCAAGCACTGTGACCATTAGGAACTGTGACTCATTTGCTGCAGCTTTCTAAACTTGTGCACTGGCCTAGAGAAGCTGTCCTACACATAATCATTTGCAAACATTCATTGCTCTTTGGGCTGGAGCCAAGCAATTAACTCATGCATTCTTAAAATAGCCCAGTGAAAATGTGTCTACTTTAAAAAAGATACCAATTGATTTTCTTTTTCATGTCAGTATGCACTTGACAGTACTGAACCTCTGGCTTTCTGACTGTTTCAAAGAGCCAGCAACTTGTCATGAAGGAGTGCAATGCAAAAGTACAATCTTTATTAGGTACACCTCTGCACCTGCTCATTAATTCAAATTACGTGGCAGCAACTCAATTCATAAAAGCATGTAGACATGGTCAAGAGGTTCTGTTGTTCTGACCAAACATCAGAATGGGGAAGAGATGTGACCTAAGTGACTTTGACCATAGAACGATTGTTGGTGCCAGATGGAGTTTTTTTGAATATCTCAGAAATTGATGAACTCCTGGGATTTTCACGCACAGCAGTCACTAGAGTTTACAGAGAATGGTGTGAAAACCAAAACAAAAAAAATCCAGTGAATGGCGGATCTGTGGGTGAAAATGCCTTGTTAATGAGAGGGGTCAGAGGGGAATGGCCAGACTGGTTAAAGCTGACAGGAAGGTGACCGTAACTCAAAATAACCACACATTACAACAATAGTATACAGAAGAGCATTTCTAAATGTAGAAGACATCAAATCTTGAAGTGGATGGGCTACAGCAGCAGAAAATCATGAATATATACTCAGTGGCCATCTTATTAGGTACAGGAGGCCACTGTCAGGTTGGAGGAACAACATCTGTCTGGGTAGACTCCAAACTGATCATTCAAGTTTAATTGTCATTCAACCATACATAATACCTCTGAATACAGCCAAACGAAACACTGCTATTCTGGGGCCAAGGTGCAAAACACAGTACCAACAGTCATACACAGCACAAGGCACATAGAAGATAATGGTAAAATATAGTCAAACAAATAAAATATAGTCCAAGTTCCTGAGTCCTTGCATATTGCGGCATTCTGGTGTTGAACACAACACAGCTTGTCTTCTGCTGAGCAAACACTGGAGAGCAGCACCAATAGTGATATCATAGATGCCACACCATACTACCTCTGGCATGGACTCCGACGCCTCGCTCCTGGAAGGCTGCAAGCAGCTTGAGGCCTAGTCCTTGCTATGACTAAGGCCGTGCAGCTCCCCCACCATCAGCCCCACCTATAACGGACTTGTGACATTCCACATTGCCAATATCCGACAGGGTCTTACAATCACAAGGAAAGTGACTAAGACGGTCACTCACTGCACACCACACTCATGCACCGATTCTGACGCCACTCTGTTGCAACAGCAGCACAGTCCTCACCCAGTCCAGCTCCTTCAGTGTCTCCACCAATGATCAACTTGCTGATGGGGAAGACCTGGAGAACGTTAAGTTCTTAATGTCCAGCAGGGTCTTGCGATTGTAAAACATAAAAAGGACAATAACACCTGTTCAACTGGTTTGGGTGCGAGATTGGATCGCTCTGGGTGCCAAGCTGATCTGAAGAACTTGAGAGCGGCTTCAGGCTGAGCAATGGAATCTGGGCCCAGAGCAATATGCTGGGCAGCCTGTTCTAGGCCAGGTTCCCAGGTCTTGGTGCGAGGTACCTTACGTCGTTTAGACAATTTAAATGGCAACCCAGATCAGAGGTGAGAGCCAGTTTTGCTCAGTCTCTGTGATCTTCACTCCTCTATCAAGGGCACTGAAGCTTTGTGCTGTTCTATTGTTGAGTCAATTTAAATGCCGACCCAGATGGACTGAAAAGATAGGGTGTTTGTCAGGATGAGAGCTGATTTTGCTTGTTCTCTGCGATGGTCATCCCCATGGTGCTGAGGCTGTGAGGACTGCCCCAGCAGCTGCACACTGTGCCTGCTAATATGATGAACTGATAAGCGAGGCTATGGGCTTGCTCCAGGCTGCTCTGGGTTTCGGACCTGAGGACACAATTCTGTTTCGGAATGCTGTTGTTGTTTGTTTCAGTTGTTTGCATGTCTTGTATTTTTTTCTTTCTCTTGCACATCAAGTGCTGGACTTTTCTAAAATGCTTTTTTTTCTTTAATTGGGTTCTTTCAGTCTTCTTGCTTTGTGGTTACCTGTGAGCAAGCAAATCTCAAGGTTGTGTAACTTGTACATTCTTTGATAAAAAATGAATCTTGGATCTTGATTCTTGAAAGCTTCTTAGTTCACCTCCTCTCCCCTATCCTCTTGGCTTCAACTATCACCTTTGAGCTTGTCTTCCTTCCTCCCCTCCACCCCCAGCTGCTTAGTTCGGTTTCTTCCCCTTTTCTTTCTAGTCCTGATGAAAGATCTCGGCCTGAAACATTGACTGTTTATTCCTTTCCATAGATGCAGCCTGACCTGTTGAGTTCCTCCAGCATTTTGTGTGTGTTACTCTGGGTTTCCAGCATCTGCAGAATCTCTTGTGTTCAGGTGTAGTGTCATTGTTTTATATGAATTAAAATATACTTTTTTGCAGCAGCAGCAGCAGCAGCAGCAGCAGCAGTGCAGTGCAAGGACTAAAACTGCCACTACTATAAATCTCAAAATAAAAAAATTACAAAAAAGAATAATGTTAATAGGTTCATTGACCATTCAGAAATCTGATGGCAGAAGGGAAGAAGCTGACAATTCTCCTGTACCATATCCTTGATGGTAATAATGAGAAGAAGGCATGTCACAGATGGTGATGAACCTTAATGGCAGATGCCACTCTCTTGAGGCAGCACCCCTTGAAGATATGTTCGACAGCAGTGAGACTTACGCGAAGATATCTTTGATAACAGCGAGACTTGTGTGTGTGTGTGGTGTAGCTGGCTGCAGCTTTGTGTGATCCTGTGCATTGGAGCCTCCATTTCAGGTACTTTAGGTATTTCAACCAGTTACAATGCTCTCCACCATTTCTGGTGACATGCCAAATCTCCTCGAACTCCTAATTTTAGCCACTGGTATGCCTTCTTTGTGATTTTATCAATGTGTTTAGACCCATGAGATGTATGAGATATGGCAACCAGGAACTTGAGGCTGTTCACTCTTCCCACCACTAACACCTCAATGAGGACAGGTGCTTGTTTTCCAACTTCTCTTTCCAAAGGTCCGCAATCATAGCTTTGGTTGAAAGTTCTGTCCCCCTGTTCTAGTCTAGCAATACAACTGCAAACCCACTGTCCTAACAAGTGAATTGTAGATGCTCCGATTTTTTTTCTTGAGGGGCAAGATTTAATCATGATGTGAGAAGCCTAGATAGGATAGGTCGAATAGGATACTTTCTCTGTAAAAATGTATGAGATTCATCAGAGGTCACCTCCCCAACTCACCAGGATAGTGCATTCCGAAGATTCACATTGAAGCATGGAACACATTCTTGAAAGGGCGCCTGAGACGAAAACCCTGGACGAGCGCGTAATTATCACAAATCGCAAAGTGCCATTTCATTGCTCTTATGTTCTGAAGTACAAATGTACTAACTACAATTATTAATATTGGTGTATGATGCTTTGTAGGTGAAGTTTTTAACTAGACCCACAGTTCAAGTACTTTCTCCAATTATTTACCAGAAAGTCATGGTTAAATGTTAAAATTAACACAGAACTGTCTGTCATAACTACTCTGTGGGCTGATTTGGAAGCTTGAGAATGAAGTCTGAAAATTATGTTATTATTAAACCTTACATTGCAAAGTTCACTGTCACGCCGCAGGGATTTTAGGCAGTAAAGTTAGCTACTTACCGCCGGTCTCAGATGAAGAAGGAACTTTACTACCTTCACTGCCCTTTACTGTCTCAGGATTTTTTGCAGCTTGGAGATTAGTTTCAAGGCATAGTGACTGTTGGAATGCATGGAACTGATCCTGCACAACAAGGCTCACAAACAGCAATTGATATATGGGTGTCTGTGCTGCTGAACAGGGGAGCACAGGAATACAACCATAAAGTTATAAATAGGTTGAACACATCTTTTTTTTCTACACTAATCAGAGCAACACCAAGCTTTGTGTGTCCTGTATGGATAGGAAAGGGCCCTGAATGGAGATAAGGAAAAAGGTGAATGGCCAGGTGTGTTCAGGAATAAATACCGGGAAGGAAATCAGGTCAGCAGGAAGGGAAAAGTAGACAAGAGAATTACAGAAAAAATGAATCCTATGGAAAGCGGGGCATGGTGGTGAGGAGTGAGAGTAAAGATGTGTTTGGTGGTAGGATCCTCCTGAAGATGGCGGAAGTTGTGGAGAATGATGTTTTGGATGTGGAGGATCATGAGTGGTAGATAGACTGGGGGGAGAGTGTAAGTCTGGAAAATGGAGAAGATGCAGTTGAGACAGCATCAGTGGTAGAAGAAGGGAAAGCCTGTCTATTGAAGAAGGAGGTGTTGTGGAAAGGAAAGCCTCATCATGGAAGTAGATGCTGATGTGTCAGAGGAACTGAGAGAAGTGCAGCAACATCAGTAATTAGCCTTAGGGTGATTGGAAGTGGACTGAGAGGGTTGGAAGGGAACTGGACTTGGCATACTGAAGTACAAGTTGATGTGGAAAAATTTTATTATTTCATAGGCACATTGAGCTGGAGGGCCTGGTTCTGTGATATCCTGAATATTTGTTTCTTGATTAAAAGATGATTTCATAAATTAATTTTAAAGTCAACTTAAAAGGGGAGAATATAACGATATTGGGGAGGTCCTGAATTAATAGATAATTGTGTCAGGGTGAATTTGGGTCTTAAACATTTATTTCAGTAAGTTTTAACATTTCAAGTAAATAGTTCTAATCAGAGTTTCATGAATCTGGCTCAGTGTTATTTCAAGATTCAAGATTGTTCAATATCATTTCCTGTACACAGTGTCACTGCAGTGTCACAGTGTACAGTAATGTCATTTTGTGCACAGTGTCACTGCAGTGTCACAGTGTACAGTAATGTTATTTCCTGTACACAAGGTCACTGGTGTCAGTGTTAGTGTACAGTAATGTCATTTTCCATACGCAGTGTCACTCCAGTGTCACAGTGTACAGTAATGTCATTTCCTGTATACAGTGTCACAGTGTTACAGTGTACAGTATGTCATTTCCTGTACACAGAGTCACTGGTGTCATAGTGTCACAGTGTGCAGTAATGTCATTACCTTACACAGTGTAAGGAGAATGAAATTATTGTTATTACAGATCAAATGCAGCACAATAAAATATGAAGCTAAAGAACACAATAATACTAAAAAAGCACATGATAAATATAAATACATAAGATAGCTTCTATACACTGATCGATTGCCTGTCCATGAAGTGACACTAGGCTATCTATATGGTGATGAACAGGAAAAATGAAGTAATATTGGAGCTTACTGTTTGTGGAAAATAACTGATTTTGAGTCTGGTGGTCCTGGAGCGGAACTATGCAGCCTTCTCCCTGATGAGAGTGGGACAAACAGACCATGAACTGGGTGTGTGGGGTATTTCATGATGTCACTGGCCCTTTTCTGGCATCTTTCTGTATATATGTCCCTGATGACAGGTAGACTGGTGCCAGTGATTCATTCGACAGTTCCGACGAACCTCTGCAGTGTAGTTTCCATACCGTGCAATGATGCAGATTATTTGATGAAATTATGATGCACAGCCTCAGAATAGAGTGACGTCCCTTCAGAGCACAGATATGAGGAGGAATTTCTTTAGCCAGAGGGTGGTGAATCTGTGGAATTCAGTGCCACAGACAGCTGTGGAGACCAAGTCATTGGGTACAGTTAAAGCAGAGGTTGATAGGTTCTTGATTAGTCAGGGCATCAGAGGTTATGTGGAGAAGGCAGGAGAATGGGGCTGAGAAGGGAACTAAGCTGATGCAATGGCGGGGCAGACACAATGAGCCAAATGGCCTAACTCTGCTCCTGTGCCTTATGGTCTTATGACACTAAGCCAAAACAATTTAATGCTGTGAATTCAGAAGAAAGAGAGAGCAATTTCTTACATTTCAAATTACACTGCAGTGACAATAATTCATCCACTGTATTAGCTGCCCAAGAAGAAACAGTAAACAATCAATACTTTCTCTCAGTGATCCAGAGGATGATGTGAAGTTAAATACACTTCCACCATTACTGACAGTTACAAATGACAAGCTGCTACTGTGAGGGAATCAGCACTGCCTGATTTCAGGAATTCATTAGTGAGAACTTTCTCATGCAGTGTTGAACATCAGTGTTTGCTGACACACTCATCTCAATGATTTCCTGTGACAAAGATGCCTAGTTTTGTATGCGTGATTCCATTTGATTCTACTGTAAGATTCCTGTAAGTTCCACCAGTGAAGGAGACACTGGAGCTGGCTGTGTGCCACTGGATCTCACACTCGGTTTGGTACTGACCCCTCCCGTCGGTTCTTGCTCTGTGCTGCCCTCCAGTGTTTGCTTGGTGGAAGACTAGGCTGGACCAGGACAACTCAGGGCTTTGGGCTACAGTTTTTTTTTGTGACTGTATGTTTTTCTGAAATTGTAACGAGATGTGCTATTTATGCCATGTGCTACATGTAGTATGTTGTGTGCTGTTAGTCATATGGTTTTTCACCTTGGTTCCAGAGGAACACTGTTTTGTTTGACTATATTCATGTCGGGTTGAATGATAATTAAAGTTTAAGCTTGAACGTGAGCTTGAAAGCAAGAATACAGACAGCACTGATGCACAGGTAGAGAATTGAAAGCAAACTATTTGTGTTTGCTGGGATTATTCAGAAGTTTTGAACATTTCCCATTTGGATCAAGTGATGACACAATTATACTTCAATCTAGTACATTAAAATTCCTCTCCAGGGGGCTTGTAGTGGCAAATCTAAGCTGATATTTCAATGTAGTGTTGTGACAGTGAAGTACTGTGAACACCACCCACCCAGAAAACATGTTTTCCAGAAGTTCCCTTCTAGAAAGTGCTATAGAGCTATTAAAACAAAGACTTCCCCAGATCACACATCCCACCCCTCGATCTGTTACCTCAGTCACTGCATTGTAACACTTTAAGCTGCATTTTATAATGCGGTTTACATTGTCAATGCATATATACTGGCATTTATGTATTTATGTACATTTTACTTTATATCCATACTTTAACTTCTAACTTTTTCTTATAGACTGTATGTCTTTATTCTTTATAATTGTCATGCAAACACGCCGCAGCAAATTCCCAATTTACCTTAATGTGCATTGAATAAAGTTGATCCCTGATCTTTGATTATTGAAGGTGCCATTGCCAGGAGTATTCTATCCACATAAGATCCAGAAGGAGATCCAAGAGAGTTCTTGCCGCTTGGGTTGTCCAAGAGCGTTAGCCACTTTCGAGTATTCCGGCACAACATTCAGGAAAAGCAAAACAGTTATCCCAGTATCATAATGATGTGCACTTGATCTCACAATCTAACTCAGCATGCCCTTGTACCTTCTTGTTTGCCTGAACTGCACTTTCAGCATTCTGTTATTCTTTACCCTTATACTACCTCGAAACACTGATGTACTAGAATTATCTGTATGGATGGTATGCAAAACAAAGTTTACACTATCTCGGTACATGTGGCAATAGGAAAACAAGTTATCAATTAATTGTCTTCCAGCCTGTATGAATAACATGTTTGCTGGTAAATCTATCCCCAAGTAATTGCACCAATGCACCAGGTATAACTGAGACCACTGTGAAATTCATTCTATTCATTTCTGGCAAGAAAACAGCTAGAACAAAGATCAAAGAACGGAACAAGACAGTACAGGCCCTTTGGTCCTACAATGATGAGGCAGCTTTCTAACCTGCTGTAAGATCCTGATGATTACCTGGTCATTTTCACACAGCTGACTGTAGAAGCTGAGTTCTGTTGAAGGGTCTTGGCCAGAAAAGTTAGCTGTTTATTTCCTTCCAATGATTCTGCCTGGGTGACTGAGTTCCTCCAGCATTCTGTGTGTATTGCTCAAGATTTCCAGCATCTACAAAATCTCTTGTGTCTCTGATTGTGGAATCTTCTGTGCACAAGAAGGCATCTGCTTTTCCGATTACAATACAGTGACTGAACTTCAGAAGTTCTCCACCAGCTATAATGCCCTGTAGGACCTCCCGAATTACACGACAAATGTTGGAGACACACAAGACTGCTGATGCTGGAATCTGTAGCTAAAAAGGAGCTGCTGGAAGAATACAGCAGTTCAGGCAGCATCTGTGGGAGGGAAATGGACAGTTGATATTTTGGTTTGGGACCCTTCATTTGGACTGAAAGATAGAGTGGAAATAGCCTGTATAAAGAAGTGAGAGGAAGGGGTGGAGCAATAGGTGGTAGGTGAATCTACATGAGGAGGGATGATGGGCGGATGGAGGAGCGAAAAGTTGAAATAGCAGCAGAGGCTGGGAGGTGATAGGTAGAAGTGACAGAGGGCAGTTTTTGTTGGAATTTGGAAAATATGGAAGGCAACGTGTGCATAGTAACACACAAAGTGCTAGAGGAACTCAGCAGGCCAGGCAGCATCTAAGGCTGCTATGCAGGTTGACTCTGTGGTTAAGAAGGCACACAGTGCATTGGCCTTCATCATTGGCGGGATTGAGTTTAAGAGCCGAGAGTTAATGTTGTAGCTATAAAAGAACTCTGATCAGACCCCACTTGGAGTATTGTGCTCAATTCTGGTTGCCTCACTGCAAGAAGGACATAGAAACCATAGAAAGGGTACAGAGGAGATTTACAAGGATATTGCCTGGATTGGGGAGCATGCCTTATGAGAACAGGTTGAGTGAACTTGGCCTTTTCTCCTTGGAGTGAGAAAGGATGAGGGGTGACCTGATAGAGGTGTACAAGGTAATGAGAGGCATTGATCATATGGATAGTCAGAGGCTTTTTCCCAGGGCTGAAATGGCTAGCATAAGAGGGCATAGTTTTAAGGTGCTTGGAAGCAGGTACAGAGGAGATAGAAACATAGAAACATAGAAAATAGGTGCAGGAGTAGGCCATTCGGCCCTTCGAGCCTGCACCGCCATTTATTATTAAGTTTTTTAGGCAGAGAGTGGTGAGTGCATGGAATGGGCTGATGGTGACGGTGGTGGAGGCGGAAATGATAGGGTCTTTTAAGTGACTCCTGAATGGATACAAGGAGCTTCGAAAAATAGAGGGCTATGGGTAAGCCTAGGTAATTTCTAAGGTAAGGACATGTTCGACACAGCTTTGTGGGCCGAATGGCTTGTATTGTGCTGTAGGTTTTCTATGTTTCCATGACAAGAGTAAACTGTCGATGTCTCGGGCTGCGCCCCTTCATCAGGACAGGTAAAAAAAAGATGAGAAGTCAGAGCAAGAAGGTGGGGGGAAGGGAGGAAGGTGAGCAATGTGGTAGGTGATAGGTGAAACGGGGAGAGTGGGAGGGGTGAAGTAAAAAGCTAGGAAGTTGATAGGTGAAAGAGATAAAGGTTTGGAGGAGGGGAATCTGATAAGAAAGTGCAGAAGACCATGGAAGAAAGGGAAGGGTGAGGAGCACCAGAGGGAGGTGATGGACAGGTAAGGAGATAAGGAGAGAGAGGGGAATGGGAATGGTGAAGGGGGGCACCACCGGAAGTTCGAGAAATTGATGTTCATGCCATTAGGTTGGAATATAAGGCGTTGCCTCTCCAACCTGAGTGTGGCCTCATTGCGGCAGTAGAGGAGGCTATGGGCTCACATCTCAGAATTTTTCTCGTCTTTGTGTGTATGGTAACCTCCCCTATATCAATGATTTAAACACTGGATAACAATTTTTTTGTGATTGGAAGGTAATCTGCTAAGACATGTGGGTAGGAACTCCCAGCAATCGATTTGTGGGACTGCTTATGTCCTTAAAAGACACTCACTTACATCTCCTTCTAGTCAGAGACTGCTAGAAGTGCCAAGAGTGGGTTTTGAACTGTTGCCTGGGACAAGAACAATGGCATGGAGTCGAGGTTGCCTTTCGTTATAAGTTACCTCTCTGCATACACATGAAGCATAATGGCAGCCCACAAATCTTAACATTTACAGCTTTTCTGTTTTTTTGTTGTAAATAAACTTCAGCTGGTTCAGCATGACTTCAGTGGTTCAATTTAATATCAGAGAATGTACACAGTATACAACTTGATATTCTTACTCTTCACAGACATCCATGAAACAGAAAAACCCCAAAGAATAAATAACAGAAACATCAGAACCCCAAAGCCTCCTCCCCCTCCCACACACAATCAGCAGCAAAAGCATTAATCATCCCACCTCCCCTCCAGTAAAAGCACTGACCCTCTCCCTCCACCATGCAAGCAATGGCAAAGCCCTCAAAGAGACTGTCAGAAGGCTACAGTCCATAACTCAACACTTTAGTTTCCAAGACAGACTTCTCTCACTAGCGAGGGAGAGTGAGATCACTCCTGTAACAAATGAGAGCAGGAGACCAATCTGCCACATCACTTCTCCAAATTCCCCCGACTCGAGTACCGACAGGCTCTCACCCTCTACCGAGAGAGAGAGAGAGAGGGGGGGATCGTTCAAGTACGGAGGCTTTCTTCCAAGAATCGCGCACACTGCCTGCTGTCCCAATGTTTCAATCTCCCGCGATGCTTCAGTTGACAACATCGGTGAGGAACCGGGTCTTCCTCGAAGGCGCATCTCTTCCTGCCACGCCTGGAGCTATTGAAACGCCAGGCCACACAGCGAGTCAGAGAACAAGAATCCACCGCCTGCAGAGAACTGTAGTTTGAGCTGCAGCTGTAGATCATGGATGCCAACAGGAATCCAGCCACTTTGAAAAGAAAAAAGAATCATGAGTAAAGAATGAGTTCTTTCTCAGACGAACTGGAAGAAGTTGCCTGGGTCTGCAAAAACTTCTTTAGAGCAACTGAAGATTATTTATTTATTTGTTCATTTGTTTGTTTATTTATCTATTTATGCATCTCTTCATTTATCTATCTGTATGTTATTTATTCATTTATTTATTAGTTTGTTGTTTCTTTGTTTGTTTTATTAAGAGATACAAAACAGAGATGAGCCTTTCCGGCCCAAAGGACCCCATGCTGCCCAGTTACAACCAGGTGATGAATTGACCTGTTGGTCAGTGGAATGTGGGATGAGACTGATACACTCATTAGACACCCATGGGGTCACAGGGAAAATGTACAGACTCCTTACCGACAGCGGAGGAATTAAACCCAGATTTCTGGCGCTGTGATAACGTTCCCTACCATGTCTATGCTAGCGCAGATATTAAAACTATTTGGCTAAAGCTGCTACCCTTGTCTGTGTTGCTACGGTGATGCAATTCAGAAACATTCCACCTCTGCAGTGCCAAAGGACATTTCACGGCTTGATAAAAGTCTTTGTTAATGCAACTTCCTTGCAAATATTTCTTCTTTGGATGCACATTAATCAATGCCTTATGATTCTGGATTCTTATAGTGCGCATTTGGGAGTGGAAGCAGGGAAACTGTATGTGACAGTGCTGTAAACAGTTGTTTTAGATCTCTGGGGCATGTATTTGAAATCAACACAAAATGAGAGAATGACATTCTCCCCTGTGCTTCAATGTGCAATAAGCCTGTGGTAATCAGCTTACTGAAGGCCTACTAATTTTCTGTGAGGGAAACACAGGGCTGCATAGATACAGTGATATTATCATTGCAGTCTGTTTGAGTGATATAATCCATACCTGGACATTACCACTCTCTCTTTCAAGAATTATTCATGAAACACACATCCACTGCATTTTATTTACAGTATATTTCCCCTGTTCTTTCTCTGTGTGCAACAAAGGTTCTGCTTTTGAGATGGTGCGGAAGAGGTTTACCAGGATTAGTGAGCATGAATTATAAGGGGAGGGAGGTTATATTTGAGTTGTATCCTCTGAATTGTTGGGCACTGAGAGGAGATCTGGTCGAAGTTTATAAAGTTATCAGAGGTGTCCATAGGCTAGACAGTGTAGAAATATCAAACACTAAAGACATGGGGATCCAAGAGACTGCAGGTACTGGAGTCTGGAGCAACAAATGGTCTGGAGGAACTTAGCAGGTCGAACAGCATCTGTGAGAGGAAAGGAATTGTCAATTTTTGTGTTGAAACCCGGCATCAGGAATTCTGAGGATATATATTTAAAACGAGAAGGGGAATTCTTAAAGGAGATGTGTGTGGCAAGTTTTTGCAAATAGAGTGAAGGGTGCTTAGAATGGGCTGCCAGGGGTAGCTTCGGAAGCAGATATGATGGCGGAATTTAAAAGGCTTTTAGACAGGCACGTGAATATGTAAGGAATGGTTGGACCAATATGGATCTCATGTGCAAGTAGAAGGTATTTAATTTATCATCATATACAACGTAGATATTGTGGGCTGAAGGTCCTGTTCACGTTTTTTTTTACACAAGAAACACAAGAAAACAGGAACATAAGTTGTCCAGACATGCGCTGTCTGATGCACACAGATCAGATTCAAATAAATTTATTGTCACATACACCAGGATGCTGTGAAATTCCTTGTTCATGTCAAGCTCACAGAGTAAAGAATAAAATAAATGAAATTAATTTAACGATGCCCAGGATCAAAAAAAATTGCAGAGAGTTGCAAACTCTGCCAGCTCCATCATGGGCACTTGCATCCCCAGCATCAAGGACATCTCCAAAAGACGATGCCTCAAGAAGGTGGCATCCATCATTAAGGACCCCCATCACCCAGGTCATGCCCTCTTCTCATTGCTACTATCAGGCAGGAGGTACAGGAGCCTGAAGACATGCAGTCAATGATTCAGGAACAGCTTTTTCAAAGAGTCAAAGTACATTTATTATCAAAGTATATATGCAGTATACAACCCTGAGATTTGTCTTCCCATTGCATAACATTGCATAAGCAGCAAAAAATGAGTGAAAAGACAGAATATAAAACATCAAATCACAGAGTCATTGAAACGGTCTAGAAATGTTCAGTTCAGCTTTCTCCCTCCATCATCAGCGTTCTAAATGAACAGTGAACCAAGCCATGAACACTCCCTCACTATTTTTGCTTTCTACCTGCACGACTGTTTAATCAAATTTTACATATATTTCTTATTGTAATTTATAGTTTGTTTTTATGTATTACTGTACTGCTGCCGCAAAACAACAAATTTCACAACAATGTTAGTGATATTAAATTTGAAGTATATGTGGGAAAAAATGAATATGACAATGAATGCAACAATGAAAACACTACATTTTGTATCTTTACACAGCACTACTATATCTGTTTTTGCCTTTACCTCAACAGCTTGTTTTAGACAGCTACCACTCTACATAAAAATGTTGTTTCACATACTTCCTTAAAAAGATACCCCCTCTTATGTCATTCTGTTTGTTCCCACTACCAGACATTGCCCTTGCTCCCCTCATAACTTGTCCATTCTCTCCCTCTGGTTTGTCTCCTCCTTCCCTTTATTCCATGGTCCTTTGTCCTCTCCTATCTGCTTCCTTCTTCATTAAAACTGGAGAATCTGCAGATGCTGGAAATTCAGTACTACACACAAAATGCTGGAGGTACACAGCAAGTTAGGCAGCATCTGTGGAGAAGTATCAGCAGTCAACATCTTGGGCCAAGGCTCTTCATCCAGATCCTTTCCATAGATGCTGCCTGACCTGCTCAATTCCTTCTTTTTCAGCTCTTTACCCTTTTCCCGCCTGTCACCTCTCAATTTTTCACATTGTTCCCCCTCCACCAAGCATCCACCTTCTCCCTCAACTAGACTCAACTTTCATCCTTCCACTCCCCGCACATTCTTAGTCTGGCTTCTGCCACATTTACCTGATGAAGGGTCTTGGCCGAAATGTCGACTGTTTATTCATCTCCATAGATGCTGCCTGGCCCGTTGAGTTTCTCCAGCATTTTGTGCATATTGCTATTTGTTTCCTTGTCCTCAACCCTCTTCCTTGCAACCTAAAAGGTAACTGATCATTAATTATGAAGAAAGGTGATTGATCTATCTGCACATGCTGTCTGAGTGACTGAGAATTTTTAACATTTTCTGAATATTCATTCAGCAGCCACTTTGTAGGTAGACCTGTACACCTGCTTGTTAATGCAAATATCTAATCAGCCAATCATGTTGCAGTAACTCAATGCATAAAATCATGCAGACATGGTCAAGAGGTACAATTGTTGTTCAGACCAAACATCAGAATGGGGAAGAAATGTGATCTAAGTGACCTTGACCACAGAATGATTATTGGTACTAGACAGGGTAGTTTGAATATTTCAGAAACTGCAGATGATGCAATTGTCTCCAGGGTTTACAGAAAATGATACAAAAAACCCAAAATAAAACCATCCAGTGAGTGGCAGTTCTATGGGTTAAAACACCTTGTTAATGAGAGAGGTTGGAGGAGAATGACCAGACTCATTCAGGCTGACAGGAAGGTAACAGTAACTCAAATAACCATGTGTTACAACAGTGGTGTGCAGAAGAGCATCTCTGAATGCAGAACAAGTTGAACCTTGAAGTGGATGGGCTACAGCAGCAGAAGACCATGAACATACACCCAATGACCACTTTATTGGGTACAGGAGGTACCTGATAAAGTGACCACAGGTGTATTTCTGTGCACTGTGGCAGGATGTGTAAAACAGACAAGAGATTGGCATTTCACATTAAGCTGGAGATGATTTTATTTTCACAACTGAAGCAGCTTAATCCCTGTATTTCTTTATTTTGTTATCACTGGAGAGCATCAGACCTTATCAAATAAACTGCCATAAAATTGTATTTGCATGTAATTTTAAAATAAATAAACTTTAAAATTCACTGTCTTGATGGAATTTTAAATTCATCATTGACGCTGAAGTTGTACATGATCTCATTCCTCATGGGGATGTAAACATGTCAAGCAATCGCGATGAGTTCACATTACCACAAGAGTAGAAGTCAGGAGCATAATTAGGCCATTCAACCCATTGAGGCTGCTCCATCATTTCAACAAGGCTGATTTAATATTCCTCTCAACCCCATTTTTCTGCCTTCTCTCCATAAACTTTGACAACCTTACTAATCAAAATCTTATGAGCCTCCGCTTTAAATATACCCAATGATCTGGCTTCCACAGTTGTCTGTGGCAGTGAATTCCACAGACTCAGCACCCTGTGGCTAAAGATGTTGTTCCTCATCTCCACCTCAAAGGGACATTCTAATAAGGTGAGGCTCCGTTAGGGTTTTCTCACTATTAGAAACATCCTCTCCACATCCACTCTATTTCAGTCTGTCAGTATTTGGTATGTTTCAATGAGATCACCCCTCATTCTTCTAAACTCCAGAAAGTACAGGCCCAGAGCCATCAAATGCTCCTCACATGTAAACACTTTCATTCCCCAAACCTCCTTCGGAGCCTCACGTATCATTCGGTGTTTCTAGTTCGGAGAGTTTAGTGAGAGTTTTAAATCACATCTGATGTGCTGGAACAAGTGTGCACAGATTAGGATGAAAGTAGACGAATAAAGAGAGACAGGAATTACGAGATGCAAAAATTCTGCTGGTGCTGGAGGTTTGAATTGGCAGAGTGAATGCAGGAAGGTTGTAGAATGCGATGGAGCCCTATCAGAAGAATAAGGAGCTATGGTAAGGTAGTGAGATGGCAATAGGAGTTCCACACCCCCCCACTCCCCGACGACCCCCGATTTAACCCTAACCTAATTACAGGACGATATGTAATGATCAATTTGCCTACTACCCGGTACGTCTTTGAACTGTGGGAGAAAACCAGAGCATCCAGAAAAAACCCACGCATTAGATCATAAGACCATAAGACATAGAAGCAGAATTAGGCCATTCAGCCCATCAAGTCTGCTTACCCTTTCATCATGGCTGATCCCTACTCGCATTCAACCCCATACTCCTGCCCTCTCTCCATATCCCTTGATACCTCGACCAATCAGAAATCTATCAATTTCCTCTTTAAAATATACCCACGAACTTGACCCCCACTGCGGCCTCTAGCAGAGCATTCCACCGATTCACCACTCGGTGGCTAAAAAAAATCCTCCTTACTTCTGTTCTAAAAGGTTGCCCCTTAATTTTGAGACTGTACCCTCTAGTTCTGGATACCCCCACCATAGGAAACATCTTCTCCACATCCATTTATCTATTCCTTTCCACATTTGGTAGGTCTCAATGAGATCCCCATATATTCTTCTAAATTCCAGTGAGTACAGGCCTAAAGCTGCCAAACGCTCTTCATATGTTAACCCCTTCATTCCTGGAATCATCCTCGTAAACCTCCTCTGGGCTCTCTCCAATGACAATATATCTTTTCTGAGATAAAGAACCCAAAACTATTGACACTCCAAGTGCGGCCTGACTCGTAAAGCTTCAGCATTATTTCCTTATTTTTATATTCTATTCCCCTTGAAATAAATGCCAACATTGCACTTGCCTTCTTGACCACAGACTCAACCTGTGAATTAACTTTCTGGGAGTCTTGCAGAAGGACTCCTAAGTCCCTTTGCACTTATGAATTTTGAATTCTCTTCCCAGTTAGATAATAGTCTGTACTATCAAAATGCATTATCATACATTTCCCAACACTGTATTCCATTTGCCACTCTTTTGCCCATTCTTCTAATTTGTCTAAATCCTGCTGCAATCACCTTGCTTCCTCAGCACTACCTACCCCTCCAGCTATCTTTGTATCATCTACAAACTGCCACAAAGCTAATAATTCAATTAACCAAATCACTGACCAACAATGTGAAAAGTAGCGGTCCCAATACTGACCCTTGAGGAACACCACTAGTCACTGGCAGCTAACTAGAAAAAGCCTCCTTTATTTCCATTCACTGCCTTATGTCTGTCAGGGTTTTCCTCTATCCATGCCAGTATCTTTCCTGTAATACCATAGGCTTTTATCTTGTTAAGCAGCCTCATTGCATGCACCTTATCAAATGGTTTCTGAAAAATCCAAGTAAATGACATTTACTGCCTCTGCTTTGTCTGCCCTGCTTGTTTCTTCCTCGAAGAATTCCAACAGACTTGTCAGGTAAGATTTCCCTTTGCAGAAACCATGCTGAGTTTGACTTATTTTATCATTAATCTCCCAAGAATCCCGAAACCTTGTCCTTAATGTTAGACTCCCCCAACACTTTCCCAACCATTGAGGTTAGTCCAACTGGCCTATAATTTCCTCTCTTTTGTCTTCCTCCCTTCTTAAAGAGTGGGGTGACATTTGTAATTTTCCAGTCCTCCAAGACCATGCCAAGATCAAGTGATTCTTGAAAGAACATGTCCAATGCATCCATTATCCCTTCAGCAACCTCTGTCAGGACTCTGGGATGTAGTCCATGTGTTCCAGGTGACTTATCCACTTTAAGACTTTTCAGTTTGCTGAGCACTTTTTCCTCTGCAATAGGAATGGCACTCACTCCTGCTCCCTGACTCTCATGGACCTCTGGCACACTGCTAGTGTCTTCCACAGTGAAGACTGAAGCATAGTACTTATTACGTTCATCTGCCATTTCTTTGTCCTTATTATTATCTCATCAGCAATATTTTCCAGTGGTACAAAATGAACTCTCACCTCCCTTTTATTCTTTATATGACTTAACAAAATTATAGTATCCTGCTTTATATTATTAGCTAGTTTGCCCTCATATTTCATCTTCTCCCTCTTATAGATTTTTAGTTGCCTTTTATTGGATTTTAAAAGTTTCCCAAACATCCAACTTCCTACTCACTTTTACTACCTTATATGCCCTTTCCTTGGCTTCCATGCAGTCCGTAACTTCCCATGTCAGCCACAGTTGCCTAGCCCTACCATTTGAGAGCTTCTTCTTCTGTGGGACATATCTATCCTGTGCCTTGTGAACTATTCCCAGAAACTTCAGCCACCCCTGTTCTGCCGTCATCTCCACCAGAATCCCTCTCCAATCCATCTGGGCAAGCTCCTTTCTCATTCCTCTATAATTCCCTTTACAGGTATTCCATTGAGATATGTGACTTAGGCTTTTCCCTCTCTAATTGCAGTATGAATTCAATCATATTATGATCACTGTCTCCTTAAGGTTCCTTGACATTAAGCTCCCTGATAAGATCTGGGTTATTCCACAGCACCCAATCTAAGATAGCTTTTCCCTGAGAGGGCTCAAGTACAATCTGCTCTAAAAAGCTATCTCATGGGCATGAACAAACTACCTCTCAAGCGATCCGATATCAACATGTTATTCCCAATTCCTTGAATATTGAAGACCCCTATTACAATTGTGTCATTACCTTTATTACGTGCCCTTTCCCTCATCTGCTTCCTTTGCAATCTCAACCCCACATCTTCGCTACTATTTGGAGGCCTATATATTGTCCCCATAATGTTTTTTTTACCCTTGCATTTTCTTAACTCCACAAAGATTCGACATTCTCTGACCCTATGTCACCTCTTTCTAAAGATGTCATTCCATCCCTTACCAACGGGGCCACACAACCACTTATGCCTTCCTGCTTGTCCTTTTGATACAAAGTATATCCTTTGATGTGAACCTCCAAACTATGACCTTCTTTCAGCCAAGGTTCAGTGATGCATTCCATGGGGAGACTCATGCAAATTCCTTTCAGAGAACACCAGGATCGAGCTACAAACTCCAATGTCCTGAGCCATAATAACGTCACACTAACTGCTACACTTCCGTGGTATCTGATGCTATGATGAATGAAAAGATCTTTATGAGGGTAGGAAACAGCACCAGCGTTGATATAACCAGATATGAGGAAGGGTCTTGAGAAGGACTGAAACATGGAGATGTACTGTATTCCACTAAGAAACAGGTATGCTTAGACCCATGCAGGCTCCACAGCAGATTCATTGTATGATACAGCATAGAGACTGGCCTTTCGACCCATCTGATTCATGCCGACCAAGGTTCCCACCAAAGCCATTTACCACATTTGATCCTCTAAACTCTTCAAATCCATGTATTGATTCAGATGTCTTTTAACTGTTTTTATATTGTCTGAAAGAAGTTTGAATGTATTCAACCAGGTGAAGGAATGTTGTGGTGGAGAGGGACTTGACCAGTTTACCGTTCCAGGAAGGAGAGACAAGCCTGCGTGTCTCCTTGGCAAGACAAGGAAATCTGGTGAGACGGGATAGCCACACTGCAGATGAACCCGTTAAAGCCCAGAAACTCAAAATGGCTGAGGGCATAAGGGGTCTTCAATATAAATGAGAAGAGATAGGACAAGTAGGGAAATTTGTATCATATAGAACACAGAATGTTGCTCCAGGCCTTTCTGCTCACGATGTTGCACTTAACTTTTAGCCAATCCTAAAATCCATCTAACCTTTCTCTCCTACAAAGCCCTCCACTTTTTTATTCGCCACGTGCCTATCTTAGCATTTCTTAAATGCCCCTAATGTACCTGCCTTTACCACTACCCCTAGCAGGGCATTCCACACACGCACTACACTCTGGGTAAAAGACTTACCTCTAACATCCTTCCTATACTTTCCTCCAAACACCTCAAAATTACGTCCTTTCGTATTAACCATTTCTGCCCTGGGGAAAAGTCACTGGCTGTCCACGTGATTTATTCCTCTTATCAAATTAGGAGGATTGGCTTCTTTGTGATAAGGGAAAAAATAACACAGAAGATATGTCTACCAGGACCATCCTGCTTCGATAAGAGATGCAAGAGAAGATGAAAATTGTTGAGACTGCTGTTAGGATGTAATTGGACAGTAATTGAAGAAGGTGCAAAAATAAATGGAATACTTGCTATGGAACTGAGAAAGTTTAATTACTTGGATAGCTACGGTTTAAATTTCAAAGTTCAAAGTCAATGTATTATTAAAGTACATATATGAGATTCATTTTCTTGCAGGCGTTCACAGTAGAACAAAGACATACGATAGAACCAATGAAAAACTACACACAAACCAAGACTGACAAACAACCCACAAGCAAAAGAACACAAACTGAGAGTGGGAGAGGCCGTATGAAATCTAATAGAGGCTTATAATATTATGAAAGGTTTGGGCAGTGTAAATAGGACAAATTACAGAAAATAAACAATTTTACTGACCAGCTGATACTAAGGAAAAACAGAAATAACTCTCTTTTGAAGCATATGATTGAATGACAGCAGACTGTTCTCTCAACAGAATCAGTGAGTCAGTAGGCTCTGATTAATATGCCCTGTTTGAGACCTGATCTTTTCAATCTGTTGAGGGAGATTACCATCTAGAGGCAAATTTAAAACAAGATGAAGCTCTATCGAAGTTAATCAGGGAACAATACTTAGCCCCATAGCACCAGCCAGAAATAATTCACACTTGGTTTAAAGTACCAGTTTTATTTGATGCATTTGAGTTTGTTCATCTGTATTTGTTCTTACAATCAGAATTAGACATCTTGTTTTATTTTAAGAAGTTAATCAATGCTCTGTAATGTACTTTAAAGTGGAAGTCTATTCCACTTATATACTCAGTGACTACTTTATTGGTTACCTCTTGTACCTAATGAAATAGCCACTGAGTTTATGTTCATGGTCTTCTGCTGCTGTAGCGCATCCACTTCAAGGTTTGACATGTATGTTCATAGATGATGTTCTGCACACAACTGTTGCAAAGCGTGGTTATTTGAGTTACTGTCACCTTCCTGACAACTTAAACCAGTCTGACCATACTCCTCTGACCTCTGTCAGAAACGAAGCATTTTCACCCACAGAACTGCCACTTGCTGGAAGATTTTTGTTTCTCGCACCATTCTCTGTGAACTCAAAAGACTATTGCACCTAAAAATCCCAGGAGATCAGCAGTTCCTGAGATACTCAAACAACACTGTCACCAACAATCATTCCCTGGTCAAAGTCACTTAGATTACATTTCTTCCCCATTCTGATGTTTGGTGTGAACAACAACTGAACCTCTTGACCATGTCTGCATGCTTTTATGCATTGAGTTGCTGTCACATGATTGGCTGATTAGATAGTTGCATTAAATGAGCAGGTGTACAGGTGACTAGATATTTGCTTTATCAAATAGGTGTATAGGTGTACCTAATAAAGGGTCCACTGAGTTTACTCAGCGCTGAGTGAAATCTTGCCTAGATTCAGGACACAGCTGTTCAGCTGCCAGGGCCTCTATTTCCATGCAAGTGATGTCTGATCTGATTTTCAACTCCATTTGTCTTAACACTCAATATCCATAGGTAATGATAAGTTTGTTAATAGTGAAGAAATTCTAAGAAATGCGGGTTAACGGTGGGGAGTAACTATGACTTTCTTTTTTAAAAGGTTGTCACAGTAACATAGCATTTAGCAAATTGCTATTAGCATTCCAGCGATTGGGGTTTAACTCCCACCATTGCTTCTACTGCATCTGTACATTCTCCCCGCGACCATGAGTTACCCACAATGCTCCGGTTTCCTCCCACATTCCAGAGACATATGGATTAGTCAATTAATTGGTCATATGGGTGTAATTGGGCATCACAGGCTCATTGGGCCAGAAGGGCGGTATCTCTAAATATACTCAATAGTACCCAATGAAGTTCTTTAATATTTGATTTGACCTCGTATCATTTAATTTGGTAAGCTGCATTCCAGATTTTCATAAATAATTGGGTGACATTTTAATTATTAATTTTCTTCTGATGTCACTGAGCTCTAATTTTATGTCACTGTAAGTATGCTCTCTCATTGTGCATTCAGAATACAGAAGATCAGGCACTCTCAGTGTATGTACAATACTTTGATAGGAGAGGAGGGTGTTAATCTGCTTCCCTTGCAGACTGTGAGCATGAACCGGGGAATACTCACCATGTGATAGAACGAGGAAAGAAGATTCATTGTTACTCTTTAAATAAGGTAAATGGGGGAATAGACTTCATGCCCACGAAGATAAGTGAATTGTTTTTTTAAAAGCAAATTACTAAACATTTGAAATGAATACTGAAAATCAAGAAATACTCAGCAAGTCAGGCAGTATACTATATACAGAGAAACAGAATTGGTGTTTCAGGATAAAACTAGTCCAGATACCATCAAGCTCAAGCACTGCTTCTACCCCGTTGTTTCCAGACTCTTAAATGAATCTCATATATGCTGAAAGATGAAATCATTATCTCCCATTGTACCTCACTGTGAACCTTGCATTATGTTTGCCATCCTGCTGGGTACTTTCCCTGTCAGTGTAACACGTGGTAAATGCTGAAAGTGTTCAGCAGATGAAGTGGAATCAGTGGGGAAGAGAAACAGGATCATGTTTACGTTCAAGGACGTTCATCGGAAATGGATAGCTTCCTCTCAGGTCCTTACTTTCCCCTCACAGCCCTTGTGGTCTTCACAATACAAAACTCTTCATATACACTGGGCCAAAGACCCTCACCATTCAGGCCACGCTGTCTTCTCACTGCTGCCATTAGTCAGGAGGTACAAACTTTACCTCCCACACTGCCAGGTTCAGGATCAGTTCTTACACCTCAACTATTAGGCTCCTGAATGTGGATAACTGCACTCACCTCAAATCTGAACTGATTCCACAACCTATGGACCTGCTTTCAAGGACTCTTACAACTCATACTCTCAGTGTTAGTTAGTTAGTTAGTTAGTTAGTTAGTTAGTTATTTATTTATTTATTTATTTATTTATTTATTTATTTATTTATTTGCGGTTTATCTTCTTTTGCCCATTGTTTTTGTCAGTCTCTGTATGTAGATTTTTAAAATTAATTATATTGCATTTCAAGTTCAAATTTAAGTTCAGTTTATTGTTATTCAACTGTACACATATTTACACCAAACAAAGCAATGTTCCTCCAGACCAAAATGCACACAGAGCACATATAACTTACACACATTTCACGAAAAGTGATACTACACCAGAAAACTATCAAGTAATAAAGTGCATTAATAACACAACTTACAAAGCAAACAGTGTAATGCTACTGGCGCTTGATGTGTGATGAGACCTGATTGGTGGCAGGGAGTTCAGTAGTCTTATGGCCAGGGGAAGAAGCTGTTTCCCATCCTAACAGTTCTTGTCCTAATGCTATGGTACCTGCTGCCTGATGGTTGGGGTCAAAGAGATTGTTGGACAGATAGGAGGGATCATTGGCAATGCTAAGGGCCCTGTATACACAGTGTTCCTGAGAAATATCTCTGGTTGGTGGAAGAGAGACCCCAATGATCCTCTCAGCAGACCTTGCAATCCTTTGTAGGGACCTGCAGTCAGATGCCTTGCAACTCACTCACCAGTGATATAGATAGTCAGGACACTTTTGATGGTGCTCCTGTGAAAGGGTTGTGCAGGAGCCTCACTTGCCTCAGTCTCTTCAGAAAGTGGAGATGCTGCTGTGCTTTGTGACCAAAGATATGATGTTGAGGGACCAGGAGTGATCTTCCATTATGTACACTCTCAAAAACTTGGTGCTCTTAGATCTTTCCATGGAAGAGCTCTGTGTGTTCAACAGGAAGTGGGGCCAGCCTGCACCTTCCTAAAATCCGCAATTATTTCTTGGTCTTGTCCGTGTTCAGCCTCAATTTGTTGTGCACCTGACTGTAGATGTATACAACCAAATAAAACAATGGTTATCCAGACCACTATGCACCAACAAAACATGCATCACTCACAGCACATAAAACAAAATATTACCACAAAAAAGGTAATAAAATATCAAATATAATTGAAAGTATATGTAGTGTGCTGTATAGGTAGCCAATAAACAGTAAACAGTAAACAGCTCACTGTCCTACTGACAAGATCTCAGTGGTGGCAGGGTATTCATTAGTCTCACAGCTTAAGGGAAGAAGCTGGTACCCAGTCTGGCAGTCCCATTCCTGATGCTCTTGTAGCTCCTTACTGACAGTAGTGGGTTAGATAGGTAGGGATCCTCAACAATGCTTCGGAATTCTTTGTTCTATTGTAATTGCCATATAACCATATAATAATTACAGTAGGGAAACAGGCCATCTCGGCCCTTCTAGTCCATGCCGAACTCTTATTCTCACCTAGTCCCACCGACCTGCACTCAACCCATAACCCTCCATTCCTTTCCTGTCCATATAGCTATCCAATTTAACTTCAAATGACATCAAGCCTGCCTCAACCACTTCTGTTGGAAGCTCGTTCCACACACTCTCTGAGTGAAGAAGTTCCACCTCATGTTACCCCTAAACTTTTGCCCTTTAACTCTCAACCCATGTCCTCTTGTTTGAATCTCCCCCACTCTCAATGGAAAAAGCCTATCCTCGTCAACTCTATCTATTCCCCTCATAATTTTAAATACCTCTATCAAGTCCCCCCTCAACCTTCTATGCTCCAAAGAATAAAGACCCAACTTGTTCAACCTTTCTCTGTAACTTTGGAGATGAAACCCAGGTAACATTCTTGTAAATCTTCTCTGTACTCTCTCAATTTTGTTGACATTTTTCCTATAATTCGGTTACCAGAACTGTACACAATACTCCAAATTTGTCCTTACCAATGCCTTGTACAATTTCAACATTACATCCCAACTCCTATACTCAATGCTGTGATATATAAAGGCCGGCAGACCAAAACTTTCTTCACCACCCTATCCACATGAGATTACACCTTCAGGGAACTATGCACCATTATTCCTAGATCCCTCTGTTCTACTGCATTCTTCAATGCCCTACTATTTACCATGTATGTCCTATTTTGATTAGTCCTACCAAAATGTAGCACCTCACATTTATCAGCATTAAACTCCATCTGCCATTTTTCAGCCCACTCTTCTAACTGGCCTAAATCTTTCTGGAAGCATTGAAAACCTACTTCATTATCCACAGCTCCACCTATCTTAGTATCATCTACATACTTACTCATCCAATTTACAACCTCATCATCCAGATCATTAATATATATGAGAAACAACATTGGACCCAGTACAGATCCCTGAGGCACACCACTAGTCGCTGGCCTCCAATTGGACAGTTATCCACCACTACTCTCTAGACAACATCCACCGCTTTACCCTCTTCAACTTTCCTAGTAACCTCTTCAAAAAATTCAATAAGATTTGTCAAACATGACTTTCCATGTGCAAATCCATGTTGTCTGTTCCTAATCAGACCGTCTATCCAGATAATTGTATATACGATCTCTAAGAATACTTTCCATCAATTTACCCACCACTGACGTCAAACTCACAGGCTGATAATTGCTCGGTTTACTCTTAGAACCCTTTTTAAACAATGGAACAACATGAGAACTACACCAATCCTCCGGCACCATCTCCGTTTCTAATGACATTTGAAATATTTCTGTCAGACCCTCTGCTATTTCCACACTAACTTCCCTCGAGGTCTTAGAGAATATCCTGTCAGGACCCGGAGAGTTATCCACTTTTATATTCCTTAAAAGCGCCAGTACTTTATCTTCTTTAATTATCATAGTTTCTATAACTACCCTTCTTGTTTCCCCTACCTTACACAATTCAATATCTTTCTCCTTAGTCAATACCGAAGAAAAGAAATTGTTCACAATCTCCCCCATCTCTTTTGGCTCCGCACATAGCCGTCCACTCTGATTCTTGCTCCTGCAAGAATATGAATCTTATGGTCATATATGGTGATATATGCATACTTATAAATTTATTTTAATGGAGCTTTGTATCTTGTGGCCTTGTCTACGTATCTCTTAGTGCTGAGACTACTGGTCCCTTTGCTCAGACTTAGAGAGCATCAGTGAAGACTCTATGTTCCTCAATCCACCAATCACTTCAGAATTCTTTCTCGTCACTTCCCATCTCTTCTTTATACTGGCCATCCTGCCTCTCCACTCTCAGTTCTGATGCATGGTTTCAAATTGAAACATCAACAATTCTTTTCCTCCTACCAATGCTGCTTGACCCGCTGAATTATTCAGGCAGATTGTTTGTTGCTTGTTTTCTCTCTTTATTATTTCTTCATGATCCCTAAGTTTACAAAGTCTTTTGATGATTTAAAGGGGTATGGTCATACAAAGTTCAACAGCAAGCCAGAGAAAAGAACATTAAATGTGACTAAAAACTTGCTCAGAATTGAGGCCTTAAGTTTCTCCTAAAGCAGGGGAGATGGAGGCATGAAGAAGATTGGTGGGAGAACGCCAGGATTTACCGTCTAGAACAGGGGTCTCCAACCTTTTTTGCACTGCAGACTGGTTTAATATTGACAATATTCTTGCGGACTGGCCGACCTGAGGGGCGGGGGGGCGGGTAGGGTTGCCAATGGACAAGAGCAGCAGTCAAATACGTTGTGTTTACCCCGAGAAAGACTACAATGACCATGAAGCCTTGTGCATACACCAGTGCGCATGCCTGACCTGCGCATGCGTGTACATGCTGATTTTTTTCTACAAATCGTTTTTGGCAATTCTGTTCGGGGGGGCGGGTGTTAATCACGACTGGAATATAGGTGATAAGTGGCTAATACACTCAATTTCGTTTCTAAAAGGGTTTATCTAATGAATTTAATATTAAACACACAGCGTATATTTTCCTCACACGACTATAGTGATAAGTCAATTATTGGGAAGCTTAAAGTAAGTGTTGAACGAACTTTCAGTAGAAGTGGTAGAGGCAGGTTTGATATTATCATTTAACGAAAAATTGGATAGGTATATGGACAGGAAAAGAATAGAGGATTATGGGCTGAGTGCAGGTCGGTGGGACTAGGTGAGAGTAGCGTTCGGCATGGACTGGAAGGGTCGAGATGGCCTGTTTCCGTGCTGTAATTGTTATATGGTTATACAAGTCACTGATAAGTCAATAGCATCATAACATTTTAAGTAACGTTTGGATATTAAACACGCAGCACATATTTTCCCCATATGAACATATAAAATCATTGCAACACACTAGTATTGTTGAATCAATGGGAGCCCTGGGCTTGTTTCCCAGCAACAAGACGGTCCTATCGAGGGGTGATGGGAGACAGCTATACTCGAAAGGGGTTCCTTATGTCCAGTTGATTCCGCAATTTAGTTTGCATTGCATTCATTGCAGAGATATGTTGTAAATGGAAGCAACGTTTTCAGCGCTTTCGTGGCTATCTCAGTATATTTAGCCTTGACTTTGGTCCGGAATGCCGGCAGAGATGTTCTGTCAAACACACTTTTCAGCCCGTCGTCATTTGCAAGCTAGAGGAGTTGATCTCCTTCCCGCGCTGACATGAATGACACGTGCGTAATGACCTCGCGTGTGTTAAAGTTCAACAGTGGCCGTGACAGGGAATGAGGAAAGGTGCAGCTGACTCATATCGTCAAATCATATCGTTTCCTCGCGGCCCGGTAGTGCATGCTTTGCGGCCCTGTACCGGTCCGTGGTCCGGTGGTTGGGGACCGCTGGTCTAGAAGGTTGAAGGCATACTCATTAAGGATGGAAATTAGAAAATAGTGAAGGAGATGAATAGGGAAATTAAAGAAAGTGAGATGTTCGGTGGTTCATAGGGATTGGAGATGTTGCTGTGTGCTCATCAGAGGGTAATCTTTATATCAGTTAATATATTGTGCATGGTTGAAAGGATTAGACAAACTGGAAAAAGAAAACAAAGAACAGCAAACATAGAAATTGAAAAGTATAGATGCTGGAAATCTGAAATTTAGAGAGAAATAGCTAGAAACACTTGGCCAATTTGGTAGTGTTGTGGAAAGAGAAATAGATAAAGTTAAATTTATTCTTTCCACAAATGATCCCCGTTGAATGTTTCCAGAAATTTCTATTTTAGACTGTGGAAGACCGATAAAGTTTAAAGTTTTCACTGTCTTCTTGCCAATGTATCCTAATTTTCTCTTGATTTGCTAGCCTCCTTTTGGAGTGCATTAGCACATAAAATAATTAAATGTCTTTAAGTAAAGATTATTCATGTCAAAACTTTAGCATAAATCTTGAATTAATTGAACTTCTGGCAATCAATTTTATAAATTTTGATGGAGCCCTCTTCATTTCTATTTCCCTAGCTAGGAGTTTGTCCTTTTTGAATCCAACATTTTTTTATTCCATCCCGTAAATTTGATTGGATGAAATTACAGCTGTGTAAAAATTGCATCTAACGTGACCCTGAAGGCTATTCTGTGCAATTTAAAAAATATTCACAGGAGCTTTGTAATGTCAAATAAATCGATGTTGCTGTGAAGATTGCCTAAAGTAGCTGAACTGATACTTTATTCCATCGATAGTATTATGCTAATGAGAAGGAGACTGGTTTTCGTGTAGGAGTTTTGAAAGCTGTAAACCAGAGGTCTATGGATTGAGAGCAAGGATGTGAGGGAGGCCAAAAAATGATCGTGACGCAAATATATTGACTATGAGTAGAATTAGGCAACTGATGTGAGGAGCAATCAATAAACAGATTTTATTAATGGGATGAACAGAAGTAAAGCTGTTAAAATGAGAAAGTATAAACTAGGTAGCAAATCATAAACACAAGTAAGTTTGAAGATGCTGTAAATCCAAAGCTGAAAATGCTGCAGGAATTCAGCACATCATGTAGCGTCTATGGAAATGAGTAGATAGTCAACATTTTGGGCTGAGACCCTTCTTCAGGTTGGTAGATGACACAAAAGTTGGTGGAGTTGTAGAAGTTTGTCGCAGGTTACAGTAGTACCTTGATAGGATGTAGAACTGGGCTGAGAAGCAGAAGATGGAGTTCAATCTGGAAAAGTATGAAGTTATGCTCTTTTGATGATTAGATTTGAAGGCAGAAACCAAGTATAATGGCAGTATTCTTAAGTAATGTGGCAGACAAGAGGGATCTTGGATCTGCATCCATAGATTCCTCAAAGTTGCCTCACAAGTTGATGAGGTGTGTCATATGGTGTGTTGGCCATTAGTCATTGGATTGAGTTCAAGAGCCACGAGGTAATTTTGCCTGGTTAGACCATACTTGGAACATTGTGTTCGGTTCTGGTCCCCTCATTATAGGAAGGATGTAGAAGCTTTAGAGAGGCTGCATGGAGAGTTACAAGGATGCTGCCTGGATTAGAGATCAGATCCTATGAGGATACATTGTGTGAGCTAGGAGTAAAAGAGGATGAGAGGTGATTTGATTGAGGTGTACAAGATGAAAAGACGCATAAATCCAATGGATAGCCAGAGACATTTTCCCAAGACGGAAATGGCTAATTCATGTTGGCATAATTTTATGGTGATTGGAGGAAAGTATAGTGGTATGTCAGAGGTAAGATCTTTACACAGAGAGTGGCAGGTGCATGTAACACACTGCCAGAGGTGTTAGTAGAGGCAGTTGCATTAGGGAAATTTAAGAAACTCTTAAACAGGAATGTGGATGATCGAAAAATTGAGGGCTATGTTGGAGAGAAGAGTTAGATTGATCTTGGAGTAGGCACAACTTGGCAGGCCAAAGGTCCTATGCTATGCTGTAGTTTTCTATGTAATACGTTCTATACTTGAAAAGAAGCTGAATTTAAATGAAAGAGGAAAGGAAAACAATAATCAGTGCTGCACGTGTTATGATTGGACTCTATGTTAAACATAGAAATATGATTAATGATGGAAAATGCAACTTAGATATCGAACAAGTAATCCTGAGTGAAGGGTGGAAATAGGTGCCGTATTCTGACAGTGCTTAAGAAGTCATACAGCAAGGTAACAGGCTCTTCAGCCCAAATGATCCATACTGTCCAAAATGCCCATCCAATCTAGTCCTATTTGCCTGCAATGGGTCCCTATTGTTCTAAGTCTTTCCTATTCCATGTACCTACCCAATTGTTAAAGGAATCCTTTGAGCCTGAAGTGCCATTCATTTAAACTAAAGCTGAAGGACATTTTACCTCCATTTTCACACCTCCTGACACCCAGTGAAAACTGATCTGAGTCTTGCTATTCCAACCAGGTTAGCACTTGAATTGAAGGCTATGGACCAAGTGTTCATAAGTGGGATCAGTGTGAGCAGATAACTGATGGTCAGTCAGGACGTGGTGGGAGGAGGGACTATTTTTCTGTCCTGTGACTCTGACTCCAGTGGTGAACTGTGATCAGGTTATTTCTCACATACAATATTTAATATGTGGATATTATGGATTCACATCTGACCATAGATCATTATAGGCAGGAGAAAATCGGCAGTTGCTGGAAATCCAAGCAACACACCCAAAATGCTGGAGGAACTCAGCAGGCTAGGCATCATCTAGGAAAAGAGTACAGAGGTTTTGGGCTGAAACCCTCCAGCAGGACTATCTAGCGTGGACCCATGGCCACAATACAATGCCGATCTTTTAACCTACTATAAGATTGATCTAATCCTTCCTGCTGATATAGCCCTCCATTTCGTTTATCATCCATGTCTCCATCTAAGGGTTTCTTAAATCTCCCTACAATGGTACTAAATGGTATAAAATAGTCCCTTGAATACCCTGTATATGCAAACCGTTTTTCTTGATGCTCAGAATCATTAACACAAGTAAATGCATTTATGTTTGCATGCTTCATTGTGGCATTGGTGAAGAGATAAGCCCACTTATCCCATCGAATGTCATCCTCTTCTTTTATGTCCGCTCCCTATAGGACAGCTGTTTATCAATGACACCTCCCAGTCTTTCTCTTTATCTACGTTTTCATTGTTTCTATTGTATTTCTTTGTTTTATTGTGAAAACCTGCAAGAAAAATGAATCTTAGTATTGTATATAGAAACATAGAAAACGTACAGCACAATACAGGCACTTCAGCCCACAAAGCTGTGCCAAACATGTTCCTACTTTAGAACTACCTAGGCTTTACCCATAGCCCTCTATTTTTCTAAGCTCTATGCCATCCAGGAGTCTCTTAAAAGACCCTATCGTTTCCGCCTTCACCACCTCCGTCAGCAGCCCATTCCACGCACTCACCACTCTCTGCGTAAAAAACTTACCCCTGACATCTCCTCTGTACCTACTTCCAAGCACCTTAATACTATGCCCTCTTATGCTAGCCATTTAGGCCCTGGGGAAAAGCCTCTGACTATCCACACGATCAATGCCTCTCATTATCTTGTTCACCTCTATCAGATCACCTCTCATCCTCCTTCGCTCCAAGGAGAAAAGGCTGAGTTCACTCAAACTATTCTCATAAGGTATGCTCCCCATTCCAGGCAGCATCCTTGTAAATCTCCTCTGCACCCTTTCTAGAAAACAGACAAAGATGCTAAAAAAAAACAGCAAGGTTGCCGCTCAATCCACCACAGGGCACGGAAAAGAAATACAACAATGTACTTTGATGATAAATTTACTTTGAACTTTGAACACCAGTTACCTATTTCTACTTGAAGTCAGAATGATAGAGGTAACTTCTTCTTATAAAAGTTACCATCTCTCTTCAGTTCTGAGAACAATCTTTATTCGTGCATATTGTTGACTTCTGCCTGGAATAAGGGGCACAGTTGTTGATTAATGTCTTACTGCACACGGAGCAAATTTTCAGTTTAGCTGCAACTCATATAATTTTACTTGAAAAACAAATTGAACAATTTAAGTGCAATACTGATATTTGATGTAATTTTTGCTCTAAGTTAAGATTAACCAATTGGGAGCAAGGATAGTGTGACAACATGCTGCTACAGAGCAAGATTAATTTATTTTTGATATAAATTACACTTTTGTACAAAGTAACCCACTGGCAACAAATTTGATTTAATAAAAGATGAGTTTTAATTCCTGGCGAAGCAACAGTCACTTATTGCTAATTAAAATACCATTTTCAGGTTTCACGCAGGGTTTATGTTTGAATTTCATTCTTCAGCATTGAACAATTTGCAATATTGAAACTTTCCGAGATGTTGTAGAAATGTTACTTTAAAACTAGCAAGTATTACTTGCTAAGCATTACTACCTCTAACTTGGAACACGTGTGCAGGAATTTTAATTTCTGATTTTCAGAGCCACTTTAAACATATGCACATTAAACACATGCATATGTAAGCTGAAGACTTTAACATGCTCAGTGATTATCTTTGGCTTGGACCTGAACCAACTGGATAACCATTGTATGCACCCCTACTCTGGCTTCAAAGCCAATATATCCTTTTCCTGTTGGAATGTTCAGAAATGTGCCCAGTGCTCTAAATAAGATCAAAGCAGGAATGTTCAATGTAACAAAAATTCGTTCTCATGTCCAGTTGCAAAGGCCAGCGGGCATACCTTCTATTACTCACGCTTACTGTACTACATAAGATATATAAGAGCAGAAATAGTGAGGTTAATGTACAGGTTAGTAGCTTAATTGATCACATGGTATAATTGGGCAGCGTGGGCTCATTACCATGCTCTATCTCCAAATAAAGTATCATCACGAGCACTGGACCAAGCAAAGGATTTTTGGCGCATTTCAATCTAAGCAATTGCCTTTTTGTAATCAACCTTTTACCCCATTCAATAATTTAATTGCATAATCTTTAGCTACATTGTGTTTACTTTAACAACCTCAATATGGAACCTTATGTACTTCCTAAGTGTCCATGTTTCCATCCGCTACTTAAGTATTTTTCTAAAGCTCACTTGAATTACTTGATAACTCAGCTTTGCTTGTACAATTTATGACAGGAAGGAGCCTGCATACAAAGGAGCATCCAAGAATTTAGTGACTCTTCAGATCCATAACACAGATGTATGATATGTATGTGTTTGATTTAGAGAGCACGGTACCAAACATTTCTGGCCAAATGACTTCACGTCGGTCCAATGAGTCCACACTGCTCAGTTACACCCATGTGACCAATTATCCCATAAATCTTTGGAATGATGGAGGAAACTGGAGCAGCCAGAGAGAACCTATGGATCTACAGGAAGAATGTACAAAGAGACAGTTATAATGATCTATGATAGTCCTTTACACTTGGTTTTAATATAACATCAATTACCATTAGTAATCCCTCCCCATGACAAAAGTAGTTTCTAGGTTCGAAAAGACTTAATAAGTCACAAGATTCCAGCTTCTTTGTCCTAGCCATAATGCACTATGGTAAGATGCTGAGAAACATCAATCAAACAACTGTACGTTGGACAATTACTATAGTCTCACTAGGTTCAGTAACTTACACTCGGTGGCCACTTTATTAGGTATACGAGGTCTATAAAAAAGTATTCACCCTCCCCCCCCGGAAGTTTTCATGTTTTATTGTTTTACAACATTGAATCACAGCAGATATATTTTGGCTTTTTTGACACTGTTCAACAGAAAAAGACGCTTTCATGTCAAAATGAAAACAGATATCTACAAAGTGATCTAAATTAATTGCAATATAAAACACAAAATAATTGATTGCATAAATACTCACCCCCTTCAAGTCAGTATTTACTAGGTGCACTTTTGGCAGCAATTACAGCCTTGAGTCTGTGTGGATTTCAATTCTACACATCTGGACACTGCAATTTTTCCCCATTCTTCTTTACAAAACTGCTCAAGCTCTGTCAGATTACATGAATATCATGAGTGGACAGCCTTTTTCAAGTCCAGCTACAAATTCTCAATTGGGTTCAGGTCTGGACTCTGACTGGGCCACTCCAGGACATTAACTTTGTTGTTTTTAAGCCATTCCTGTGTAGCTTTATACTTTATACTTTATTGTCACCAGACAATTGATACTAGAACGTACAATCATCACAGCGATATTTGATTCTGCGTTTCTTGCTCTCTGGATTACAAATATTAAATATTAAAAATAGTAAAAATCAGTAAATATTAAAAATTTAACATAAATCATAAATAGAAAATAGGAAAATGGAAAGTAAGGTAGTGCAAAAAAACCAAGAGGCAGGTCTGGATATTTGGAGGGTACGGCTCAGATCCGGGTCAGGATCCGTTCAGCAGTCTTATCACAGTTAGAAAGAAGCTGTTCCCAAAAAGCTTTGGCTTTATGCTTGGGAGTCATTGTCTTACTGGAAAACAAATCTCCTCCCAAGTTGCAATTCACTTGCAGACTGCATCAGGTTTTCCTCCAGGATTTCCCTGTATTTTGCTGCATTCATTTTACCCTCTACCTTCACAAGCCTTCCAGGGCCTGCTGCAGTGAAGCATCCTCACTGCATGATACAACCACCACCGTGCTTCACGGTAGGGATGGTGTGTTTTTGATGATGTGCAGTGTTTGGCTTATGCCAAACATAGCATTTAGTCTGATAGCCAAACAGCTCAATTTTGGTATCATCAGACCATAGAACCTTCTTCCAGCTGACTTCAGAGTCTCCCACATGCATTCTGACAAACTCTAGCTGAGATATCATGTGAGTTTTTTCAACAGTGGCTTTGTTTTTGCCACTCTGCCATAAAGCTGCGATTGGTGAAGCACCTGGGCAACAGTTGTTGTATGCACAGTCTCTCCCATCTCAGCCACTGAAGCTTGTAACTCCTCCAGAGTTGGCATTGGTCTCTTGCTGGCCTCCCTCACTAGTCCCCTTCTTGCACACTTACTCAGTTTTTGAGGATGACCTGCTCTAGGCAGATTTACAGCTGTGCCATATTCTTTCCATTTCTTGATGATTAACTTAACTGTACTCCAAGGGATATTCAATGGCTTTGAAATTTTCTTGCATCTATCTCCTAACTTGAGCTTTTCAATAACTTTTTCAGAGAGTTGCTTGGAGTGTTCTTTTGTCTTCATGGTGTAGTTTTTGCCAGGATCCTGACTCACCAGCAGTTGAACCTTCCAGATACAGCTGTATTTTTACTACAATCAATTGAAACACCTTGACTGCACACAGGTTTCCGAAAACGGATCTCCATTTGTCTAATAATGTGACTTCTAAATCCAGCTGAGTGCACCAGTGATGATTTGGTGTGTCATATTAAAGGGGGTGAATACTTATGCAATCAATTATTTTGTGTTCTATATTTGTAATTAATTTAGATCACTTTGTAGAGATCTGTTTACACTTTGACATGAAAGGGTCTGTTTTTGTTGATCAGTATCAAAAAAGCCAGATTAAATCCATTGTGATTCAATGGTATAAAACAATAAAACATGAAAACTGCCAAGAGTGTGAATACTTTTTGTAGGCTCTGTACCTGTACACCTGCTCATTAATGCAAATATCTAAACAGCTAATTATATGACACAACTCAATACCTACAAACATGCAAACATGCTCAAGAGATTCAGTTGTTGTTCAGACCAAATATTAGAATTGAGAAGAGGCGGCAGAGGAGAAAATGGCGGCGCGATGCGACGCAGCTCACAGCAGACACTCCAGTGGTGATGTCTGTTATTTGTCAAGTAGGGTGCCGTGCACAATCCTGATTTGATGGAGACGGACGTGAGAGCACGGAGGATCATCTGGTGAAACTTCTGAAATGCCTGCTGCGCTGCTGCTGCTACTGTGTGATCCAGAGTCTCCGGAGGGGAAGGCCCCGAGTCCTCGTCTTTGCTTGTTGCTCGGCGGCCGGGGTGGGGTCGAAGCACTCAGCAGAGGATGGTGCTCGGAGAGGCTGTGTCAGGGGCTGGTTGGAGGCTCGAAGTTTTTGGACAGACTCAGAGTGTGCTGCAGTCGGGTGCTTCCAGTGGTGCTGGATTGGCAAGTTTGAGACGCTTGGAGGTTCATGGCAGGGAGAGTTTCTCCCTTCTGCTGCCTGCATGGAATGATGAGGCTATCTGGACTTTGAGACTTCTTTTTACCGTGCCCATGGTCTGCTCTTTATCAAATTATGGTATTGCTTTGCACTGTTGTAACTATATATTATAATTATGTGGTTTTGTAAGTTTAGTCTTGGTTTGTCCTGTGTTTTCTTGTGATATCATTCTGGAGGAACGTTGTATCATGTTTTAATGCATGCATTTCTAAATGACAATAAATGAGGACTGAGTGTCCTCATAAACTAAAATGTGATACAAGTGACTTTGACCGTGGAATGATTGTTGGTGCCAGACTGTGTGGTTTTAGTATCTCTGAAATTCCTGATCTCCTGGGATTTTCACGCATAACAGTTTCTTGAGAATGGGACAAAAAACAATCATCCTGTGAATGGCAGTTCTGTGGACAAAAATGCCTTATTAATGAGAGAGGTCAGAGGAGAATGGCCAGACTGGTTCAAGCTGACAGGAAGGAGACAGTAACTAAAATAACCACGTGTTACAACAGCAGTGTGCAGAAGAGCATCTCTGAACACACAACACGTCAAACCTTGAAGTGGATGAGGTGCAGAAGTAGAAGACCACACATATACATTCAGCGGCCACTTTATGAGGTACAGTAGTTGTCCAGTAGAGTGGCCACTGAATGTAGATTCCTGATGCACAGGTTGAACTGATGTGAACTAAGGGAGTCCTGTGCTCTTTTATTCATTTTCTCCAATGCATGTAGTTTAAATTATTCTTCAGTGAAGTGTGATTTAAAGCAAACATATTGGACCAAAGAGACTGCAAACGCTGGAATCTGGAGGAATTGTTTAAACTGATGTCTGTTTTTTGCAACATCTCAACTGTGCAGTCAATGGCCACTTTATTAGGTACCTCCTGTACTACTAAAATAGGCTTTAAGTATATGTTCGTCTAGTGCATTCAGAGAGGCTTGACTGCACACCGCTGTTGTAACGTGTGGTTATTTGAGTTACCATCACCTTCCAGCAGCTTGAAACACTCTCCTGTGACCTCTCTCATTAACAAGGTGTTTTCACTTTGCTGCTCACTGGATTTTTTTTTTGTTCTTCTTTGCACCATTGTCTGTAAACTCTAGAGACTGTTGTGCATGAAAATCCCAGGAGATCAGCAGTTTCTAAGGGACTCAAGTGACTCACCTGGCACCAACAATCATTTCACAGTCAAAGTCACCTATATCACATTTCCTCCCCATTCTGATATTAGGTCTGAACAATAACTGAGCTTCTTGTCCATGTCCCTGTGCTTTTATGCATTGAGTTGCTGCCACATGATTGGCTGATTAGATATTTACATTAACAGCCACCTACTAAGGTGGCCACTGAGTTTATGTTATATTTTCCCATGATGACCCTTTGAATCCAAACCAGCTCTTCAAGTAGTCCTATCAATCCCCATTCTCCCAGCAGTTTCTGAGATCCTCAAACCACCCCATCTGGCACCAACAATCATTCCACAGTCAAAGTCACTAAAGTTACATTTCTTCCCCATTCTGATATTTGGCCTGAGCAACAACTGAACCTTTTGACCATGTCTGCATGCTTTTATGCATTAAATTACTTCTACATGTTTGGCTGATTAGAGATTTGCGTTAAACAAGCAGGTGTAGAGGTGTACCTAACAAAGTGGCCACTGAGTGTATGTGTACAGCTAAGACTGACTGGCTTCACCTTCAGTATTCTATTATCTTCATTCCTGTTCTAAACCAGAACACTGATAGATCTTTCTACATTCTCTATTTGGACAGGACATTAGAAGGTGCAATCTATGTGAAAAAAAACCTATTGCAACATTGACAGAAATGCAAGTTGCCGACTATTACAGTGGCCAATATTTATTTCTCAGTCAGTGTCTGCATCTAATGATATTGTTGCTGATTTGGGCTGATAATGGGAATTGTGGGTAAATTAGCTACCTTGTTTCCAAGGTTACAGCTGTGATTACACTAATACAAGAAGCATTGTGAACAAAGCGGATGAGCTTAGAGCGTGAATCAGTACTTGGAGCTATGATGTTGTGGCCATTACAAAGATTTGGATGGCTCAGGGGCAGGAATGGTTACTTCGAGTGCCAGGCTTTAGTTGTTTCAGAAAGAACAGGGAGGGAAGCAAAAGAGTTGGGGGCATGGCACTGCTGTTCAGAGATAGTGTCCACAGCTGCAGAAAAGGAGGAAGTCATGGAGGCGTTGTCTACGGAGTCTCTGTGGGTGGATGTTAGAAACATGAAGGGGTCAATAACTTGACTGGGTGTTTCTTATAGACCACCAAATAGTAACAGGGGCATCGAGGAGGAGACGGAAACAGATTCTGGAAAGGTGTAATAATAACAGTGTTGTCATGATGGGAGATTTTAATTTCCCCAATATTGATTGGCATCTCCCTAGAACAAGGGGTTAAGATGGTGTGGGGTTTGTTAGGTGTGTTCAGGAAGGTTTCCTGATAAAATATGTCAATAAGCCTACAAGAGGGGAGGCTGTACTTGACCTGGTATTGGGAAATGAACCTGGTCAGTGTCAGGTCTCTCAGTCGGAGAGCATTTTGGAGATAGTGATCACAATTCTATCTCCTTTACCATAGCACTGGAGAGGGATAGGAACAGACAAGTTAGGAAAGCGTTTAATTGGAGTAAGGGGAATTATGAGGCTATCAGGCAGGAACTTGGAAGCATAAATTGGGAACAGATGTTCTTAAGGAAGTGTACAACAGAAATGTGGCAAATGTCCAGGGGATATCTGCCTGGCGTTCCGCATAGATACGTTCCAATGAGACAGAGAAAGGATGGTAGGGTACAGGAACCATGGTGTACAAAGGCTGTTGCAAGTCTAGACAAGAAGAAAATAAAACTTACAATAGGTTCAAAAAACTAGGTAATTATAGAGATCTAGAAAATAATAAGGCTAGCAGGAAGGAGCTTAAGAACGAAATTAGGAGAGCCAGAAGGGGCCATGAGAAGGCCTTGGCGAGCAGGATTAAGAAAAACCCTAAGGCATTCTACAAGTATGAGAAGAGCAAGAGGATAAGACATGAGAGAATAGGATCAATCAAGTGTGACAGTGGAAAAGTGTGTATGGAACCGAAGGAGATAGCGGAGGTGCTTAATGTATACTTTGCTTCAATATTCACTACGGCAAAGGACCTTGGCGATTGTAGAAATGGCTTACAGCTGACTGAAAAGCTTGAGCTTATAGACATTAAGAAAGAAGGTGTGCTGGAGCTTTTGGAAAGCATCAAGTTGGATAAGTCACTGGGACTGGACGACATGTACCCCAGGCTACTGTCGGAGGTGAGGGAGGAGATTGCTGAGCCTCTGGTGATGATCTTTGCATCATCAATGGGGACGGGAGGGGTTCCGGAGGATGGGAGGGTTGCAGGTGTTGTTCCATTATTCGAGAAAAGGAGTAGAGATATCCTAGGAAATTATAGACCAGTGAGTCTTACTTCAGTGGTTGGTAAGTTGATGGAGAAGATCCTGAGAGGCAGGATTTATGAACATTTGGAGAGGCTTAATATGATTAGGAATAGTCAGCATGGCTTTGTGAAAGGCAGGTCGTGCCTTATGAGCCTGATTAAATTTTTTGAGGATGTGACTATACACATTGCTGAAGGTAGAGCTGTAGATATGGATTTCAACAAGGCATTTGATAAGGTACCCCATGCAAGGCTTATTGAGAAAGTTAGGAGGCATGGGATTCAAGAGGACATTGCTTTGTGGATCGAGAATTGGCTTGCCTACAGAAGGCAAAGATTAGTTGTAGACAGGTCATATTCTGCATGGAGGTCAGTGACCAGTGGTGTATCTGAGGGATCTGTTCTGGGACCCCTACTCTTCATGCATGGCCAAGTGGATAAAGTGTTTGTCTAGTGATCTGAAGGTCGCTAGTTCGAGCGTGGGCTGAGGTAGCGTGTGTGTCCTTCAGCAAGGCACTTAACCACACATTGCTCTGCGACGACACCGGTGCCAAGCTGTATGGGTCCTAATGCTCTTCCCTTGGACAACATCAGTGGCGTGGAGGGGGGAGACTTGCTGCATGGGCAACTGCTGGTCTTCCATGCAACCTTGCCCAGGCCTACGCCCTGGAAACCTTCTAAGGCGCAAATCCACGGTCTCATGAGACTAACAGATGCCTATATACGCTTCATGATTTTTATAAATGACCTGGATGAGGAAGTGACACAAAGGTTTGGGGGTGTTGTGGATAGTGTGGAGGCTGTCAGAGGTTACAGCGGGACATTGATACAATGAAAAACTGGGCTGAGAAGTGGCAGATGGAGTTCAACCCTGATAAGTGTGAGGTGGTTCATTTTGGTAGGTAAAATATGACGACAGAATATAGTATTAATGGTAAGACTCTTCACAGTGTGGAGAGTCAGATGGATCTTGGGGTCCAAGTCCATAGGACACTCAAAAGCTGCTGCGCAGGTTGTCTGTGTGGTTAAAAAAGCATACGGTGCATTGGCCTTCATCAACCATGGGATAAAGTTCAAGAGCCAAGAAGTAATGTTACAGCTGTATAGAACTCTGGTCAGACCCCACTTGGAGTACTGCTTTCAGGACTGGTCACCTCACTACAGGAAGGATGTGCAAACTATAGAAAAGTTGCAGAGAATGTTGCCTGGATTGGGGAGCATGCCTTATGAGAATAGGGTGAGTGAACTTGGCCTTTTCTCCTTGGAGCGACGGAGGATGTGAGGCGACCTGATGGAGATGTATAAGATGATGAGAGGCATTGATCATGTGGATAGTCACAGGCTTTTTCTCAGGGCTAAAATGGCTAACATGAGAGGGCACAGTTTTAAGGTGCTTGTAAATAGGTACAGAGGAGATGTCAGGGGTAAGTATTTTATGCAGAGAGTGGAGAGTGCATGGAATAGGTTGCTGGCGATGGTTGTGGAGGGGGATATGATAGGGTCTTTTAAGAGGCTCCTGGGTAGGTAGATGGAGCTTAGAAAATAGAGGGCTATAGGTAACCCTAGGTAATTTCTAAAGTAAGGATATGTTTGGCACAGCATCGTGGGCCAAAGGACTTGTATTGTACTGTAAGTTTTGTATGTTTCTATGTATCTATGTTTCCCACAGTATGGTTTTAGTTGATGCCTTGACACCTTCCTTTGAAATATACAATATAAATGCTACTTCATCTACTTCATCTTCGCTGTCACATACTGTCTTCCGATGCCTCATCATCTTCATTTATATGTGTCCATTGCTGGCAAACCCCATTGGCTCTCAAAAACTTGGTAGTTTGTGGCCTACATATTTCAATGTGTGAGGTGGAAGTACTCCCTGAGTACAATGCTTTTGATACGACTAAATAGTCCACTGGGCCCGTGCAGAGGCGGGCAAGAGGTTCACCACTCTAATGTGGCCCTGGAGTCACCACAATTTTTGGTACAGCTGTACCCCTGCTCGTTAATGCAAATATCCAAACTGCCAATAATATGGCAGCAACGCAATGCATAAAAGCATGGAGACATGGTCAATAGGTTCAGCTGTTGTTCAGACTAAACACCCAAAAGGGAAACAAATACAATCTAAGCGACTTTGACCGTAGAATGAGATAATTGTTGTCAGACAGGGTGGTTCAAGTATCTCAGAAATTACTGATCTCCTGGGATTTTCATAGATAGCAGCCTCTAGAGTTTAGAGAGAATGGTGCGAGAACCAGAAAAATCTAGTAAACAGTAGTTCTATGAGCATAAACACATTGTTAATGAGAGAAGTCAGAGGAGAATGGCCTCCCAGCATTGTTTGGGTCCTCCTGTTTCCTACCACACTGAAAAGGTCTACAGGTTGGTAGGCTAATTGCTCACATGGGTGTAATTGGACAGCGTGGGCCCGATGGGCTTGAAGGGCTCGTTACCATGCTGTATCTCGAAATAAAATATCATCAGAAACTCTGGACTTAGCAAAGGAATTTTGGAGAACTGCAATTTAAGCAATTGTCATTGTACAACCAGCCTTTTACCCCATTCAATAACTTAATGGCATAATCTTTAGTTACATTGCATTTACGTTAACAACCTCAATATGGAATCTTATCATGTACTTCCTAAGTGTCCATATAAAATGCATCTACAAAGTTTCCACTAGCCACTTAAGTATTTTTCTAAAGTTCACTTGAATTAGCTGATAACTCCTGTGCAATTTATGACAGGAAGGAGTCTGCGTAAAAAGGAATATCCAAAAAGTAGTGAAAGCGTCTTCAGATCTATAACACTGAACTTGTTATTTATTTATTTTATTTGGAGAGACATTGCAGTAACAAGCCCTTCTGGCCCAATTAAGTCCACACCACCCAATTACACCCGTGTGACCAATTACCCCATACGTCATTGGAATGTGGGAGGAAACGGGAGCACCCGGCGAAAACTTACGCAGTCATGGGGAGAAAGTACAAACAAACAGTGGTGGGATCTATGATAGACCCCTCTATCTAGTTTTAATATGACATCAATTACTGTTAGTTTTCCCTCCCCATGCCAAAACTAATCTCTTGGTTTGAAAAGAGTTAAAAAGCCACAAAACTCTAGTTTGCTTATCCTAGCCATAACCCACCATGGTAATACTCTAAGCGACATCTCTCAAGCAAGCAACACACCAAAAAATGCTGGTGAACGCAGCATCTATAGGAAAAGGTACAGTTGATGTTTCGGGCCGGGACCATTCATCAGAACTAACTGAAAGAACAGATAGTAAGAAATTTGAAAGTGGAACGAGGAGGAAAGATCCGAAATGATAGGAGAAGACAGGAGGGGAGGGGTGGATCTAAGAGCTGAAAAGTTGATTGGCAAAAGGGATACCAGAGTGAAGAAGGGAGATGATCATGGGACGGGAAGCCTGGTGAGAAAGAGAAGGGGGAAGTGGAGCCCGGAGGATGGAGAGCAGGCAAGGAGTTATAGTGAGAGAAACAGAGGGAGAAAAAAGAGAGAGAGAAAAAAAAGGGGGGAAATAAAAAAATATATAAAATAAACAAAGGGTGTGAAGGGGAGGAGGGACATTAACGGAAGTTAGAGAAGTCAGTATTCATGCCATCAGGTTGGAGGCTACCCAGATGGAATATAAGGTGTTGTTTCTCCAACCTGAGTGTGGCTTCATCTTGACAGTAGAGGAGGCCGTGGATAGACATATCAGAATGGGAATGGGATGTGGAATTAAAATATGTGGCCACTGGGAGATCTTGCTCTCTCTGGTGGACAGAGCGTAGGTGTTCAGCGAAACGGTCTCCCGGCCTGCGTTGGGTCTCACCAATATATAGAAGTCTGCACCGGGAGCACCGGATGCAGTATATCACCCCAGCCAACTCACAGGTGAAGTATCGCCTCACCTGGAAGGACTTTCTGGGGCCTTGAATGGTGGTGAGGAAGGAAGTGTAAGGGTATGTGCAGCACTTGTTCCGCTTACAAGGAAAAGTGCTGGGAGGGAAATCGGTGGGAAGGGATGGGATGGGGAACGAATGGACAAGGGAGTCGCGTAGGGAGCGATCCCTGTGGAAAGCAGAAAGGTGGGGGAGAGGGAAAGATGTGCTTGGTGGTGGGACCCCGTTGGAGGTGGCGGAAGTTAAGTAGAATAATATGTTGGACCCAGAGGCTGGTGGGGTGGTACGTGAGGACAAGGGGAACCCTATTCCTAGTAGGGTGGCGGGATGATGGGGTGAGAGCAGATGTGCGTGAAATGAGAGAGATGCATTTGAGAGCAGAGTTGATGGTGGAAGAAGGGAAGCCTCTTTCTTTAAAAAAGGAAGACATCTCCTTCGTCCTGGAATGAAAAGCCTCATCCTGAGAGCAGATGTGACGGAGATGGAGGAATTGCGAGAACAGGATGGCATTTTTGCAAAAGGCAGGGTGGAAGAGGAATAGTCCAGGTAGCTGTGAGAGTCTGTAGGCTTATAGTAGACATCAGTAGATAAGGTGTCTCCAGAGATAGAGACAGAAAGATCAAGAAAGGGGAGGGAGGTGTCGGAAATGGACCAGGTAAACTTGAGGGCAGGGTGAAAGTTGGAGGCAAAGTTAATGAAGTCAAAGAGCTCAGTATGTGTGCAGGAAGCAGCGCCAATGCAGTCATTGATGTAGTGAAGGAAAAGAGGGGGACAGATACCAGTATAGGCTTGGAACATGGATTGTTCTACAAAGCCAACGAAAAGGCAGGCATAGCTGGGATCCAGACAGGTGCCCATGGCAACACCTTTAGTTTGGAGGAAGTGGGAAGAGCCAAAGCAAGTGTAGTTGGAGATTACTATATCCCCACTCAAGACATCGTTGGGTTCAGTAATATGCAATCTGTGGCCACTTTATTAGGTACAAGTGTACACCTGTTTGTTAATACAAATATCGAATCAGCCAATAATGTGGCAGCAACTCAGTGCATAAAAATATGCTAACATGGTCAAGAGATTCAGTTGTTAGAATGGAGAAGAAATGTGTTCTAAGTGACTTTGACCACAGAATAATTGTTGCTGAAAGACAGGGAGGTTTGAGTATTTCAGAAACTGCAGATCTCCTTGGATTTTTGCACATCACAGTCTCTGGAGTTTATAAAGAATGGCGTGAAAAAAAAATATATAGTGCATGGCAATTCTGTGGACAATAATACCTCATTAATGAGAGCGGTCAGAGGGGAATGGCTGGACTGGTCCAAGCTGACAGGAATGTGACAGTAACTCAAGTAATGGCACATGACAACAGTGGTGTGCTGAAGGGCATCTCTGAATGCACAACACGTCAAACCTTGAAGTGGATGCACCACAGGAGCAGAAGGTCACACCAGGTTCCACTCCTGTGCCTCAGAAAATGGTCACTAAATCTACATAGCACGGAATGGGAAAGGAAGCCATTGCTTCATTTCTACAGTCATAACATCACACAGCATAGAGACAATGCTCCAGATCCGGAATTGGAATCAGAATTACTTTATTATTGTCACATATGCTGAGGTACAGTGAAAAGCTTGTCTTTTATACTGTTCCCACAGATAAAATAATTTCACAGTGCATTGAGGTAGAACATGATAAAACAATAGCAGAATACAGGATATAGAATATACAACTACAAAGCAAGTGCAGTGCAGCTGCAGGATCATATATCTATGCTGACTGTCAGCTACCTCCCAATACAGTTCCCATTTATGAGCAGTTAGACTATAAGAATATAAGACACAGGAGCACAATCAGGCCATCCAGTCCATCGAGTCTGCTCCACCATTCTATCATGGCTGATTTGTTATCCCTCTCAACCTTATTCTCCTGCCTTCTCCCTGTAACCTTTGACACCCTTATTAATCAACAATCTATCAACCTTCACTTTAAATATACCTATGGCTTGACATCCATGGCAGTGAATTCCACAAATTCACCACCACGTGAATACAGAAGTTATTCCTCACTTCCTTTAAAAGACATCCTTCTATCTCCATGTCCATTCCATCTAGGCTTTTAAACTTTCAATAGATTTCAATGAGATCCCCCTCATTCTTCTAAATTCCAGCACGCACAGGCCCAGAGCCATCAAACTCTCGTCATACATTAACCCTTTCATTCCCAGGATCATTCTTAGGAATCTGCTCTGGACCGTTTCAATTCCAGCACGTCCTTTTTTTTTAGGTAAGTTTAGAAAATAGTCTCCAACTTTACTCTTTCGGCCAAAGTAAATGAACATGCACTTCCCTCCCCTTGACAAGTTTGGTATTCATCTAGGTGCTAGTTAAATGTTGTGAGAGTACCTGTCTCACCCATTTCTTCAGGAAGTAAATTACTGGTTTCACCCAATGTCTGGTGAAAGAAGTCTTCTTCCAAGGAACACTTCTAAGAACCCTTCTAATATTCTTACTCCTCACCTTAAACCCATGCCCTTGGCCAGCTCTGTCTTGAGAGTATCTTCTTACTCTCTACCTAATTGGTTCCCCTCATAATTTTGACTGCTTAGGTTATTAAAATTTTTTAAATTGTCACACAGAGATGGCTGGGATCAGGCCCAAGTGCAAGACACAGACACTGAAGTACTAGGGACAGGACTAGGATACAGGGTGAGGGCAAAGACATGGACATGAAAACCGGGAACCCGGAACAGGACTGGACTAGAGAGCTAGGAGCCCGGGCTTGGACTCCGAGCCAGAGACTGGACAAGGACCCAGTAACTGGGTCTTGCCTCTGGCTTGGGCCCCAGAACTAGGCAAGGATGAGGCTTGGCTGGCAGGCAGGACGAGGCTGGAGTCTTCAGGCTAGAGGCTAGAGACTTGAGGCGGGGCTTGGCAGGAGGCAGGAGGCTAGAGACTTTAGGCGAGCCTTGGCTGGAGACTTGAGGCGAGGCTTGGCAGGAGGCTGGAGACTTGAGGCGAGGCTTAGCAGGAGGCTGGAGACTTGAGGCGAGGCTTGGCAGGAGGCTTGAGGCGAGGCTTGGCAGGAGGCTGGAGACTTGAGGCGAGGCTCCTCCTGGGCAGGGCGCAGATCACCACCCGATGGAGGCAAGGGACAGGAAGGGACAGAACCAACCGCAGGTAACGGCAAGATGGCCTGGCTTACGCAATGGAGGCAAGGGACAGGAAGGGGCAGAACCAGCCACAGGGTAATGGCAAGACAGCCTGACTTACCCGGCAGAGGCAAGGGACAGGAAGGGAGCTAGGTACGGGGTGGCTCCAGGACAAGTCTGAAGGCGAGACGAGGCGAGAGTTACCAGCAAGACCAGGCAAGGCTTCAGGGAATGCAAGGTGAAACGAGAACTTCAGGCAAGTCGAGAGTTACCGGCAAGACAAGACAGGTCTTCAGGCGAGGAAACAGAAGGCAGGGGAAGGGATACAAAATGTAAGGACAAGAACAATCCAGCAGCCACACCCTGGTCTCTGAAGGTATTTATGCAGCCAGCCCCAACCAGCATCAGCTGCCTCAATTGAGCTCAATAAGAACAGAAACAGGGTAGACAGGAAAACCTGGAGCAAGGGTCAATGGACCGGACTGTGAACCGGAATACGGACTTCACAGACCGGACCATGACAAAAATATCTTTTGGAATATGCTGGAAGTAAGCAGTTGGCCAGGCATCTGTGGATAGGAAGTTGACATAATGTTTGAGGACAGTGTCTGACATCAGGACAAACTTTACCTTTTTGAAAGCCATCTCACACAGCTTTGTCCATTGCCATTTCTTCCCATTATGTAGTAATGAAGTCATAGGGTGGAGCACAGTAGCCAGGTTTGACTGGAACCTGTCAGATTAATTGAAAAATCCTAAAAATGACTACAATTGTGGGATGTTCTTTGACCTTGGGGTATCCACCACTGCTTGAATTTACTCAGCACACATGCGTAAGCTTGGTGCGTCAATGGCAAGTGATGCTTGGGTTAAAGAATTCATCTTTGTTGTGTGTTGTGCTTTGAGCTCTTAAACTGAATCTTTTTAAAAGATTTAGATTTTGGAGATGTTCTTTATCATCTTTACCAGTAATAATGGTGTCATCCAGGTAATACTGAGTGCCTGGGCAGCCTTGCAGCACCCTGTCCAAAGATTTCTGCCTATTCTAGCAATAAAGCTCTTAGTGAGTGTTTATGGTGAGAAGCACTACGGACTCTTCTTCCATCTCCTTCTGCATACAGGTCACAGCTAAGTCCACTTTGCTAAAGTGTTTCACCCAGAAAGGTTTGCAAAGGTATCCTGTTTCCTGGGCAGAGGGTATTGATCTATTTTAAGAACTGGGTTGATGGTGACCTTAAAATCAGCACAGATCCAATCAGGCCCATTCTTCTTGGCTACTGGGAACACTGATATTGCCCATGGGATCCACTCAAACTTGGAGAGAATTCCTTCAGCCTCCATGTGACTTAGCTCACTGGCTCCTTTATCACAAATTGTGTATGGAACCATCTGGGCTTCGAAAAACTTGGGTGGGTGCAGCATTTTCATTTAGCACTATTTTACTCCTGATGTGTTTGAGTTTTGCAATTCCATCCATGAAAACTGCTGTGACATTATTCAGTACCTTTCTTAATTCACTTTTAGTTGACTCTATTGCAGGGGATGTGGAATGTAAGTAGTGGATCCAATCAAATTGTAATGTCTCAGTCACCCATGGCCCCACAATGCTGGTCATCCAGCTTTATCACATTCGAGCCCAAAGTGACTTGTTGGTTGTTGTATTTCACTGTTACAATGTCATTCCCACAGGATTTACATTTTCTCCAGTATACATTCTTCATTGGAACTCTTTAGGCTTCATTTCAGTATCTTTGAAATGCCATTCAAATGCCTTTTGTGGAATCACTGAAACAGCCGAGCCAGGGCCTAATTTTATTTTAATTAATCTGCCGTTCACTTCTGGTATAAGCCATATTGCTTGTCTATTGTTAGTTTTCACATTGTAAATCTCAAGGTTATTCAGTCCTCAGTCACTCTTATACTCATTATCAGAATTTTTATCAGCAGCACGCAGATTAGTACTCTACTCTCTTTGAAATGGTAACTTTACTTTTTATCTTTTTCTCTTCTCTGTGCAGTCCATTTATTTTTGTCTGCTGGACTGCTAGTTTTGCCTTTAAACCTGTTTTGGTCTGGTGTTAGTGAGCCTCTGCCACAATATTAACACAAATTGTTTGGCCAGGCAGTTATCTGTTTAGACATTGCAATTTGTTCATGCTCACATTCATTCATGACTACAACACACTTGCTTCTCTGACTCTTGTTTCCATTGATACAGTGAATCCCACTGCTCTTTTAAATGTGAGTTTTGCTCCAGATAGGAGCTATTTTTGAATGCTTTCTTGTAAGATTTCACCCACTAAACAATCTCTCAGTGCATCATGAACCGATTACTAAACTGGCAATGCTCAGACAGTTTCTTCAATTCAGAAATATACACAAAATGGACTCCATTTCCTTTTGATTCCACTTATGAAAGATAAGGCATTCTGCAATTAACAGTGGTTTTGGTTGTACATGTTCCATAATTACTTTTACAGTATCAGCAAAGCTCATTTTGACTGGCTTGGTTATAGCAGTTTAACTTCTAAGCAAACTGTATGCTCTTCCATCTCATACACTTAGAAAAACTGGCAATCATTTCTCATTGGCTATTGGAAAGCGGTGAAATGATCGGACAAAGTCAGCATGGATTTGTGAAAGGAAAATCATGTCTGACGAATCTCATAGAATTTTTTGAGGATGTAACTAGCAGAGTGGATAGGGGAGAACCAGTGGGTGTGGTATATTTGGATTTTCAAAAGGCTTTTGACAAGGTCCCACACAGGAGATTAGTGTGCAAACTTAAAGCACACGGTATTGGGGGTAAGGTATTGATGTGGATGGAGAATTGGTTAGCAGACAGGAAGCAAAGAGTGGGAATAAACGGGACCTTTTCAGAATGGCAGGCGGTGACTAGTGGGGTACCGCAAGGCTTAGTGCTGGGACCCCAGTTGTTTACAATATATATTAATGACTTGGATGAGGGAATTAAATGCAGCATTTCCAAGTTTGCGGATGACACGAAGCTGGGTGGCAGTGTTAGCTGTGAGGAGGATGCTAAGAGGATGCAGAGTGACTTGGATAGGTTGGGTGAGTGGGCAAATTCATGGCAGATGCAATTTAACGTGGATAAATGTGAAGTTATCCACTTTGGTGGCAAAAATAGGAAAACAGATTATTATCTGAATGGTGGGCGATTAGGAAAAGGGGAGGTGCAACGAGACCTGGGTGTCATTATACACCAGTCATTGAAAGTGGCATGCAGGTACAGCAGGCGGTGTAAAAGGCGAATGGTATGCTGGCATTTATAGCGAGAGGATTCGAGTACAGGAGCAGGGAGGTACTACTGCAGTTGTACAAGGCCTTGGTGAGACCACACCTGGAGTATCGTGTGCAGTTTTGGTCCCCTAATCTGAGGAAAGACATCCTTGCCATAGAGGGAGTACAAAGAAGGTTCACCAGATTGATTCCTGGGATGGCAGGACTTTCATATGAAGCAAGACTGGATGAACTGGGCTTGTACTCGTTGGAATTTAGAAGATTGACGGGGGATCTGATTGAAACGTATAAAATCCTAAAGGGATTGGACAGGCTAGATGCAGGAAGATTGTTCCCGATGTTGGGGAAGTCCAGAACAAGGGGTCACAGTTTGAGGATAAAGGGGAAGCCTTTTAGGACCGAGATTAGGAAAAACTTCTTCACACAGAGAGTGGTGAATCTGTGGAATTCTCTGCCACAGGAAACAGTTGAGGCCAGTTCATTGGCTATATTTAAGAGGGAGTTAGATATGGCCCTTGTGGCTACTGGGATCAGGGGGTATGGAGGGAAGGCTGGGGTGGGGTTCTGAGTTGGATGATCAGCCATGATCATAATAAATGGCGATGCAGGCTCGAAGGGCCGAATGGCCTACTCCTGCACCTATTTTCTATGTTTCTATACACAGCACAGCACTTTCATAAAGTCAATAAAAGTCAGTAACACTGTATGCACTGGATATCTGAATGAAAAGAAATGTGAGATGTACTCAACCTGTCAGGAAGGATTTGCATAAAAAACTGAGTTCATTTATGAAAGTACAAGATTCTGGAATCTGCGGCAACACACAAAGCACTGGAGGAACCTGCGGGTAAGGCGTCTTCAATATTGCATGTCAAGCCTGTTCATAAGACTTGTAGACCATTAGTGATAGGAATAGAGTTAGGCCATTCGGCCCAAGTTCACCCAATGACCTGGACTCCATGGCTGCCTGTGGCAATGAATTCCACAGATTCAGCACCCTCTGCCTAAAGAAATTCTCCTCATCACCATTCTAAATGGATGTCCCTCTATTATGAAGCTGTGCCTTTTGGTCCTCGACTCCCTACTGTAGGAACCATTTTCTCCGCATCCAATCTACCTAGACCGTTCAACATTTGACAGGTTTCAGTGAGCTCCCCCTTCATTCTTCTAAATTCCAGTGAGTACAGGTCTAGAGTCATCAAACACTCCTCATACAATAACCTTTTCATTCCCTGGAATCTTCTCACAAAGCTCATCTGAACCCTCTGCAATGTCAGCACATCTTTTCTTAGATAAGGGCTCCCAAACTACTACAATACTCCAAGTGCGTCTGACCAATCCCTTATAAAGCCTCAGCATTACATCTTGCTTTTTTTTTCTAGTTGTCTCAAACAAATGCTTACGTTGCATTTGCCTTCCTCACCACTGACTCAACCTGCAATTTAACCTTTAGGGAATCCTGCATGAGGACTCCCAAGTCTCTTTGCAACTCAGATTTTTGACTTTTCTGCCTGCCTAGGAAATAGTCTACACTTTTGATTCTTTGACCAAAGTGCATGACCATACACTTCCTGATATTGTATTCCATCTTCCACCTGTTTGCCTATTCTCCTAATCCATCTAAGTCCTTCTGCACCCTCCCTGGTGTAGCTTTTCATTGATTTTGTTATATTTCCTTGTACAACTCTGAATGCCTGCATGAAAATATATTTCAGGTTATTATCTGGTAACCTACACTCAGTGGCCACTTTTTTCGGTATGCATGTACACCTGCTCGTTAATGCAACTAGCTAATCAATCAGTTATGTGGCAGCAACTCAATGCCTAAAGGCATGCAGACATGGTTGAGAGGGTCAGTTGTTGTTCGGACCGAACATCAGAAAGGGGAAGAAATGCGATCCAGGTGACTTTGACCAAGGAATAATTGTTGGTGCCAGAAAGAGTAGTTTGAATATTTCAGATACTGCTGATCTCCCAGGATTTTCACACACAACAGCTTCTAGAGTTTACGGAAAATGGTGTTAAAAAAACAAAACAAAAATCATCCAGTGAGCGGCTGTTCTGAGGGCAAAATTGCCTTGTTACTGAGGGGGTCAGAGGAGAATGAATGTACCTAATATAGTGCCCATGAGTGCAAACGTACTATGATAATAAATTTACTTTCAACTTTGAGCTTTAGTACCAAACATAGTAAAGGCATCGTAACCTTTTAATGCTCGCCTTGCTACCAATTCTGCTAACTGCAGTTGGCACATTTGCCTACAACTAGAGAAAAAGTGACACTTGTTTAGTTAGATGCAGCTTAAAATGGATCCAAATTAGAGCCTGACATAATTGTGCTGATAATTGCCGCCTCTGCTGGCATGTAGCAAGGAAGGCTGCACCTTCAATTGAAGCAGTTAAAAAAAAACTGCATTGATTTTTAGTAGGAATCATTACTTTAAGTGACAAGAAAATATTGAAGCATGATTCTCACTACACTGCAGTAAATGGATTTAAGTTGTGTTTGTGATGGGGCTTTTAAAGATATGATGACTAAAACCACAGAACAGATGTCTTATTAAAGAGAATGAAAAGTCTTGACGAAATGAAACTTTGCTTAATGAATAAGATATCAACCGATTTGCAATGAGAAGCTTGACTATTTTGAGCCTGGTTGTTCAAACATCTTCTCAAATTCTTTGAAAGGAATTTCCATGAGAATTAGTATCTGAAATGGCTACACCTCAGAAGGGTGTTGTTTATATGAGAATGCAAATGAATTACTGTTCATTGCCAGGAGAACAGATTGAGCAAACACTTAGAATATGCTGCCTATACAGGGTTGCCTGAGAATTCTGCCTTTCAATTACCAAAGTGTGATTTAGAGGCTAACTTTGTGAGAACTATTTGAATATATTACTGTCTTGAGGCAATTACTGCAAGAGTTGACCTTTGGCCAAATATCAACCATGCCAATAAATAGTAATTAAGGGGAGTGAGTAATCTGAAGGGTTGGAACATTATAGTTTTACCTCTGAGATTTAGGCTAAGAAGCTGGACAGATGGAATGATTGTCTTGATGTCGGCTAATGCAAACATTTTTAGTGGTTATGCCAATTAGTTCTGCAGAGGCTGTGAATTCTCCTGTTTGCGTCGAAATGAAGAATTTCAAGGTTCTGATCATAGCATATTCTTTGGAAAAGTATTGTCAATCTCCCTAAATAAGGAATTGTTCACACCATACTTGGGAGCAGTTTTGGGATGCTTATCTAACAAAAGATGTGCTGGCATTGGAGAGCATTGAGAGGACGTTCATGATTCCGGTACTGAAAGGGTTAATGTATGAAGAGCACATGATGGATCTGGGCCAGTACTCACTGGAGGTTAGAAGAATGAGGGGATGATCTCATTAAAATCTATCGAATAGAGTGGATGTGGAGAAGATGTTTCCTGTAGAGGGGGAGTCTCGGACCTGAGGGCACAGCCTCAGAATAGGGGGGCATGCATTTAGAACAGAGATGAGGAGGAATTTCTTTAGCTAGAGGGTGGTAAGTCTGTGGATCTCATTGCCAAGTATGGCTGTGGAGGCCGTCATTGGGTTTACTTAAAGAGGAGATTGATAGGTTCTTGATTGGTCAGGACATCGAAGGTTATGGGGGAAAAGGTTGGAGGATGGGGTTGAGAGGGAGAATAAATTAGCCATGATAAATGGCAGAGCATACTCGATGGACTGAATGACCTAAAACTGCTCCTATCTTCCTTGGTATTATGGTCTTTTGGAGATGTGTGAGGCAAGCTCTTTTTTACACAGAGAGATGGGTGCTTGAGGTGGTGGTTTAGGCTACTATGATAGAGGCATTCGAGAGGTTCTTAGATAGGCCAATGAATGTGCAGAAAATGGAAGGATATAGACAGGAAGAATTAGTTTAGTTGGGCAATGCAAACACGTGAATAATCCCAGAATTCACTGAACATGGAACACAGCAGCAGAGTATAGTCTCTTCAGCCCACAATGTTGTGTGAAACTTTTCTCCTACTCTAAAATCAATCTAACCCTTCCCTTCTACATAGTTCTCATTTTTCTTTTGTCCATATACCTATCTAAGAACTTCTTAAAAATCCCTAATGTTTCTGCCTGTAACACCATTTATGACTGGGCATTCAAGGCACCCACCTCTCTGTATAAAAATTTACCTCTGACATCTCCCTTATACTTTCCTCTAATTAGCTTAAGATTATGTCCACTCATATTAGCCATTTCCACCTTGGGAAAAGTCTCCAGCTAGTCTCCCTATCAATGCCTGTAATCATCTTGTACAGCTCTGTGAAGTCACCTCCTATTGTTCTTCACTCCAAAGAGAAAAGCCCTAGCTTTCTCAACCTATCATCATTAGACATGCTCTCCAATCCAGGTAACATCCTGGTGAATCTCCTCTGCACCCTTTCGAAAAGGTGACCAACCCTCAGTCCAGGGAACATTCACCAGTAACCAGGAAAGGGTGAGCAGTTTGAGGTTCCTGGGTGTCAACATCTTTGAGGATCTACCCTGAGCCCAACATACTGATGCAATTGCAGAGAAATCACTACAGTGGCTATATTTCATTAGGAGTTTGAGGAGACAAGGTACGTTACCAGTAACACTCACAAATTTTGACAAATATACTGTGGAAAGTATTATAACATTGCATCACCATCTGCTATGGAGGAGGGCACTGTAGAGGATTGGAAAAAGATACAGAAAGTTGCACATTTAACCAGCTCCATCATGGGCACTAGTCTCCTCAGCATCCAGGGCACCATCAAAATACATAAACACGAGGAATTCTGCAGATGCTGGAAATTAAAGCAACACACATCAAAGTTGCTGGTGAACGCAGCAGGCTGGGCAGCATCTCTAGGAAGAGTTATAGTCGACGTTTCGGGCCGAGACCCTTCGTCAGGACTAACTGAAGGAAGAGCTAGTAAGAGATTTGAAAGTGGGAGGGGGAGGGTGAGATCCAAAATGATAGGAGAAGGCAGGAGGGGGAGGGATGGAGCCAAGAGCTGGACAGGTGATTGGCAAAAGGGATATGAGAGGATCATGGGACAGGAGGCCCAGGGAGAAGGAAAAGGGGGACGGGGGAAAAAAAACCCAGAGGATGGGCAAGGGGTATAGTGAGAGGGACAGGGGGAGAAAAAGGAGAGAGAGAGAAAGGATGTGTGTATAAAAATAAATAACGGATGGGGTACGAGGGGCAGGTGGGGCATTAGCGGAAGTTAGAGAAGTCAGTGTTCATGCCATCAGGTTGGAGGCTACCCAGACGGAATATAAGGTGTTGTTCCTCCAACCTGAGTGTGGCTTCATCGTTACAGTAGAGGAGGCCGTGGATAGACATATCAGAATGGGAATGGGATGTGGAATTAAAATGTGTTGCCACTGGGAAATCCTGCTTTCTCTGGCAAAACGTGTTCAGCAAAACGGTCTCCCAGTCTGCGTCAGGTCTCGCCAATATATAGAAGGCCACAATGGGAGCGCGGGACCATCAAAATATGATGCCTCAACAAGACAGGATACATCATTAAGTACCGCCATCACCCAAGACACGCTTTCTTCACACACACACACACACACACACACACACACACACACACACACACACACACACACACACAGTTTCAGGAACTGCTTCTTCCTCTCCACCACTGAATTTCTGAATGGAAAGTAAATCCATGAAAACTACTGCACTACTTTTTCTTTCTTTTTATACTACATTCTCCTTCTGGTAAAAAAAAAATCCCACCTCCTCACCTCTTCCCCTCTTCTTTTATTTCCTCTTACCTCTTCTCACCTGCCTATCATCTCCCCTGGGTCCCCTTCTCCTTCCCTTTCTCCTGTGTTCCACTCTCCTCTCCTATCAGATTCCTTCCTCTCCAGTCCTTTATCTTTCCTATCCACTTGGTTTCACCTACCACCTTCTAGCTATCATCCTGCCCTCCCCCCATCTTTTTATTCTGCCTTCTTCCCCCTTCCTTTCCAGTCCTGAACATGGGTCTCAGCCCGAAATAACGACTGTTTATTCATTTCGACAGAAGCTCCCTGACTTGCTGAGTTCCTCCAGCATTTTGTGTGTGTGCTGTGGATTTCCAGCATCTGCAGAATTTCTCATGTTTATATTTAATTTAATTTATTTTTTTACATATACTTCTTATTGTAATTTATAGTTTGTATCATTATGCATTGCAAATCACTGCTGACAAAACAATTTCACAACATATGCCAGTGGTATTAAACCTGATTCTGAGAATTGAACACAAGTGTTGGTCTAACCAGGGTTTTATAGAGCTGCAACATTAACTCTTGGCTTTTGCCTCAATCCCCATACTAATGAAGGCCAACACACCATATGCCTCCTTAACAGCCTTCGCAACCTGTGTGGTAATTTTGAGGAATCCATGGATGTGGACCTAGATCCCTCTGTTTCTCCACACTGCTAAAAATCCTACCATTAAAATGGTATTCTGCTTTCAAATGCAGCCTTCCAAAATGAATCACTTCTCACTTTTCTGGTTGAATTCTATCAGCAATTCAATGGTCATAAGGATATAGAAGTGGCAGGAATAGGTCATACTGCACCTGGGGTCTGTTCTGCTGTTTGATGAGACCGTGGATGAGCTGACTGCTGGAGTTCACTCCACATTCTTGCTGGATTTCCTGAATCCTTGATTCCCATGTGTTTCAAATATCTGTCCATCTCTGCCATGTATATATGTAATGATCCAGCATCCCTCCATAAGTTCACAACATCCCTGACAGTCTTCAGTGGATGACTGTTCACCCTCTGTTTCTCGGAACATTATTTAGGAATAATATTCCCACAACATCCACCCTGTCAATTTCCCTCAGAACATTACAGTGAGATAATCTCTCATTCTTCTCAACTTTATCCCACACCTATCAGAAAAGAAGGTTTTCAAAGATTACTTATATTTGTCACATGTACTTTGAAAGTTCAGTGAAATGGTGTTTGCTTCAACTCAAATCAGTGAGAATCGTGCTGGGCAGCCCATGTGATGCCAACATAGCATGCCTATAACTCACTAATCCTAATCTTTTTGCAATGTGGGAGAAAACCCCTCTGGTCACAATCAGAATTTATTATCACCTGATTGTGAAACTTGCTAACTTAGCAGCAGGAGTACAATGCAATACATGATAATATAGAAAGAAAATGATACAGAGTAAATGTACAAACTCCTTGCAAACAGCAGCAGGAATTGAACTCCAACCTTGGAGATGGTATTGTAAACTCAGCCAGCTCCATGATGGGCACCAGCCTCCCCAGTGCCTCAAGAAGATGGCATCCATCATTAAGGACCCCTATTACCCAGAGCTGATGTTGTAATAGTGTTACGCTAACCACTGTGCAATCATGCCACCCCACTTCCTTAGTTAGAAGGCAGGAATCCAAAGGAGGCCCAGTGTGGACTTTCAGATTGTGATGGGGCTTGCTAAGGCAAATAGATCAAAGATGTTTCCTCTTGTGAGCTGATCCAAAGCTAGGGATTGTAATTAGCCAATACTAAGTTCAAAGAAGAACTTAAGAGCAAATCCTTTACACAGAAAGTATAATTAAAATGTGGAACTCACTACTACATGGTAGTTGGTTTATTTTGTCACCAGGGTACAGTGAAAGCTTTGTTTTGCATGCTATCACTCCAAACATAAGTGTATCAAGGTAGATAGTAGTAATGAAGAGTTATCACTGGGTATATTTAAAGTGGAGTTTGATAGGCTCTTGATTAGTAAGGGCTTCAAAGGTTATGGGCCAAAGGCAGAAGAATGGGGTTGAGAGGGATGATATAACAGTGGAACATATCGATGGACTGAATGGCCTAATTCTACTCCTATATATGATGGTTTTATGGTCTTTAGTACAAAAGGGAAAATCTTTAGCAAAATATGGAATTATGTATCACAATTACAAAGAAAATGCAGTGCAGATAGACAAATAAAGTGCAAAGGGCATGTCAACATACATTGAGTGATCAAAAGTTAATATTTATTGTACAAGAGGCTCATTCAAGTGCCTCATAACTGGAAGATAGAAGCTGTTCTTGAATAGGAGCATCTGAGTAACCAGCTAATTGGAAATCTAGCTATGGTTATGAAGAATAATGAACAGTTAGTCATGTAAATATGGGTAGATTAAATGCAACACGACGAAGCTCATGATATTCATTAATACCAGCAAAGATGACGGTTGGGTCAAAAAGCTTTTTAGTGTGTTGTAATTATAGTTCATGTCTGATTTGAAAATAATGTGATGTTAATAGGTGCAATTTAGAAATGCAGTTACTCAGATTTCTGTAAGGTGCATGCCATTTTTGTACAGCGCTCTGATGTTAGTCATTTGCCCCTCGTATGCATTTTATACTCAGCTTGCTTCTCTAATGTTTTATAAAATATATTATAGACTTTATTCTCCCATTTCTTTATAATATCTTTAGTTATCCAGGGTGCTCTTGCTAAGGGTGTCTTCTTCCTTCTCACGTTGTGGATTGTGCAGGATCAGACTACAGCTTCCCTCTGGGCCTCTCACTCTACACATTTCACAGGATAATCACTGTTTTGCCTGCCAGACTCTAATTCCAATCCACTTAGACTAAACTCCTTTTTAACTCTTTGAAATTATTTTTTCCTTTAATACTATTATGCCAGATTGCTCCTTGGCTTTAATATTCTATGATCATTCTTCTCTGATTTCTCCTCCACTGAAGCCTTCTTATCTTGACTCGCTGCATTCCCCATCCACTAAGTTTGACAACAGACTGCACGGCTGGAGACGTTGCTTCTGCATGTTCAGATTTCCCTCAGAGCTGGATTTAAAAGTCGTACTTGGATTTCAGATGTGGGATTCGAGCCTGCAACGTGCAGGCTCAGATCTAGGCATGTTATAATTGAACCACAAATAATAACTCATTTGAAGCTTGAACACATATGATGCTGCATTAGTGAAGCAGGGACAGCACAACTTGCACTGGGATTATTATTGACTCAGAATCAAAGGCACTTCATAACTGAAGGACAGAACAGCACAGCTTTTGAGGGATATGGGCCAGTTGGAGGCAAATGGGATGATCTTAGATAAGCATCTTGCTTGGTATGGACAAGGAGAGTTTAAGGGATTGTTTCCAAGTTTTATAATTGGACCACCAGACTCAAAAACAATTACTTTCCGCAAATAGTAAGGCTGATCAACATCTCCACCTACTAACCCACTCCTTCACACCCCCAACTAGCACTACTTTATCATTTCATGTTAATCACCTTATACATAGACACTCTTGTACCAAGTGTCACTTTACAGTATGTACATATAATCAGTCTATGTATATAACCTATCTAATGCATGTATTTATATTTATTATGTGTTTTTTGTGTTCTCTATTTTAGAGTGTTTATTTTTTGTACTACATTGAATCTGAAGTAACAATTATTTTGTTCTCCTTTACACTTGTGTACTGGAATTGACATTTAACACATTTGACTCTTGAATCTTGAATCAATGAGGAAGATGGATCCAGTGAACAACGTGACTAAGGGCAACATCCTTCAGACGGTTCACAAAACTACTACTTTCACTTTGTTTACTTCATCTTTTTCCTTCAAGTGTGGTTCTGCTGCTGTTTGTTGGTATGATTTTGGGCTGACTGAGCAATCTGGTGCTTTGCTGCTTCTGAGGGAGTTCAGCAAGGTTTCCTGCGAAACACGTAGCCTGGAGGCACAGCGCGAGCCCATGATTGAATCCCTTTCACACCGATCTAGCTGATCAAAACGTCAAGGAAGACTAAAATCAATAGGACGAGAGCAGAAGGCAGGTGGGAGTTCAGCGCTATCTGCCTGTCTACCTAACAGTCTCCCTCTCCCTCTCGCTCACCACTTCTGGAGGAAGGTGCCTACGTACAAATAGTTGCTCTCTCCCTCTTGCACGGAGCTGCTGGAGGATGGTGCCAGAGTCCACGGGTCCTTGGCAGGATTTAATTGATGCTGCTTGTGGATTGGACTCCGTAGTTCATGTTATGATGTGTTTCTGCTTTCTGGACGTTCCTTTTTTTGTTGTGTGATTTTGATCATGGCAGGCTAGCACCACGGCCTGCAGAGAGAGAGAGAGGGAGAGAGACAGTACAATGGAATTAACTGAACTCAGCTGAACCGAATACGCCTGGACACTTTTTCGATGTCTTTGGGATTTGGTGTTTTGTATTTTGTGTTCTTCATTTGCGTGTTTTTTTGCCATTTGCACAATTTATTCTTTTTTTTGCACATTGGGGTTTGATGATTTTCCTTAAATGGTTTTCTTTATTTTGTAGCTGTCTGTGGGAAGACGAATCTCACAGACTGCGTACAGACTTGGTTTATAAATGTGCTTACAATCTTTGAAACTGAGACCTTTGTATAGTGGAAGGAAATAGTTGATAAACCAGCTTGGAAAACAAAGCCAAACTGATATTGTTCATTTCAGCCTGACATTGATTTCAGGAGTACGTTGAGTGAGCATTCATCTTCAGTGTCGTCTGTCAAGGTAGCTCACTCATTATCAGTGAGTTATTTTGGGCTCTTAAGATATTTTATGAGGGAAAGTAGAATGTAGAATTTCTGATAGGGAGGGGGTCTAGGTCCAGAGAGCACGGCTTCAGCATACAAAGACATCCCTTGGAACAGAGATGAGGAGAAATTTATTTAGCCAGACAGTGACGAAACTGTGGAATTCATAGCTACAGGCAGCTATGGAGGCCAAGTCATTGAGTAAATTTAAATTGGAGGTTGATAGAGTTTATTTAGTAAGTATGTCAAAGGTTACGGGGAGATGGCGGGAGAATGGGGTTGAGAGTGATATTAAATCAGCCATAACAGATGGTGAGGTAGACTCAATGGGCTGATTAGCCTAATTCTGCTCCTATAATCTTAATGGTCATTTACAATAGTATGGCACTGAAGCAAACCCTTTAATCCACAATATCAGTCACAAAGACAATTCCAAATCAAACTAACTCCCTTCTATCTCTACATGCTCCATATTCCACTGTTTCCTGCATATTAATGCATCTTTGTCGCACCAGTATCATATCTGCTGCCATGGCAGCCCAATCCTGATCCATATCACTCTTTTTATAAAGATACAACTCCACACATCTCCTTTAAACTGCCCCTCTTTCACCTTAAATGCATGCCCTCTAGTACCTGGCATATCTACCCTGGGGTAAAGTATTTGGACTACTTCCCCTCTCATAGTCTTATACAGTTCTATCAGATCACCCCTCAGCTTCCAACGCTCTAAAGAAAACAACCCAAGTTTGTCCAATCTCTCTTTATTAGCTCAGTTAGGAAGAAAAATCAGATGAGAGGCAATCCTCTTCTTGAACATTCTGTGGAAATTCTAGGCTTACATGCCTGTGGACTTGGTGGTCCATATCTGCCATTGGCTGCAGTCCCCCAACAGTCCATTGCATTAATTGATGTGAATGTAGTATTTATTAATGGTGGTTTGGGAAAGGTATATAAGTGCAGGAGTAGCTTATAGTTTGGTTAAAGTACATATTTAGGACAGCAGATGAAGAGTTCAAATCATTGGGATAATAATAGCGCTGTCTGCAAGGGATTTGTACATTCCCCTGTGACAGCATGGGATTTGTCCCGGTGCTGTGATTTCCTCTCACATTCCAGAGACCTATGGTTTAGTAGGTTAATTGGTCATAAAGGTCTAATTGGGCAGTGTGGACTCATTGGGCAAGAAGGGCCTGTTACCATGCTGTATCTTTAAATTAATTAAAATAAAATAAAATAAAAATACTGTAAAAAAATCAAAGGGCTTCAGAGAAGAACAGGATGGTGCCATTACATTAGATGCTTTGATGAAATTTTTTACTCTTGTAGGTGTGAAGAAGGGAAATTGATGTTTTCTTCAGAATATCAGCTCTTTACTCTTGACCCTTGTTGCACCTTTAATGTTTCAGTTTGAGTGACTGAGACCTCAGAGCCAAATCCATACATGTTCAAGTTCAAGTTTACTGTCATTCTACCTTATTTGTGTATACTATCAAATGAAGTAATGTTCCTCCTGACCAAGGTGCACAACACAATACATATTATTCATACATAATACATAAAGTAATATTATGACAAATAAATTTAGAAATAAAATATATTCCAGATGTTTGACATTTAGTATTAGATGCTTTTACAACACAAGTTAAAATGTAAACCGTATAATGTTACTAGTGCTTCATAAGTGATGAGACCTGGGTGGTGGCAGGGAGATCTATACTCATGGCCTGGGGGAAGAAGTTGTTTCCCATCCTAACAGTTCTTGTCCTAATGCTATGAATGTCCTGCCTGTAAATAGGGGTCAAAGAGATTGTTGCACACATGGGAGGCAGCATTGACAATGCTAAGTGCCCTGCATATGCAGCACTCCTGATAAATATCTCTGATGGGTGGAAGAGAGACCCCAATGATCTTTTGAACAGTCCTAACAATCCTTTGAAGGGACTTGTGGTCAGACATCTTGCAATTCCTGTACCGGACAGTGATGCAGCTGGTCAGGATGCTCTTATAGGTGCTCCCATAAAAATTAGTGAAAATGATTGAGGACAAGCTTCACTTGTCTCAATCTCCTCAGGAAGTAGAGATGCTGCTGTTTCCATTGATACAATTTCAACTGCTCTTTTTTATGTAAGCTGTGCTTCAATTAGGAGTCATTTTTGAATGCTTTCTTAGAAGATTTCAGAAACTAAATGATCTTTCTGTGTATCATTAAACCCATTACTCAACTGACAATACTCGGACAATCTTGTCAATTCAGCCACGTAAGCTGAAATGGACTCCTCTTCCTTTTGATCCGATTATGAATACTCAAATGTTCTGCAATAAACAATAGTTTTGGTTCTAAATGTTCCTGCATTATGTTCATGATATCAGCAAAGCTCATTTTGGCTGGTTTGGTTGGAGAAGTCAAACTTCTAAGTGAACTGCATTTTTTTCCACCTATTGCGCTCAGTAACGCTGGCACTCAGTAACACTGGCACTCGCTTTTCATTGTTTACTTCATTTGCTTCAAAATGCTGTTCAATTCATTTAATACGTACATCATTATCTATTGTGCCATCAAACGTATAAATCTTTCTGATGTAGCCAACCAGTTCTGCTTTTTAAAAAACGTATTATTTTAACTTGGTACTGATTGTTTATGAACCCATGAATTTCATCCATTTTCTGTTTTTAACTTGGCTGTCTCACCCCTTCCAAAGAAACATGTTGCATTTTGTTTAAAACTGTGTTTCACCAGGTCAGTAGTCATCTTGGGTTCATTTGAAAGTCACCTCGTTGCCGCTCCACTGTTATGTTTTGTAATGCCAAAACTAATCAAAAGAAAAACAGGACAGCGGAGAAATGCATCTACTCAAGTTTTACTTTTGGTGAGGCGGTCACATTTGAGGGTGGTGTAATGATGTATGCCATTCACATACTTCCTACATATAACCTGCAATAAACTATGTAAACAAAATGAAGAATGATGGTAAGCAAACAATATACTTACAATATTACTCAACTATTACCGAAATATTGAATGTAATACACCCCTCACCCATATACTTGCCCAAATTTCTCTTAAATGCTGCAATCAAACCCATATTCACCCCTTTCACTGGTACACTCTCACTACCTTCTGAGTGAAGAGGTTCCCCTCATGTTCCTCTTAAATATTTAACTTTTCACCCTTATCCGGTGACCTGTACTTCCAGTCTCAACTAATCGCAGTGGGAAAAAGCTTGCTTACATTTACCCTATCTGTACCCCTATCATTTTGAACATCCCTATGAAGATGTTCAAATGTGGGAAGGTACCCCTTGCTGCGCTACTTCCTAGTGAGACAAAAAAACCTGCAGAAAGCACTCAATATGTTAAGCAGTATCTCTGAAAGCAAAGGAATAGTTGATGTTTCAGGTACTGATGCAGGGGTCTAAACTGGAATCGTCAATTGTCCGTCATGACCACAGAGACTGCTTGACTCACTGAGATCCACCAGCAGTTCATTTTTTGGTCCAGATTCCAGCATCTCCAGCTTCTTATTCCTTCATATATTTGTCAAATGAAGGCATCCTTTAATATTTATCACCAACGGCTAGTTTTCTCTCTTACTGATAAAAATGTAGTCATTCAGCAGCACTGCTTAGGTGTCTATTTAATTCTTAATAGATAAGGGCATCAGTGTTTATGATATCTACAGTGTGAAATGTCTACTACAAACCTACATCTAGTCCACTGAATTTTTGTCTTGAAATCCTTAGCTTGAAATTAATTGAGGAGAAAGTTAACTGAAGAGAAATTTGAAGCAGCTTTAATAATCAGAATGAGAATTGGGTTTATTATCATTGACATGTGTTGTGAAGTTTGATGTTTTGAGGCAGCAGTCCATCTATGACATAAAAAATATAACTATAAGTTACACATAAACATATAAAGCAAAACAGGAATAATGAGGTAGTGATCATGGTTTCATGGCTCATTCATAAATCTAATGGCAGAGGGGAAGAAGATATTTCTGAATCATTGAATGTGAGTTTTCAGACTTGTACCTTGATGATAGTAATAAGAAGAAAACATGTTCTAGGATCATTAGTGATGGATGCCACCTTCTTGAGAAGGTGATACCACCTCTCGAAGATGTCCTTGCTGTTGGGGAGGGTTGTGCTTGTGGTAGAGCTGCCAGTGTCTCCACTCTCTGCATCCTCTTTCAGTCCTGCATATTGTAGCCCCCATATCAGGCAGTAATTTAGCCAATCTCAGTGCTCTCCATTTTCAAAGAGTGTTTGGTGATATATCAGATCTCCTCAAATTCTAATGATATACTGCTGCTGGTGTTGGGCCCAAGACAAATCCTCTGAGATGTTGACATCTAAGAAAATCTCAGGTATACTATATATATTGCAGATATCTAAGTGTTCCAAAGCTGAGTGGAGAGCTAGTGTGATTATGTCCGCTGTAGATCTGTTGTGGCAGGTCCATGTCCTTGCTTAGACAGGAGTTAATTCTCACCATGACCATCTCAAGCACACCACAGTAGGTGTGAGTGCAACTGGGTAATAGTTGTTGAGGCAATTCATCCTGTTTTTCCTGGATACTGGTATTATCGCTGCCCTCTTGAAGCAGGTGGCAACCTCAGACTGCAGCACTGAGATATTGAAGGTGACATTGAACACTCCAGCCAAATGTGAAAATGTGAATCCAATAACAAAAATCAGACATTTATCCATTGGCTTTCAATGCAATAGAATGCCTCATAGCATGTCATAGTGGATCAGCAAAAAATTGGTGAAAGGTACTTCAAGTTAAATTTGTTTAATTCTAGCAGGATATAAGACCATACAACCATAGGATAAAGGAGCAGAATTAGGCCATTTGGCCCATTGAGTCTGCTCTACCATTTCATAATGGCTGATCCAATTTCCCTCGCAGCCCCAGTCTCCTGCCTTCTCCCCATATCCCTTGATTCTTGACCTGTCAAGAATCTATCAACCTCTGCCTTAAATATACATAAAGACTTGGCCTCCACTGCCGTCTGTGACAAAGGATTCCACAGATTCACCACTCTCTGGCTAAAGAAATCCCTTTTCATCTCCATTATAAAAGGATCCCTCTCTATTCTGAGGCTGTGTCCTCTGGTCTTAGACTCTCCCACCAGAGGAAACATCCTCTCCACATCCATTCTATCAAGACCTTTCACCATTTGATAGGTTTCAATGAGGGCATCCCTCATTTTTCTAAATTCCAGTGAATACAGGCCCAGAGCCATCAGCCGCTCTTCATAAGACAAGTCATTCAATCCTGGAATCTTTTTTTTCAATTTCCTTTGAACTATACCACTTGAGAATGCTGAAGACTCAGTCGGAGATATGCCGGACCCTGGCACCCGGGAGGCAACATACCATCTGCGAATCTCATTCTTGCCCACAGAACCTCCTGTCCATTCCCTTATCACCACAGTGTACCTCTTCTCCCCACTTCCCATCTGAGTCACAGAGCCAGACTCAGTCCCAGAGACCCATCCACTGTGACTTTCCTCTGTGAGGACACCCTCCCCCCACCCCCGACAATATCCAAAGTGATATACCTGTTGTTGAGGGGATGGCCTCAGGGGTACTCTGCACTGGCTCTTTAACTCCTTTCCCCTTCCTGACTGTCACCCAGTTTCCTGTATCCTGCACCTTGGGAGTGACTACCTCTCTATATGTCCTACTTATCACTCCCTCACTTCCCCAGTGATCCGAAGTTCATCCAGTTTCAGCCCCAAATCTTAAACATAGCTTGTTAGAAGCTGCAGCTGCCCTGCCTTCTCACATCCCTCAAGAGGAGCATTCCACTATCCTACCTGTCATCTCTACATAGCTGAGCAGATAAAAAGGGAAGGAAAAACTTGACTTTTTCTTTCCCTGAGTAAAGCCTCTCTCTCCTAAAGCCTTGAAGAGCTGAAGCTTTAAGATCACCACTCTGTGTCCACTCAGAAGATGGAAGATAGCGACTGTGAGGATGGATACTGCGCCTTGCCATGCCTTCCTTTAATTTGCTCTTACTAATTAATCCCAAATGCTGATTGGTCACTGCTCAAAGCTCTTTTCGGCAGCTGCAATCCACTTCTGTCTTTTATCCTGAGTCAGTGGACCTGATTGTAGTCCCCTCCTCTCCAAACCTCTGATGTCCTGATTAGCTGCTGGTCAAACCTCTATTACTACACTAAATCTGCTGAAGTTAGTCAGCAAACTTAGCATGAATTGGTGAAAGTGGTTAAATCTCTCTGTCTTTCCATCTTTGAAGTTCCTGAGATCCTTCCCTTTTCCTGTGTCACTTACTGTCAATCTTTATTCGCAAATGATTCTGTGCAGTGCAATTTATCTCTTGAACTAAAGAGATAAAAGCAGGAGTAAGACATGTAGTTCCTCATCACACTGACCCCGTGTCCTTTAAATCCCTAAATATCTAAAAATCCATCAGTCTCTGGCTTGAATATACTCAGCAAATAAGCCACACTTGTTTATCATAGGGTGTTCACCCTGTGGGTGAAATGAGTCCAGATGAAGGGTCTGGATCCGAGATGCTGTCCATCCAATTACTTTACAGATGTTGTCTGATCTGCAGTTTGTTATTTGCTCCAGATTCCAGCATCTGTTGTTTTTTGTGTCTCTGTCCTGATTTCTCCTCATCCTTTCTATGAATAGTCAACCTAGATTCCACACAACTGACTACATCGATTCATTTCCCCGTCAACTGCTGAGATCACCTCTCATTCTTCTAAACACATTTCATGATAGATGTCAGTGATAGTCAACCAGATTCTGATTTTGATTCTCAACAATCTAAAGGCCTATTTTAGTTAATCACAGCTTACGAGACAGCTCTCATATCAGCTCAGTTTGGTTCAATAGGACTTTGACACCTCAATAGAGAATTCGATAAAAGATCAGCAGGGGATATGAATACTTCCTTAATCACTTGCATAAATTCATTATATTTATCTGTCTGAATTCTATTTCACTGACCATAGTTAATCTCCACTTCAACACATGTTCATCACATATTTTATTTTAACATTATGCAACCAAGAAGACATTTTTATTCCTTAGGAGAGGCTTGTTGTTGAGGTCAAGTAATCACTCTCTTCATTGAGATATAGCATAAATAGACTTATATATTTTGCAAGGCATCACACAAACTATTTGCATGTTGAGTTTGATGTTGCTGGTGAAAACTGATAGTTCACCTGTAATATTATTAAATTGTTATAAAGTTAAGAGATCACAAACATCTTGTATCCAATAGGATCACAGGATGAAGACATGCATAGATATTGAGGGTAGCATATCCACACTGAATAATGTACTACACAATTTATTTTTATAAATATCTAATCAATATATGCATTTAATAAACAAAATGCATTAATCTAATTAAATAACCAGTTCAGGAATCTTTCAGATATCCTTATAGATACTTGTATTGCAACAGTTTTGGTTTGATTCTGGCTTTGAACTCAAACAGGATGCTGTTTCTTTTTGTACATGTTAAGATTAGTTATTCCTCTTCTTGAAGTCCGCACTAGACCAATCTTGGACATAGTCACATGACCAAGTGGACTGACAGTAAAACCCAGCATTTCAGGGGTTATTGGATCAGGATGAAGGATTTTCAGTTTATCACAAAAATGTCTCTTGGTTACAAATCACGATGATGATTCCTTCAAATTTATTGTCATTCAGCTGTATTCATGTATACTGCCAAATGAGACAACATTCCTCCAGACTAAAGTGCATATAACACACACACAGTACATAAAATAATATTACTACAATTACATTAACAAATAATAATATATTACAGAAGATTGATATTTAGCATAAGGTGAATTAATGACACAAGTTAAAAAGTAAACAGTGTAACACTACTGCTTCTTCATAAGTGGTGAGACCTGGGTGGTGACAGGAAGTTCTGTAGTCTCACACCCTGGGGAAGAAGCCATTTCCCATCCTAACAATTGTTGTCCAAATCTTACCGTACTTCCTACCTGATGGTAGGTGGTTAAAGAGATTGTCAGACAGCTGGGAGGGATTGTTCCCAATGCTAAGGGCCCTGCAAATGGAGTATTTCTGATAAATATCTCGGATGGGTGGAAGAGGGCTTATTGTGATCCAGTGAGCTGTAGTAATAAAGTTTGGAATCATTGCCAATTTATGGTGCACACTTCCAAACACTGGAGAAGCATCTCTAATGTTAAATACTCTACAAGTCTGCTGGCACTCATCGCTCTCAGTCACCTCCAATGGGTGTGTCACATCATGAAGGGTGAGGTTCCATCTTAAGTCACTGCCTTTTGAAGATGTCCTCAATGGAGGGGAAGGCTTGCACCAATGAGGGAGATGGCTGAATCTATAGCCTTTGCTGATCCTGTGCATTGGAGCCTCCATCACAGGCAGTGATGCAGGTGTTCTGTATACTCACCAAGGTACATCTGTATATGTACGTATTTGGTCTTTGACTCAAGTAGAGACACAATCTGTAATCTTTTTGGTCGGTATCCTCTGTTAAATTAATCAGGAGAGTATGATGCTGGCTTTGTTGGCCTGCACCTTCACTCCCAATGATCTACAGACTGGGAAATATCTGACCATCCTTGGAGCAGCCCTCACCTCTAGCAGCCCATATATACCCCAACAAGGACTCATCAAGGACCAGTCAGTAAGAGTTTGTCACAAGGAATGGCTAACATTATAATAAAGAGACAAGATAGTGCAGATGCTGGAATCTTAAGCAACAAACAAACTGCTGGAAGAACTCAGTGGATTGGGGGAAAGGAAAGAAGACTGGGATATTGCCAGTTCCTTTCATCAACGAGATGATGCTTAATGCGTTGATTTCATCCAGCTTGTTTGTTGCTGACATTACACTAGACTGAGTTAGTCCATTGTGCAAGTACAGAATTGAGCCAGAAGCAAACTTTATGGCTTTCATAGAGTCGTAGAGCATTACAGCACAGAAACAGGACCTTCAGTCCATCTAGTCTATTCTGCCTGGTTTTATCAACCTACACCTGGACATAACCCTCTCAATCACTTCATGTACTTATCCAGACTTCACTTAAATGTTGCAATCAAACCTGCATCCATCACCTCCGCTGTCAGCTCATTCCTCACTTCCACTACCCTCGAATGAAGAAGTTCTCGCTCAGATTTCTCATAAATATTTCATCCTTCACCCTCTAGTTCTAGTCTTACCCAACCTTAGTGAAGAAAGCCTGCTTGCATTTACTGTATCTGCACCCGTCATAATTTTATATATCTATGTCAAGACTTCCTTCATTCTTCTATGTTCTAGGCAATAAAGTCCTAACCTATTCATCCTTTCCTAGTACCTCAGGTCTTCAAGCCCCAGCAACATCCTTAGAAATGTTCTGTCTGATCTTTCAATCTTATTGATAACTCTTCTGCAGAAAGGTGACCAGTATGGCAGAGAATACTTCAAATATGGCCTCAGCAATGTTTTATCCAACTTCAACATAACATCTCAACTCCAGGATTCAATCCTCTACCTTCTGAATGCCAATGTGGCAAAAGCTCTCTTTACAACCTTATATAACCATATAACCATATAACAATTACAGCACAGAAACAGGCCATCTCGGCCCTTCTAGTCCATGCCGAACTCTTACGCTCACCTAGTCCCACCGACCTGCACTCAGCCCATAACCCCCCATTCCTTTCCTGTCCATGTATCTATCCAATTTAACTTTAAACAACATCGTACCTGCCTCCACTGCTCCTGCTGGAAGCTCATTCATTCAAGGCCCACTTCATACAGGCAAGGAGAAAGGAGGATGCTGAAAGACTAACACCCACGGCGTTGGGCTTTTCCTCCAATTTTCCCACACCAGCCATCAGATTGAAACCGACGGCCCTTCCCAAGTTTACTGGCAGCAAACGTGATTTTCACAGGTGGAGAAAGGACTGGGAAGCACTCCAGAGGCAGGGAGAGCTGACTGGTTCAAGAGAGGTGAAGAAGGTTCAAATACTGGACAGTCTTGATGACAAAATCAGAAGAGACCTTCGCCTCACTACTTATAACACTGCAGATAACATCTTCCGTGTTCTAGAAAACCGCTATGGAAATCAAACGTGCATTGCTATTGAAATAGTGGAAGAGTTACAGAAAATGCCAGCTGTCAGAAGTCATCAGTCATGGAAAATAGTGGAATTAATTCAAGCTGTGGAGAAGGCACTTCAAGACTTGAATGACCTTGGAGACATGGGTGCTATCAAAAATTCGCTGGTGACAAAATTAATTGAAAGTAAACTTCCAGAAACTCTCAAAAAGGAATGGCCGGTCTATGTCGCTGACAGGAGAAATGCTGTGACAGCAGATAATCGGTTTGACAGTCTCTTGGAATTTCTCAAAGGGCAAGATCTGTGATGTCACTCTCAAAGAATTATTGATCTCTATCGCCAGATCCCTTTGTTCTACCACACAACTCAATACCTACTGCTCACCATGTAAGTCCCACACTTGTTCCCCCCTCCAAGTGCAACACCTCATACCTCCCTGCATTAAATTCCATCTGCCATTTTATCCAAGCTTTGATAGCCTTCCTCGCTGTCCGCTACACCCCTAATCTCGGTGTCATTTGCAGATTTTCTGATCAATTTTACTACATTATTATCCAGATTATTCATATAGATGACAATAGCTGTTATTAACATTGGATTTAACGCACACAATTTTTTTTTCAAATGGTGTGGGAACATTGCCATTGTGGGAAGGTTGGCATTTGTTGCCTGTCAAATGGATTGTTAGTTCATTTCGGAGGATAGTTAAGAGCCAACCACATTGCTGTCAATCTGGAGTTGTACAACTGCCAAAGCTAGGTATTTGTGACAGATCTCCATCCCTTAAGGACATTAATGAGCCAAATGGCCTTTACAACAATCTGATACTTTCATAATTATGATTACTGACACTTTATCTTCATTCCAGATTTACTTAATTTAATGAATTGCAATTTCCAAGCTACCTTGTTGCAATTGGAGCTTGTGCCTGCACAGTGCAGGAAGCTGAGAGCTTGATGAAAGTGACTTATGAGGGGCATGGATCGTGTATTTTGTAGGAACGTATTCCCTGCAGCAGAGGTGTATCAATCCAGAGCACTTATTTTTGGTCAAGAGTGAAAGATTTACAGGAGATTTGAGGAAGCACGTTTCCATTCAGAAATTAACTACTTGAATGTGTAGTCGAGACAGAGACTCTCAATATCTAGGTGAGCACTTCAGCATCCAAGGTACATTGGCAATGGATGAAGTATTGGTAAATGCAATTAACTTAAAAACATTAGTCCATAAACATAGGAGCAGAATTAGGTCATTCGGCCTATCGCGTCTGCTCCGCCATTCCAAAATGACTGATTTATTATCCCTCTCAACCCGATTGTTCTGCCTTCTCTCCATAACTTTTGACTAACCAAGAACTTATTAGCCTCTGCTTAAAATATATCCAATAATTTGGCCTCCACAGCTGCCTGTGGCAATGAATTCCACAGATTCACTACCGTCTAGCTAAAACAATTCCTCTCACCTCTGTTCTAAATGGACATCTCTCTATTCTGAGGCTGCACCCCCTGGTCCTAGACTAAAGGAACCATCCTCTCCACATCCACTCTATCTAGGCCTGTCAGCATTCGGTAGGTTTCAAAGAGATCCCTCTTTATTCTGAGTACAGGCCCAGAGCCATCAAATGCTCTCATATGTTAAACCTATCATTCCCAGAGTCATTTTGTGAACTCCTCTGAACCCTCTCCAATGCCAGCACATCTTTCCTTCTATAAGGGGCCCAAAACTGCTCATAATACTCCAAGTGCAGTCTGACCAATGTCTTATGAAGGGTCAGCATTACATCCCTGCTTTTATATTCTAATCCTCTGGAAATGAATGCTAACATTTCATTTGCCTTCTTTATCACCAACTCAACCTGCAACTTAATCTAATAAACCCTGCACAAAGACTACAAAGTCCCTTTGCAATTCTGACCTTTGAATTGTCTCCCCATTTTGAAAATAGTCTACACCTTTATTCCTTCTGCCAACGTATATGAACATACACTTCCCGACACCATATTTCATCTGCCACTTCTTTGTCCATCCTCCCAATCATCAGGTTACCTGCTTCCTCAACAATACCTGCCCCTCCATCTATCTTTGTATCATTCGCAAACTTAGCCACAAAGCTTTCATTTTCATCACCTGAATCATTGGCGTATGAAGTAAAAAGAAGTGTACCCGACACTGACCCCTGCAGGGCAGCACCTGTCACCGGCAGTGCCTTATAGAGCCTCAGCATGATATTCTAATACCTTGACTTTAGCCCATTGCTGTCTATTTTGACCTTTGATTAACTATCTATGGTCCACACAGAGAGCGATAGGATGTCTCTGGTTTCTATCATTAATAAGACCTCTGAATCTTTTACTTATAACCATGATTATGGCCCATCAGTGAAGAAGGAAAGAGTTTATTGGAATTGTTTCCTTGGGACAAATAGTCTCCTGTTCTTAGAAGAATGATGTCTGCTCCCAATCATTGAATCAATGCCATTCCTCTATCCTTATTTCCCCTTAGCCCTGAAATTACTTGACCAACAAGTACTCTTTGATCTTTTTGTACTTACTTCCAATAACATGATTTACAGTATTCGTTTAATCTGGCTGTGTGATGTCTAAACAAGAACATAGAACATTAAAGCACAGTCCAGGCCCTTTGGCCCATGATGTTGTGCTATTTTTTCAAGTTAATCTAACCATCCTTCCAAATAGCTCGCCATCTGTGCCTATCTGAGAGTCTCCTAACTGTCCCTGATCTAGCTGCCTCTAACGCCACCACTGGCAGGGTTTTTCACACACCCACTAGTCTCTGTGTAAATCCCTCCCTGTATCTACTTCTCATCACCTTAAAATGATGCCCTCTCATTTTTGCCATTTCTGCCCTAGGAAAAAGAAACCAGAGCATTGGTAGAAGCCAACTCAAACCTAGAGAGAAACCATGCAGCGTCTGTACAAAATGCCCAACCTCTCATTGTAGCTCTCTAATCCAGGTACATCCTGGTAAAGCTCTTCTGCACCCTCTCCAAAGCTTCGACATCCTTCCTGAATTGTATGCGACCTAACTAGAGTCCAGACTTTTGAACTCGATGCCCTGACAAATAATGGTAAGACCATAAGATGTAGGAGCAGAAGTAGGAAGGCCTAATTCCATATGCCTTCTTTACCAGCCTATCAACCTATATAGCCATTTCAGGGAGTTATGAACTTTGACCCCAAGATCACTCTGCTCCTCAACAGTGTTAAGAGTCTTGCCCTCAGCAGTGTATGGTCTCTCTACACTGATATCACCTTTTGGAGGCATCACATTTTGATGATGTTCTCACTGCTGGGGAGGCTAGTGCCCATGATGGAGCTGGATGAGTTTGCAACCTTTAGCTTCTTCATTCTCTCCTCGTAAATGAAAAGCTCCATTACAAGGAACGTCCGGGTGAATCTCCTCTGCACATTGTCCATCGCTATCACATCTCTGCGATATTGAGTGACCAGAACTATATATAGTATTCCACCTCAGATTTGACCAACATCTTATAAAGACAGAATATCACCTCCCTGTATTCAATGTTCTGACTAACGGAGGCCAGTGCCAGTGGTGGTGGTAGTATGGAGATAGAATCATTTTCTCTTTCGCTGTCTGAACTGAAATCACTAATACTGCTAAATGAAAGTAATTTTATAGATATTTTTATAATAATTCATTTTCTTTACAAGCATCCCCATTGCCCCGATGGCTTTATTCTTGGTAATATTTCCAAGTTTCTTACAGATGGAGCACCATTCACCTGGTGGATTGGGAGGACCAATGAGAAACAAGCTTACTGGGGTGGTTCTCCACCTGAACTTCAGAAATGTGCCTGTGGATTGGAGGATAGCTGCTTGGACACGAATTATCAGTGTAACTGTGATGCTGGCAGAGATGAATGGTACAGTGGCATTTATTTCTGAAATAATGGATTGTTTTATATTTTTGTTGCCTTCAATATTGTTCTGCAAACTGCAGCTTACCTGAACTGCCTTGAAAGTGTCATCGCTCTCCACTATCCTTGGTCTTATATTGTGGTGCTTCTAATGTGCTTATGTTTGCTGAAGTCCAGTTTAATGAGTATCCTGATAGGATAGTTAAAAGTGCAAGCGTCATAACAGATTCTGCACAGCATGTGTGTTACCACTGCAATATGTTTTTATGACCGAGTTACTGGAAGAAATCCAATTATTTATTCTTTTGTCCTTTGTTCTTCTTCTGAGTTCTATTCAGGTTGTTAAACAATTAGTAAGGCAATGCAATTAGTACAATTGCAAATCAGCATGTTGATTTTTTTTTAATGCCTTAACTGAACACATTCAGATTCAGATTATTGTCTTATACACCAGGGAGCAATGAAATTTCTTGTCTGCATGAAACTCAGACTATTTCTAAGTAGTAGAGTCATCGTGTAGTACAGCCCAGAAAGAAGCTTGTAATAAGTTTGTACATTCTCCATGTGACAGCATGGGTTTCTCCTGCGAGCTCTAGTTTCCAAATATATATGAGTTAGTAGGTTATTTGGTCACATGGGTGTAATTGGGCAGTGCAAGCGCATTGGGTCAGGAGGACCTGTTACCTTGCTGAATCCCTAAATAATTTGTTAAGTCCTTCTCCATGCCAAGCAAGATATCTGACTGAGCTAGTCCCATTTGTCCATAGTCCAAAGTCCATTAATTGGGACTGCATGGGTTTCTTCCAGCTGCTCCAGTTTCCTCCCACAGTCCAAAGACATAGCGGTCAGTGGGTCATTGTAAATTGTCCCGTGATTCAGCTAGTGTTAAATAGGGGGGTTGCTGGGTGGGGCAGCTCAGTGGGTCAGATGGAACTGTTCCATGCTGTATCTTTAAATAAAATATAAATAAATAAATAAATAAAACAAAAACACAGCAACGAGCTCAAAGCAGGAGAATAGTGCAGTGCATTGTAGTGAAAAAACAAGGTGGTGCAAAATGAAATGCTGAAGTGATCATAACAGAAGAGACCAAATTAAGGGTTCAAGAACGTCATCAGGAAGGGATGTGAAAGAGGTTGTTGGGAAACTGGAGCAGAAAGAATGTATTTCACATTGACACTTACTGGGAGCATTGTAGACAAGGGGCCCAAGTTTTATTGAGTGTCCCCATGTATTGTACCTGAACTTGGACCTTTTCGTACATAATTCAAATTCAAGTTCAAGTTTAATGTCATCTGACTGTACATATATACAAGAAAACAAAAAAGCATTCCTCCAGACCATGGTGTACCCACAGAACATATATTACACACCACATAAAATGAAACACCATCAAAAATAACTTAATAAATATAATTAAAAGTGTATGTCGTGTGCAACACAGGTAAACATTAAATTGTGAGAAATGCAGTAAGCAGTAAACAGCTCGCTCTCCCAGTGACAAGACTTTGGTGGTGGCAGGGTATTCATTAGTCTCACATCCTGGGGGAAGAAGCTGTACTCAGTCTGACATTTCTAGCCCTGATGCTCCTGTACCTCCTTCCTGTTGGTAGTGGATCAAGGAGATTGTGGGATGGGTGGTGGGGGCCCTCAATAATACTTTGGGCCCTTCGTCTACAATGCTCCCAGTAAGTGTCACAAATAGAGGGTGAGGGAGACTTCGGGTGATCCTCTGTAGGGTCTTGCTGTCTGATGTCTTGCAGCTTCAATGATGCAGCCAGACAGGACACTCTCAATGGTACTCCTGTAGAAAGTTGTTAGAATGGGGGCAGGGAGCCTTGCACACTTCAGTCTTCTCAGAAAGCGTACACGCTCCTGTGCCTTGTTGACTTATGAGGAGGTGTTGTGAGTCCAGGTGAAATCGTCCATGATGTGCACACCAAGGAACTTTGTGCTCTTCGCTCTCTCCATGGTAGAGATATTGATGTGCAATGGGGAATGGTCGACCTTCACCTTCTCTTTTGTCTTGTCCACGTTGAGACTCAGATTGTTGTTCTCACACCATCTGACAAGCCTCTCTACTTTCTCTCTATATGCCGACTCGTCTTCCTCGCCGATGAGGCCAACTACTGCTGTATCATCAGAGGACTTGATGTTGTTCAATCAGCAGCATGAACAATGGTCCGAGCACACAGCCCTGGGGTTTCTAGTACCTAGTGTGATAGAGTTTGAGCTGCTGCCAATTCAGACTGACTGGGGTCTTTCTGCCAGTTGCAGAGAGGTGTGTGGAGTCCCAGTGAGCGCAATTTACCCACATATCTCCGAGGGATGACTGTGTTAAACACCGAGATGAAGTCGATGATGCAGATGAGAGGACGGCCATTTGAAATTTCTTGTAGATGATTATGAATCACTGGAATTGTCTACCTGAGAGGATTGTTGAGGCTGGATAATTGAGACAGGTGGATCCTTTTTTTGATAGATTGGAGAATTGAGCGACTATGGGGAAATGGAACAGAAGAGGAGTTGAGACCAAGGACAGATCAATCATCTATAGGAAGAGGAACAGTCGACGTTTCGGGCTGGGACCCTTCGTCAGGACTAATTGAAAGAAGAGATAGTAAGAGATTTGAAAGTGGGAGGGGAAGATCCAAAATGATAGGAGAAGACAGGAGGGGAGGGATGGAGCCAAGAGCTGGAGAAGGGAGAGGATCATGGGACAGGAAGCCTGGGGAGAAAGAGAAGGGGGGAGGGAAGCCCAGAGGGTGGGGAGCAGGCAGGTAGGGAGTTATAGTGAGAGGGACAGAGGGAGAAAAAAAAGAGAGAAAAAAGGGGGAAAAATATATTAAAAATATTAAATAAATAAGGGATGGGGTGAGAAGGGGAGGAGGAGCATTAATGGAAGTTAGAGAAGTCAATGTTCATGCCATCAGGTTGGAGGCTACCCAGACAGAATATAAGGTGTTGTTCCTTCAACTTGAGTGTGGCTTCATCTTGACAGTAGAGGAGGCCGTGGATAGACATATCAGAATGGGAATGGGATGTGGAATTAAAATATGTGGCCACTGGGAGATCTTGCTCTCTCTGGCGGACAGAGCGTA